>NW_024412377.1:88750147-89099394 GCF_014898765.1 Herpailurus yagouaroundi
AGAAAGAAAGAAAGAAAGAAAGAAAGAAAGAAAGAAAGAAAGAAAGAAAGGCCTTTCTGTACTAACTGTAAACTTTATTCTAACCAACACCAATAATTTCTTTATTGAGGCTTTCTTGAACTCTGTGTCTAATTATTTTGTCAACACAAAAACATTATGATTTGTGAAATTTATTCTTGATATACTTTGGCTTTTGCATGACTTTTGCATCTCTGTGAAAAAAAAAGTCACACGTTCATAATTACCAACCACAACGGTTTGATCCGTGATAAAATGGACCTGCCTGGTAGGGTGTAGGAGTGAGAACCTAAATGGCCTTAGGCTAAGCTCACAAGAGAAGTACTGGCAGTAGTTATTCAGAGGCATTTGGGCCAGTTAGGGGCAGTCAGTATGAGGCTGACCCATAAGGAGGCAAGAAATGTATATGTCAGCAGGTGACTGGAATAGGGTATTGGGGAAGGGAGAGGACAAGGGCTATTTGATGACTCCTTGTGGCAAAGCAAAGGGATTCAGGCCATCAGCCTGATGAAGGCTGATCCATCAGAATGAAGGCTTCTTCCAGGAGATCCAGCCATAAGTAGTGGACACCCATTCACAGCTCCTGGCACTCAGAGGTTGTGGACAACCCTTGGGAGACCTAGTGTGAGGAATGCATCCAACTACTAGTTTTGGAGGTGCCAGGATTAAAGCAGAGAACCAAGCAGGAAATTGGAGCAGCAGGAGGGAGATGCGGGATATTGGGACAAGGCTGTATGGCAGAGGCTTTGCCACTGTGGACAGAATGGGAGTTTATTACGGAAAGGAGAAGCAGCATAACAGTGGGTCTGGCAACAGGGTTGACGATGTGGAGGTACTGAATGAAGCCTCTGTTGTCTCCTCAGGTACAGGTTTGGGAGCTATTTGACAAAGGCTTGAAGCTATAGTTTGTGAGAATGACCTTCAGTACTAGAGAGATAATGGACAATAAATCAAACTTCATTTTAGTCAAGATCCAAGGAACCTATAATGTCAAAAGTTTCTTCCACTAGTAACCATGAATTACCAAGATATACTCAAAGGTCTAGTTAAGGAATTTATTTTGTGACTGCATTGAAAACAAACTCCTCAAATAGCGCCATCCTTACTGTGCTGTGACCTGTATACTCCTAACGGTTCAGAAGAGTGAAGAAAGAAACGCTGGAAGAGAATGTGTTTAAAAATACACATTTAACCTGTTCCCCAAAGCCATACCTAAGGTGAGAAAGGTGCTGCAAGAATGTAGGAGGAGGGCTCAGGCTGACTTCTAAAGGAGGAAGAAAAAGCATACCTTGTCTAAAATGAAAGCAAAATGTAGTGACGTGGTGATATTTTATGTTCACAACTAGGTCATAACTGGGGGACTGCATTTCTAATGAGGTAGTGGTCAGGCTAGGCTGGGAGCAGGGAGAGGAAGAGCAAGGCTTCTCCCTGTGTACTCATTCCACCTGGGACCAAGTAACCACAGAAATGTGCCGCTTATCAGGAAGAATGGGTGCATGAGGTTGGGTCCAGTGGTGGGCAGGAGGGAAAATCAAGAACAGAGAATGACTTCCTGTGTCATCTTTGGCCTTTGTATAGTAGGCTGCTTATATTTGTCTTCTAGAATAGAGATTATTTTTATTGATCATGGAATGGCTATGTGATGTGTCGTCTTGGTTGAACTCCCTTCTCAGAATTCCCCTTTTTTTTTAAAAAAAAATTTTTTTTAACGTTTATTTATTTTTGAGACACAGAGAGACAGAGCATGAACAGGGGAGGGTCGGGAGACACAGAATCTGAAACAGGCTCCAGGCTCTGAGCTGTCAGCACAGAGCCCGACGCGGGGCTCGAACTCACGGACCGCGAGATCGTGACCTGAGCCGAAGTCGGCCGCTCAAACGACTGAGCCACCCAGGCGCCCCTCAGAATTCCCCTTTTGAGTTTGCTTCTGGTTCATGGGGGCTTCGAGGAAGATTGTTTCACATGACTTGGAGAGCGCAAGAAAGGCAGCAGCCATTTTGTAGCATGTACACATCTTCTTGCAGGTATTCTGCCAAATACTAATTTTGGTGTGTGTTGAAGGAGTTTCCAGATGTAATTAAAGCCCCGAGTCAGTTGATTTTGAGTTAATCAAAAGGGAGAATACCCTGGGTGGTACTGACTTAATCTGGTGCAAGTTTATTTATTTATTTATTTAAAAAAAATTTTTTTTCAACGTTTATTTATTTTTGGGACAGAGACAGACAGAGCATGAATGGGGGAGGGGCAGAGAGAGAGGGAGACACAGAATCGGAAACAGGCTCCAGGCTCTGAGCCATCAGCCCAGAGCCTAACGTGGGGCTCGAACTCACAGACCGCGAGATCGTGACCTGGCTGAAGTCGGACGCTTAACCGACTGCGCCACCCAGGCACCCCTAATCTGGTGCAAGTTTAAAGAGGGGCTACGCCATCCTTGACGTGCAGAGGCTCCAGGTAGCAGATAGGAAGGAAACCTGTAAGGTGGTTACACATTTACTTGGTTGGAATGAAGCAGCAGCTGGCCTACAAATGCCTTCCCTTTCCTGTGATCTTCCTTCAGTTTCTCTGACTTCTGAGTCAGCATATGTTTAGCTCCATGGTTAAGGCCCCTGATTCTGCACAATACCCTTGTCACCAAGGTCAGAGGCAGCAAGAA
This sequence comes from Herpailurus yagouaroundi, assembly GCF_014898765.1. Taxonomy (NCBI): domain Eukaryota; kingdom Metazoa; phylum Chordata; class Mammalia; order Carnivora; family Felidae; genus Herpailurus; species Herpailurus yagouaroundi. Next base: position 88,752,819 of record NW_024412377.1, read on the forward strand.
TACATGTTTTAGTCTATACCTGTTGGGTTTGAGCCTCTTTGTAATCTTCATTCCTGCCTGCCTGTGTACTTTGGGCTCTAGCATTTGATGTAGAGACAACCTTGCAGAGATTGCTTAGTCTGGAATTCCCTGTAATAAGTCCACACACACACACACACACACACACACACACACACACACACGTATCTGTACAAATATGTATATATGTATGCATTTATATATTTATAATTATACCAAATATAAAATGTATATAAAAACATATGCTGCTTTTGTTTCTCTGCTTTCTCTGGTTTGGTACAGTACCCTATTTTTACCTTATTTTTGTATGTTACCTTACAGTTTACCAAGCATCTCCACATATTCCGTGTTTTAGATTTCAATTTTGTGATTAATTCTAATATATCAAGAAATGAAAGAAAAAATACAGAGAATTTAGCAAAGGTTTGGTTTTGCCCATTATTACAGATTTTGAGGTGGGAGTGAAATGGGTAGGGAAATCTGGGTGCAGAGAGATCTTAAAGAAGTAACAGATCTACAAATTCAAAAAATAATACAAAACCTATGCAACAGGTATTCTGTATTCTCTCATGTATTGCTTAGATATAACAGTTCCAATTTAATCAACAGTAGGCATTATGTTCCAGGCTGGCCACTCTCTAGAAATATTTAATCTCTTGAACAATGAAAGTCACTATTGAAAAGGTTATGTATATATACATATATTTATACAGACACAAATATTTTTTTCCCCTGTAACAACAAAAGGTATGGAATACTGGAACAAAGTGATAATTTTGGAAATAACAGTAAGTTTATAACTGAATAGGCATCAAACACCGATATTTAACTCTTCATTGTTTTTCTTCTCTTTCAGGCTTTATGAAAACCGAGAAAGCCACTGTTCATGCAGAGTGGAAATAACGTTGTAATCCCACTTGGATCAGTCTTAGTGAGGACCACTAATTGCAAAACAACTTTCCCCACCATGGTTGAGGGAGGGCCCATGGGAAGAGGGCATCTGACTTAAGCAGGAAGAGGAGGATCCTCCCTCAGGATATTATGCCTGCATCGCCATGCCTTCCCACGTGGTAAAGCCTTGAGAGAAGGGTTGATAGTGGTCCACACCATGTCTTCCATAGTGCGCAAGAAAGTCTGCAGTAAGAGCCAATAAAGTGACACCACAGGGAGAGGAAAGAAAAGGGCCAGTGAAGGGGGAAACCTGCTAGTTTCGTGGGAGGTTCCAGCTGCCTCTAAGACCCTGACTCTCCTGAGGGTAGCTAAATTTTGGATTATTATAAATTGCATTTTAAAGAGCAGATGAAGAGCCCTAGGGAATAAGGATGGGTGCGGTGTTCTCCCTCTTTCTTTTAAGATTCTTGCATTCCAGGGTGCAAAGTTGAGTCAGAGTCAGGTTTGCTCAGGGGCCAGAACTTGAATCTCTATGGCCGGCAGAGATGTAAGTGGAATGGAACAGTTCTGGGGATTAATCTTTTTGCAGACTGGATGGGCCCACAGAACTGGAAGCGAGACCTGAGGTGTACTTGCTGTAAAGTTGAACATGTCTTTTCTTGAAAAGTAAGGGTAAAAATGGGGGGAAGTCACGAAAGGAGGAAGTATTTTGAGAAAATTTTAAATGCCCCCTATTATTTTGTAGTTGTGGGATTTGGGTTTAATTTGAATCTGTAAACTCTCAGAGGGCATCTGTAGGCATTTAGAAAAGGGTGGTTAATTTGCAGCAGATACTAGCTTTTGTGCAAAGGCAGAAAGATGTACTGTAACATATGATGCAGATCACTTTAGAGTAATTGAACCATGGCTTTTGCATGCTTTCGATCCGAAGCTTATCTCCATCTGAAGCCTGTAGAAAGTCTTTTCCCATTTACATAACAGGGCAAGAGATTATTACAACTAAAATTAGATCCATGAATTGCTATGCACAGTGCTTTGTAGCATAATCAAATTATGATAAAATAGCCTTTATTTCTCTATTGCTATATAATATAGTTAGGTTCTTTAGTAATTTGTTTGGAAGTAAAGGAGTGGCTGTGCGATCTTATTACACTAAAGTATCGCTGATTTTTGGCCAAATTGACAACCTTGCTTGATTGTTTTTTAGAGATGTTTATTTGAAGAATGGGAAGGATCCTGATAAGGCCTAATTTGTTTTCCTTTCTTTACCCCTGCCCTTGCCTTTTAAAAAAATATGGGCCACAGCTCATGAGTTCTTCCTGCTTACCCTTATCACTTAACCTGATAATACCATCCCAAGAAAGTGGTTCCTGTTCATTTGATATTACCAGATAAAGTCAAAAGCCTTATGCCTTCCCAGCACTGAACATTCCTTAGCTGTTTTCTCTCAGATTCTGAACAGGGCAAATCACAAGAACCTTGTTGGTTAAATTATTCTTGTTTAGATGTAAATATGGGAGGGGAGGGAAAACAACCAAATTGTTGAGAAAATAAATGAGGAAGTAGGGGAGAGGGGAAGGTGGAAATTAAGACTGAGTAACAGCAAAAAATGATCAGAAAGAAGAGAAGAGGAAATAGATCACAAGGATATGGGTATGAGGGAAAAGGAGGATAGAGAGACAGCAAAACATAATCCAATGGAAGCCTGTAACATGGTGTAAGAGCAGATTTCCATACCATTTTGAGGCTCTGAAAGTTTCCTGATGACTCTATTCAGCAGAACCCCCACTCCCGCCCCATTCTATATTACTGTTAATGCTAAAGGTAGCAGTAGCTGCAGAGGTGGCATTTTCCTCTAATTTAATTTTCAGTTACTGAACTCAGTTACTGACTCTTTACAGCCTGAGGGAAGACGAGCCTTTGTTAAAGCAGTGGCCGTTCACTTTCACTTTTCTTTTCAACCTCATTAGATTTCCTGAGGTTTAGTTCTAGACCTAAAGCACTGCACTGTGGCAAAACTATGTAAAATAACGTTTTTGGTGAAAAGCAACACCTGCAAAAATGTCACACAAATTTCAAGTTCACTGGTATCTAGTGATGTCACCGAGTGAAATCCTTGTGCAGAAAATGCAACTAATAGGGTATTAAATTTGTTATAGCCTGTGACTTCCTTCATGGCATCGTGTGGTGCAATGATGAGCCAGAAAGGCTTCTTGTCTGGTGGCACCTTTGTATGTGTGCTCAATGGGTAGCACAGCCACATGGGCATTAGCCTCATTGAGATAGGATTTGAAAGGGAGTTGCTAATCTCAGTCCACATTGGGTGTCAGAATTCTGCTTTAATCCATGTAGGATGAGCCATTCCCCGTGTACAGGGAGATTCATTACAAAAATGGCAGTTTTGATTCCTTGAAAATGACTAAATCCTAGAAGGAGAATGTATGATTGATTGTGAACGATAATGTAAATGATCTATAAAGGTTATATAATGATTCTGTGATCTGTCTCTAGTTACATGTTTTTCAGGGCATTGTTGCTCTGCTGGCCTGATGTGTGGCCCCTGGGTTGGTGCCCTGTCCCAGATGGGCAGGCACCACCAGAAAGGTTTTATTGCCTCAGGACTCCCTTTGCTACACACAGAGTCTCTGTTCCTCTGGTCTTTGTGGCAGTTGTTTTCTCTCCTCTGGTGGGATGTAGATATTTTAAACCCACCTAAATGAGAGCAGTCCCTCCTTTGAGGAGTGTAAATCTAACTGGATCCACCATTTGCTCAGTGCCATGGCACTGTCTGTGTAGCACCACTGAACTTTCTGTAAGCAGCAGTAACTTGAAGTGTACTGCAGACAACTTCTGCTATATCACGTACACTTGCTTTACTTGAGATACCAGTTGGGCAAGAAAAATTCTAAAGAATAATTATATTGAAGAGTTACTAACAAAAACCTTAGCTTGCTAGATGACTAAAACGTTTTATATTTTATTCTCAATTAAAGACGTGATGAAATAAAGTGAGATGTATTTGATAGTAGGAAATGTGTCAGATTTCATTTGGGCTTGTTGTAGAGTAGTATTTTACAGACTTTTGAAAAACATACAGTAAGCAGGGAGCCTGCGTGGCTCAGTTGGTTAAGCATCTGACTCTTGATTTCAGCTCAGGTCACAATCCCAGGGTCATGGGATTGAGCCCCACATTGGGCTCTGTGCTGAGCATGGAACTTGCTTAAGATTCTCTCTCTCTCTCTAAGATAACATATATATATATAGGTATACATATACATATATATATATACACATACAAATATATACATATACATATATATACATACAAATATACATATATATTTACATATATATACATAACATGTATTTCTTAATATAATACATATATATTAAGAAATACATTTTATGTCATGACCCATTTACTGAAATTTACACAGGTCTTCCTAAGAAGTCATGTGATGTGTTTTGCCTGTTTCACGTCTGTCCTGTTGTATTTATTTCATTTAAAAATGCTAGTTAGAACCCACTACCTTTATTTCATTACCCAGCAATAGGTAGTGACAAATTGTAAACACTTTTTCTAGGATTTGGAGGAAAAGAAGCAAAAAGGGTAGGAAAAAGTTCAACTTAATGGAAATTAAGTAGTAGACATGTGAGTATGAGTATAGACTCTTTTTTTTTTTTTAATTTTTTTTTTCAACGTTTATTTATTTTTGGGACAGAGAGAGACAGAGCATAAACGGGGGAGGGGCAGAGAGAGAGGGAGACACAGATTCCGAAACAGGCTCCAGGCTCTGAGCCATCAGCCCAGAGCCCAACGCGGGGCTCGAACCCACGGACCGCGAGATCGTGACCCGGCTGAAGTCGGACGCTTAACCGACTGCGCCACCCAGGCGCCCCGTGAGTATAGACTCTAAACACACACTAGGTGTTTTGTTTTGGTTGTTTTAAGCATTGAATTTAACTTCTGATTATTATTTTAAAAGATCTTGATGGTAACTTGTTACACTGCCTTTAATATGAGATTTCAGACCAGTTTGTATGGAAACATAGCATTAAGGCTCTGTATGGTTATTATCTTATTTAACCTTCAAAATAACACTAAGAGAGAAATCATTTATCACATGAAGAAGCTGAGGTTAAAATTAGGCAGTTTGCATATTTGGAACCTTTCTTGCTTCTTGAGATAGGCCTGAATTGCAATATACGTTTCCTCTTAGGACTGCCTTTGCTGCAGCCCAAAGGGTTTGGACTGTCATGTTTTCATTTTCATTGCTTCCATGTATTTTTAAAAATTTCTTCTTTAATTTCCTGATTAACCCATTCATTCTTTAGTAGGATGTTCTTTAACTTCCATGTATTTGAAGGCTTTCCAAATTTTTCTTGTGGTTAACTTCAAGTTTTGTAGTGTTGTGATAAAAAAAATGCATGGTATGACCTCAGTCTTTTTGCACTTGTTGAGGGCTGAGACAGGAAGCCATCAAAATCCTAGAAGAGAACACAGGCAGCAACCTCTTTGACTGTGGCCACAGCAACTTCTTACCAGACACATAGCTGAAGACAAGGGGAAAAAAGCAAACATGAACTATTGGGACTTCATCAAGATAAAAAGCTTCTGCATAGTGAAAGAAACAATCAACAAAACTAAAAGGCAGCCTATGGAAAGGGAGAAGATATTTGCAAATGACGAATCTAATAAAGAGTAGCCAAAATCTATAAAGAACTTACCAAACTGAGTACCACCCCCCAGAAAAGCAACCTAGTTAAGAAATGGGCAGAAGACATGAATAGACATTTTTCCAAAGAAGATACCTAGATGGCAAACAGACACGTGAAAAGATGCTCAAAATCACTCATCATCAGGGAAATACAAATTAAAACCATGATGAGATACCACCTCACACCTGTCAGAATGGCTAAAACCAACACAAGAAACAACAGGTGTTGATGAGGATGCAGAGAAAGGGGAACCCTCTTGCATTGCTGGTGGGAATGCAAACTTGTCCAGCCACTCTGGAAAACAGTATGGAGGTTCCTCAAAAAATTGCAAATAGAACTGCCTTCCAATCCAGCAATTGCAGTATTAGGTATTTTCTCAAAGGATACAAAAATACAAATTTGAAGGGGTACATGCTGCCCAATATTTATAGCAGCATTATCAAACAATAACCAAATATGGAGAGAGCCCAATGTCCATCAACTGATGAATGGATAAAGATGTGGTATACACACACACACACACACACACACACACACACACACACAAAATGGACTATTACTCAACCATCAAAAGTAATGAAACCTTGCCATTTTGCAATGAGCTAGAATGTATTATGCTAAGTGAAATGACTCAGTCAGAGATAGACAAATACCATATGATTTCACACATATGTGGAATTTAAGAAACAAAACAGATGAACATATGGCAAGGGGTAGAAAAAGAAAAGGAAGAGAAGCAAACCACACGAGACTCTTAACAATAAAGAACAAACTGAGGTTTGATGGAGGGAGGTGGGTGGAAGAAGGGCTAGATGGGTATTAAGGAAGGCACTTGTGATGATCACTGGGTGTTGTATGTGAGTGATGAATCAGTGAATTCTATTCCTGAAACCAAAATTGCACTGTATATTAACTAACTAAAATAAAAATTAAATAATGAAATAACACTTGTCAAAGTTAAAAAAAAAGTGCTAGGCAATTTGCTCCAGGTAATGGTAGAATTAGTAAATAGTTGAGCAAAATTTTCCCCAAGTGCTGTGATTGCCCTCCTGCACACAGGTCCTTTGCTGGTGGTGGGGGTATGTGGATTGGAGGGCTATCAGAATTACCATCTCCCAGATGGAGATGGACTAAAGGAAAAGAAAAGGTTGATCTTTAGTATTCTAAGTAGACCTCACCTCTATACGTCCAAACTTTTTCATACCATAATAGTTTGTTTATATAACTTTTAACTAATGACTCAAAATATTACAGGCAGATTGAAAAGTATACCATTAGTCATGAAAATTTTACAAGTTAAGTAAAAGCACAATTTATTATCTCTAAAGACAAAATAAAACTTTGGAGGTATTACTGTTTCTAATAAGCTGTCCATCAGGTAAGCAAGGCATTATATTGAGAATAAGATGGAAATAAATGACACCCCCTTCTCATTCCCTAGCTCTCTAGTGACCCAGTTGTTGGACTGGAGCTGTTGTTTATAGTTAACAGCCTCAAGTCAAGGAAATTGGGCCTAAGGTAAGGTGTATATGGTAGATAGGTGAATGAATGCACACAAAAAATTCTATCCATTTATAAAACATACAAGGACACAAACTGAGATATAAGACATGTAAAAAATATTTCATTTGCCTAAGAACTAGGTTATAAGCACATAAAAGAAATTTAGAATAGGATAGCTTAAAAGTTGCAATACAACTTAAAAATATAATTAAGTAGATTAAATAAGTACCTTTTTTAGAGTTAAAAGTTAAGTTAAAAGGTTTAACAATGGACATTGAATATGATGGATTTAATTTTTAGAAGAAGGAAGAGGAATGGCTTTGAAAACCAGAGGGCCTGAATTTCACAGATTCTTACAACCAGAAGTACTTAAAACCTGGAATTAAAAAACAAAAACAAAAACAAAACAAAACAATTGGCAGGCTAGGCTCTGGAAGAACCACAAGGGCAAGAGAAAACTGAGTCCCCATACTTAAAGAGACAGTACAACAAATAGCCCAGCAGAGATACAGCATAGAATCAGACTTTGAAAGTCAGCTGGAGCATACAGGAGGGAGGGTTATTTACTAATCTCAGAGCAAGTCCTGGAGGGGAACAGAAGTTGCTGGAGACCTCCAGGAACAAAGGGACTGGCAGGTGCCATTTCCCTCCCACACCCCCTAGGGCAAACATATGGGCACCTACGGGACCCAATACCTAACTTCCTAGCACTGCTGCCCTGCCTTTCCACACTGTGCTTCCACCAATGCACCCCTCCCAACAGCCTGACTCAGTCCAGGGGGCTGCAGAACCCCTCCTGCAGAGGACCAGCTGTACTCAAAGCTAGCTAGCACTGCTGCCCCACCCTACTGCCCCCATGCTGGGCTTTGGTAGATCCACTATCTCCAATACACCTTTGGCTAGAGTACATACAGGGCAGTGTCACAGGCCTGGCAGTGTGCAAGCAGCTGCTATAGTGACCAGCACCACTTCAAAGTGATTCCTGCCCCCAAAGAAGGAAAGTTAACCACACACCAGTCAGATGGAGGCCCCAGCAGTGGGCTGGAAGCAGACACTAGTCTGACAGCAGGTCCTGCCCACCAATGAAAACTTCTCAGGGGATAACACAGGAAAAGTACACTGCGGTTTGGTGCTACTGCATTCTGGCAAATGCCTGTTCTGATTCAACTCAAGCCCAAGGTGGCCCAGATTGGCCCATTGACACCACTGGAACCAAATATTGCCCACGACAAGCAAAGAGCCATTGCAAATGACTGGTCTAAAGGAAAAAAGTGGCTCAGCCACAACAGCAGGGTGCATATATCACACAAAGGAGACACCAAGTGGCAGATTCTGATGAACAGGAGATACTGCACAGCAGGACACTACAGGGCCTCTTCTTCATAAGGACATTACTTTCAAGTGCAGATATATCTGTCTTTCCTAACACACACAAACAGACACAGAGAATTAGACAAAATGAGGAAGCAGAGGAATATGTCCCAAAAGAAAGAAAAGAACAAAATTGCAGCAAGAGATCTAAGTGAAATGGAGATACATAATATGCCTGATAGAGAATTTAAAGTAATGATTATAAAGATATTTACTGGACTTGAGAAAAGGGTGAAAGACATCAGTCAGACCCTTAACAATGAGATAAAAGAGAACCAATCAGAGATGAAGAACACAATAAATGAAATTAAAAATACACTAGATGGAATAAATAGTAGATAAGATGAAACAGAAGAATGAATCAGTGAGCTAGAGGACAGAATAATGGAGAGTAATCAGGCTGAGCAGATGAGTGAAAAAATAATTATGCAAAATGAGAATAGACTTAGGGAACTCAATGCCACCATGAAGCATAATATTCTCATTAGAGGGATCTCAGAAGAAAAGGAGAGAGAAAAGGGGCCAGAAAAGTTATTTGAAGAAATACTAGCTAAAATCTTCCCTAATCTGGGGAAAGAATCAGAAATCCAGATCAGGAAGCACAGAGATCCTCCTACAAAATCAACCCAAAGAGGCCCACACTAAAACACAGTAATTAAGATGGGAAAAAGTGGTGACAAGAGAGGAATTTTAAAACAGCAAGAGAAAAGAAAGAAATTACATACAAGGGAATCAGCAGATTTTTTAGCAGAAACTTTGCAGGCCAGAGGAGAATGGCATGATATATTCAAAATGCTGAAAGGAAAAAATCTGCAGCCAATAGTCTATCCAACAAGGCTATCATTCAGAATAGAAGGATGGATAATGAGTTTCCAGACAAACATAAGTTAAAGGAATTCATGACCACTAAATCAGCCTTACAAGAAAAGTTAAAGGGGATTCTTTGAGTGGAAAGGAAAGACCATAAGCAAGAGTAAGGAACGTAGGAAGCACAAAATCAGTAAAAACAAGTACATCTGTAAAAATCAGATTCACAAAATAAAAGGATATAAAGTATGGTACCATATTCCTAAAACATGGAGAGGAGAGGAATAAAGAATGGGTTCAATCTTAAGCAACCATCAACTTAATATAGACTGCTATATGCAGAAGATGTTATATGCAAACTGAATAGTCACCAGAAATCAAAAACCAGTAATAGATATGCAAAATTAAAGAGAAAGAAATCCATGTATGTAACTAAAGAAAGTCAACTAATCTTGAGAGAAGAGAGCAAAAGAAGAAAGGAATGGAGGAAAACTACAAAAACAACCATAAAACAAGTAACAAAATGACAATAAATGCATACCTATCAATGATTACTTTGAAGGTAAATGGACCAAACTCTCCAATCAAAAGACATAGCGTGATAGAATGGATAGAAAACAAGACCCATCTCTATGCTGCCTACAAGAGACTTATTTCACACCTTAAAGACAAATGCAGATTGAAAGTGAAGGAGTGGAGAAGCATTTATCATGCAAATGGATGTGAAAAAAAAAGCCAGAGTAGCAAAACTTATATAGGACAAAATAGACTTTTTTTAAAAATTTTTTTTAACGTTTATTTATTTTTGAGACAGAGAGACAGAGCATGAACGGGGGAGGGCCAGAGAGAGAGGGAGACACAGAATCTGAAACAGGCTCCAGGTTCTGAGCTGTCAGCACAGAGCCTGACGCGGGACTTGAACTCATGGGCCGCGAGATCATGACCTGAGCCGAAGTCGGACGCTTAATCTCCTGAGCCACCCAGGCGCCCCCAAAATAGACTTTAAAACAAAGACTGTAGCAAGAGACAAAGAAGGACACTATATAGTCATAAAGGGAACAATCCAACAATAACAATTGTAAGTATTTATGCAGCCATGATGGGAGCGTCCAAATACTTAAAGCAGTTAATAACAAACATAAAGGAAGTAATCAATAGTAATAAATAATAGGAGAATTTAACACCCCTAAAAAACCAATAGAACAGATTAATGAAACGAGGAGTTGGTTATTTGAAAAGATCAACAAAATTGATAAACCTTTAGCCAGACTCAAAAAAAAAAAAAAAAAAAAAAAGAGAGAGAGAGAGGACTCAAACAAAACCAGAAAGAGGAGAAATAACAACTGACACCACAGAAACACAAAGGATTATAAGAGAATATTTTGAAAATTATATGCCAGAAAATTGGACAACATAGAAGAAATGAATAAATTCCTAAAAACATACAACCTCCCAAATTTGAATCAGGAAGAAATAGAAAAATTTGAACAGACCAATGACCACCAATGAAATTGGATCAATAATCCCCAAACTCCCAACAAACCAAAGTCCAGGACCAGATGCTTCACGTGTGAATTCTACCAAAAATTTAAAGATAAGTTAGTACCTATTCTCAAACTATTCCAAAAAATAGAAAAGGAAGAAAAATTTGGAAATTCATTCTACAAGGCCTGCATTACCCTGATATCAAAACCAGATAAAGAAAAAAAGAGAACTACAGAACAATATCTCTGATGAACATAGATACAAAAATCCTCAACAAAATACTAGCAAACCAAACCCAACAATACATTTAAAAAAATTATTCACCACGATTAGGGATACCTGGATGACTCAGTCAGTTAAGCATCTGACTCATGATTTCATTTCAGGTCATGATCCCAGGGTTATGGGATCAGATCTCCTTTGGGCTCCATGCTGAGTGTGGAGCCTGCTTAAGATTATCTCCCTTCCTCCCTCTTCCCCTCTCTCCTGCTCATGTTTGCTCTCTCTGTCTCTCAAATAAAATTTAAAAAATCATTTACCATGGTCAAGTGGGATTTATTCTTGGGATGCAAGTATGTCTCAATATTTGTAAATCAATGAATGTAATACATCACATCAATAAGAGAAAGGCATGTGATCATTTCTATAGATGCAGAAAAATTATTTGACAAAATACAACATCCATTCATGATAAAAACCCTCAACAAAGTGGGTTTAAAGGGAACATACTTCAACATAATAAAGGCCGTATATGAAAAACCCACAGCTAATATCATACTCAATGGTGAAAAACAGAGCTTTCCCCCTAAGATCAGAAACAAGACAAGAGTGTCCTCTCTCACCACTTTTATTCAACATAGTACTGGAAGTCCTAGCCACAGCAATCAGAATGAAAAAAGGAATAAAAGGCATCCAAGTTAGTAAGGAAGAAGTAAGACTTTCACTACTTGCAGATGACATGATATGATATGTTGAGAACCCTAAAGATTTCACCAAAAACTACTAGAACTGATAAATGAATTTAATAAAGTCCAGGATACAAAATTAGTGTACAGAAATCTGTTGCATTTCTATTCACTAATAATGATGCAAAAAAAGAGAAATTAAGAAAGCAATCCCATTTACAATTGCACAGAAAATAATAAAACACCTTGATGAAAGAAATTGAAGATGACACAAACACATAGAAAGATATTCCATGTCCATGGATTGGAAGAACAAATAGTGTTAAAATATTTAACAAATATTGTTAAAATGGTAGTATTACTCAAAGCAACCTACAGATTTAATGCAATTCCTATCAAAATACCAGCAGCATTTTTCCTAGAACTAAAAAAAAAAAAACTAAACTAAAATTTGTATGGAATGACAAAAACCCTGAAGAGTCAAAACAATCTTGATAACGAAAAATAAAGTTGGAGGCACCTGGGTGGCTCAGTCAGTTAAGCGTCCAACTTCTGCTCAGGTCATGATCTCGTGGTTTGTGGGTTTGAGCCCCACATCGGGCTCTGTGCTGACAGCTCAGAGCCTGGAGCCTGCTTCGGATTCTGTGTCTCGCTCTCTCTCTGCCTCTCCCCTGCTCATGCTCTGTTTCTCTCTGTCTCAAAATAAATAAAACATTAAAAAAATTTTTTTAAAGAAAAATAAAGTTGGAGGCATCACAATTTGAGATTTCAAGTTATACTACAAGGCTGTAGTAATCAAAACAGTATGGTACTGGCACAAAAATAGACACGTGGATCAATAAAACAGCATAGAAAAACTAGAAACAGGGGTGCCTGGGTGGCCTAGCTCGTTGAGCGGCCGACTTTGGCTCAGGTCATGATCTTGCAGTCCGTGAGTTTGAGCCCCGCGTTGGGCTCTGTGCTGACAGCTCAGAGCCTGGAGCCTGTTTCAGATTCTGTGTCTCCCTCTCTCTGACCCTCCCCCGTTCATGCTCTGTCTCTCTCTGTCTCAAAAATAAATAAACATTAAAAAAATTAAAAAAAAAAACTGGAAACAAACCACAATTATCAGATAAATTAATTTCCAACAAAAGAGGCAAGAATATGCAATGAGAAAAAAAGCCGTCTCTTCAACAAATGGTGTTGAGAAAACTGGACAGCTACATGCAGAAGAATAAAACTGGACCATTTTATTTCACCATACACAAATAATGGTCAAAATGGATTAAAGACCTAAATGTAAGATGTGAAACCATAAAAATCCTAGAAGAGAGCATAGGCAGTAATTTCTCGGATATCAGCCATAGCAACATTTTTCTAGATATGTCTCCTGAAGCAAGGGAAATGAAAGCAAAAGTAAATTATTGGGACTACATCAAAATAAAAAGCTTCTGTACAGCAAAGGAAACAGTCAACAGAAGACAATAAAACTAAAAGACAACCTACTGAGTGGGAGAAGATATTTGCAAATGATATATCTGATAAAGGGTTAATATAAAAAATTTATAAAGAACTTACAAAACTCAACACCCAAAAAATAATCCAATTAAAAAATCAGCAGAAGACATGAACAGATACTTCTCCAAAGAAGCCATCCAGATGGCTAACAGACACATGAAAAATACTCAACAGCACTCATCATCAGGAAAATGCACATCAAAACCACAATGAGATATCACCTCACACCTGTCACAATAGCTAAAATAAAAAAACACAAGTAACAAGTACTGGCAAGGATGTGGAGAAAAAGGAACCCCCATGCACTGTTAGTTGGAATGCAAACTGGTGCAGCCACTGTGGAAAAACAGTATGGCGGTTCCTCAAAAAATTAAAAATAGAACTACTCTACAGTCCAATAATCCCACTCTGGGTATTTACCCAAAGAATACAAAAGCACTGATTCTAAAGGATACATGCACCCTTATGTTCATTGCAGCATTATTTAAAATAGCCAAATTATGGAAGCAACCCAATATCCATCGACAGATGAATGGATAAAGAAGATATAGATATAGATATAGACATAGATATAGATATAGATAGATATATAGATACACACACAATGGAATATTATCCAGCCATAAAAAAATGAAATCCTGCTATCTGCAACCACATGGATGGAGCTAGCGAGTATAATGCCCAGTGAAATGTCAGGGAAAGACAAATATGATTTCACTCAATACATGGAATATAAGAAGCCAAACAAAAGATCAAAGGGAAAAAGAGAGATAAATCAAGAAACAAACTCAACTGCAGAGAACAAACTGATGGTTACAAGAACGAGGCGGGTGGAAGGATGGGTGAAATAGGTGAAGGAGATTAAGAATACACTTACTGTTTTGGCAGCATCTGAGAGAATGAAGACCATTCTCATCAATCAAACGATTGACATTCCAGAAAATGCTGACATCACTCTTAAGGGACCCACTGTTTTGTAAAGGGTCCTAGAGGAACCCTGTGAAGGGACTTCAGTCACATCATTGTAGAGCTCGGTGTTCTTGGAAAGAAAAAGAGAAGGCTCCAAGTTGACAAATGGTGGGGAAATAGAAAAGAATTGGCTATTGTTGTTTGCACTATCTATAGTCATGCACAGAACATGATGAAGGGTGTTACACTAGGTTTCCATTACAAGATGAGGTCTGTGTATGTCACTTCCCCCATCAATGCTGTTATTCAGGAGAATGGTTCTCTTATTGAAATTTGAAATTTCTTGGGTGAAAAATACATCCACAGGGTTGAGATGAAACCAGGTATTGCTCGTTCAGTATCTCAAGCCCAAAAAGAAGAGTTAATTCTTGAAGGAAATGACATTGAACTTGTATCAAACTCAGCTGCTTCGATTCACAAAGTCACAACAGTTAAAAACAAGGATATCAGAAAATTTGGGGATGATATCTATGTTTTTCTCCTTTCTTTAATTTTATTTTTAATTTTTTAAAACTTTACATCCAAATTAATAAGCATATAGTGAAACAATGATTTCCGGAGTAGATTCCTTAATGCCCCTTAACCATTTAGCCCATTCCCCCTCCCACAACCCCTCCAGCAACCCTCAGTTTGTTCTCCATATTTATGAGTCTCTTCTGTTTTGTCCCCCTCCCTGTTTTATATTATTTTTGTTTCCCTTCCCTTATGTTCATCTGTTTTGTCTCTTAAAGTCTTCATATGAGTGAAGTCATATGATTTGTGTCTTTCTCTGACTGACTAATTTCACTTAGCATAATACCTTCCAGTTCCATCCACGTAGTTGCAAATAGCAAGATATCGTTATTTTTGATTGCCTTGTGATACATTTTTTTTAAGTTTACTTATTTAATTTGAGAGAGACAGAGACTGTGCAAGTGGGGGAGGAGCAGAGAGAGAGGGTAAGAGAGGATCCCAAGCAGGCTCCATGCTGCCAGTGCAGGGCCACATGCGGGATTCGAGCTCACAAAACCGTGAGATCATGACTTGAGCCAAAACTGAGAGACGCTTAGCTGAGCCACCCAGCTGCCCCAAGACTTAGTGATATTTAAAAGATGCAATGAGGGGCGCCTGGGTGGCTCAGTCAGTTAAGCGGCCTGACTTCGGCGCAGGTCATGATCTCAGGGTCAGTGAGTTGGAGCCCCGCGTCAGGCTCTGTGCTGACAGCTCAGAGCCTGGAGCCTGTTTCAGATTCTGTGTCTCCCTCTCTCTGACCCTCCCCCGTTCATGCTCTGTCTCTCTCTGTCTCAAAAATAAACGTTAAAAAAAAATAAAAAATAAAAGATGCAATGAAAGCTGTATTGATGGGGGGGGGGGGGAAGAATATACTTATCATGATGAGCCCTGAGTAATGTATAGAGTTGTTGAATTACTATAATGTACACCTGAAACTAATATAACACTGTATATTAAGTATACTTGAATTAAAATTAAAACATTAAAAAAGTAGATGTATTTCATTGATATGTATTTTAAAATGAAAAAACAAAATACAGTATCTACTAAATGCATCTGCTCCAAAAGTTGACATTGAAAATATAGCTACAAATATGAAATAAAAATGGAATTTAAAAAAAAGGAGGAGAGGGAGAAGCCCAGGAAGAAAAAGAAAAGAAAAAATGTTAAGGATTATTATTGAGTGATTTTGTAATCATTTTGAAATTCAAAATATTTTTAAATTGAATTTTCTGTGTCTTAGGTCTTTTAAAGATTACACCATATTTGCAGTCAACTGATAATATATGGAGTTTTTTGGTATGAGGTTTCTAATGTATTAATATTCTTTACTTTTTAGATAAAAAACTCGAATGCATGATTAGGGGAATATATTTTACATTTTGATGAAAGAATAAATTATGTGGACTGAATGAAACTTTGGGGGCTCATGACTTAAGTATTATTTAAAAGTCTTCTCTAGAATTACTTTAATTGGTTATGAGTTCTCAGAAATAAAGTATAGCCTTGAAAATATAATCACTAAGCTATCAATTTTAAATATTTATTTTAATTATTTAAAGAAAAAACTATCTCTTTGTCTCAAAATCCTTCACTTAATCGAGCAGAAGCACTCCTATTTTATATGCTAGGTACAATAGCAGGTAGGTGTGGTGGACATCACTGCTACTCCACAGTCTTTCCAACTCTCGTCCCCTTCTGGCACATGAAATCATTATGTTTTTCTACCTCCTTGAAGTTAGGTGCAGTCATGTGTCTTGCTTTGGCTAATGTGCAGAAGAGAAGGGTACCACTTGTAGGTGGCATTAAAGAGCCTGTTCATTACTCTTTATGTTTTCTCTTCCTTTTTTTTGTGTTGACCTAGGAGGGTGCATGTTTCATAGAGTAAATGCTTCAGACAGTCATCCATGGAAGACAGGTTTCCAGGACCTGCAGTCTTAGGGTGAGCAAGAGATAAAGTTTGTTCCATTTTTCACGGAGACTTGAGAGTTGTTTGTTACTACAGCATAATCAAGACCCTCTGATTATAGTTGGTAAATCAAAAAAGGTGGTTAAAACAAAGAATCTTAAACATACTGCATATGTAATTCTAATTAGTTTTAGTTTATAATAAGTAGGTGTGTATAAAATAATAAATATTTTTGTTGTTGTTATCCAACAGCTTTCCTTTGAATATGAATTTGTCAACCTGAGTTCCATGCTGTCTTTCGCTCATTACTACGTAGATCATGCTTTGTATGTGATTTTCCCTGGAACAAAGAGGTAAGGACCAGGGAGATGCATTCTGAGTGAAGACTCTCCTGGCTTTTTACATTGACCCCTTGCAAACATTTTGCACTTGTCTCTCTCCTTTAGGGTTTAGGTAAAGGGGATTATGAGGTACAAACTTCCAGTTATAAAATAAATAAGTCGTGAGGATGAAAATACAGCATAGAAAACATAGGTAATAATATTGTAATAACATTGTGTGGTGACAGATGGTAACTACACCTATCATTGTGAGAATTATGTAATGTATAGAATTGTCAAATCACTGTGTTTTACACCTGAAACTAATATAACATTGTATGTCAACTATACTTCAATTAAAAAAAAAAACAGACACTTAAAAATATAAGCCTACTTTGACGGCACTTTTTACAGAGACTTACCTTTATCAAGTCTTTCTAAAACACTCTCCTTAGTTTTCATATGAATATCTGTCATTTTCACACTCTTGTTCATCAGTATATGTGGTATTTAATGAAATTGCTTAACTTTAATAACAAGTATTAATGGTAGAAAATATTAGGAATCAACACAACTGTTTCTTAACAAGCACATAATTCATTCAGCTAGAGTAGAAGACTAAAGAATACTAGAGAATAACCTACTGATCATGAGTTTTGCTGCAGAGAGCACCGGTCCAGGCTTTACATGGGAGCCTAGAGAATCAGTATAGTGGACACAAATCTGGTACATCTTCTCAGGAATTCTAAATTACCTTCTTCCTTCTCCCTCTTAGGTGGCACCCACTCACACCAAGGTACCTTTCCTCTTGGGAAAGAAACTGAAGAGGTTTTCTCATAGTCTGGCAAGGAAATAGTGGAGCGAAAGTTCTAACCTAGACAGACTGATTCCTAACCAGGGTGAGAGAGGACAGGAAAATACTGAAATGGAGTTTGAGGCACATGATAGAAATAAGACAGCCTGGGTAGGAATGCTGATGCCAGATCAGAGGCTCTCTAAACAATTGCTCAGAAATTAAGCAGCCTCCAGGTAAAGTAAATCAGAGTGTAAACCTGCTCCTTTTGAAAGAGGAACTATTTCTGCTTTTTAAAATAATTTCTGCAGATGGCTGGAGTTTTCAAATGTTATTTCACTTATCCAGCCATTCAACAAATATTTAATAAATACCTGCTGGGCCATGGGAGATTTTAGGCACTGTGGATATACAGATATAATTAAGGTAAAGCCCAAACATTAAGAAATTTATAGACTGATAGAGAAGACTGGCAAGTACTCAAAAAACTAAAATAAAATAACAATAAGCATGGGGTGTGAGCAGCACAGAGGAGTGTATCAAACACCTTGCCTGCGGCTAGAGGAGTGGAGAGACATCCCAGAGACAATGAAGAAGAGTAGAGTCCTGAGCACTGGACATCATTTTTCTAGGAGACAAGGGGGGGGGAAAGGACATTTTAGGCAGAAAGAATAGCACACAGCAGGAAATGGAATCATGAGTATAGTGCATTCCAGAAACAGCTGATAACATGGTGGATTTAGAGTATGGCCAGAGGAACCATATAATTCACCCACAAAACCAGGATGATACTTCTGAGAGTGAAATGGGGGTGCTTTTCATAATTGCTCTGGGACAACAGGAACAAACAGGCACTGTCCCAGGTAAACTAGGATGTTTGGTCACCCCAAGGGAGGAGGCCACAGAATAGAAAGGGTTTAGGAATCACTTAGACTTGAATTTGAAACAAGTCTTGGATGGTCAGAGGCAGAGTGACTGTGTTCAGTCAGTTACTTGGCTGACAATTTCCTCTCATCTGTAAAATGGAAATAATTTCTTCCTTGTAGGTTTGTGCTATGACTGTATGCGATAACACATATAATGCAGCTAGTATAAGCTAGATTATACTATGTGCCCAATAAATGTTTTCCCGGTGTCTACACTACCCCCACCATAGGACAGAGAAGGAGGATGAGGCTGGAGGGTTAGGCAAGTATTAGATTTCCATAGATCTTTTATATCATGCTAAGGAGTTTAAATTTCAACCTGGAAAAAATAAGCAGAGGATTTATCCAATCATATTTGTGCTTTAGAAATTTGAGTCTGGCTGCAATGTTTAAGATATATAGCAAGGCAGTGAGTCATACTGAGGAGCTCCTGATGACCTCTGGCACTACAAAACTTTGAGATCTTCATATTTTTGGATGAGACTTAACCTCTGCAGATGTTGGAAAATGGGGGTGGGTACAGCCTATCACTGTCTGGAGGAGTGGGAGGGAGAGCCAGCAATGGTGGTTCAGAATGGGAAGTTCTGACAACTCCCTAAAATCAGGTTCTCAGTGTAGTTCCAGACCTGCAGCATCCGGGAACTTGAATTTGCTAGAAAAGCAAATTCTAAACACTAAGTAGACCTACTGAATCAGCACGTCGGCGGTGGGAGGGTCCAATGATCTGTGTTTTAAACAGCCTGCTGGGAGATTCAGATAGATATGAAAGTTTGGTAAATCTAATTCAAAGTATCCTGCAAGGCTAAAAATTAAATAGGAGATCGAGGTCTGTGAATCAAGAATAGTAATGAATATGTCCCTAAACTAAGGGAGAAACAGAGGTAGGCATTGAAGCCAAAATATAAAGCCAGGGATTTGGAGTACCAGGGAGATAAAAAGAAGGCACCCCTAATTGAGAAAATAAACAAGCAGTTGAGATGGTCTTTGGGAAACACCTGGAATAAGTATTATAGCTTATTTTAGTTTCCTGCTGTAACAAAGCACCACAAACAGGGTGGCTTGAACAACAGAAAATTATTCTCTTATACCTCTGGAGGCTGGAAGCCAGAAACCAAGGGCTGCCTGGGTGGCCTGGTTAAGCATCCGACTTCGGCTCAGGTCATGATCATGACCTCGCGATTCTGCGTCTGGCTCTGTGCTGACAGCTCAGAGCCCGGAGCCTGCTTCAGATCTGTGCCTCCCTCTCTCTGCCCCTCCCCTGCTCAAGCTCTGTCTCTCTGACTCTCTCTCTCTCAAAAATAAATAAACATTAAAAAATTAAAATAAAAAAAAAGAAGCCAGAAACCAAGGTGTCAGGAGGGCTATGCTGTCTCTGAAGCTCTAGGTAGAGCCCTTCCCTGCCTCGTTCTAGTTTCTGGTCGTGCTCCTCCCTTGGTGCTCCATGACTTGCAGGTGCAACACTCTGACCATGGCCTTCTCTGTGTGTGTCTCTCCCTCCACGTCTCTTCTTACAGCTCACAGTCATCTTGGATTGGAGTCCATTCTGATAACCTCATCTTAACTAATTACATCTGCAGCATTACTATTTCCAAATCAAGTCACATTCTGAGATACTAGAAATTAACACTTAAACATATTTTGGAGGCAGAACTGGGACATAAACCAACCCATAACCCATAAACCAGCTCTTATAAGCTGGCCCTGCATAGTTTGGGTCCCCTGAGAATGACCCTGAAACAGAGATTCATGTTTAAATAGTTTATTTGGCAAGTCCAAGAAAATACCTTAGAGAAGTGGGAAGGTGGGGCAGGGAAAAAGAAGGCATTCAAGAAAGTGTGTGGGCAACTGGGGCTTAATCCGTTAGAGAACTCTGGGAAACATACAGAACCTATGCCTCGAACACAAAACAAAACCCATGCCTCAGAGGGGCCTCAGGTGTTTTTATAGCCCCAGATGAGGGTATTCAGGGGTGCCATGAACTCTTAGGCATTTCCAATCTGCTACAAGTAAAGGAAGAATAGGTCTTACTGGCCAGGAAGGCCCTTAGGTAAAGAGATGCTGGCAGTTGTCAGTCAGGCCAACATACGCAGAAATGGTCAAGACTGAGGGCGGAAGTAACACAGGCATCTGCTATAAGTGGAAGGTCTGGCTTTAGAAAAGTAGGATAAAATAAGGAAATAAATAAATGCAAACCTCACACATAAGTCAGCAAATTAATGGGTCAGGAAGTCTATACAATATAAAATGGCCAATTTGACTTTTAAAATTTCTCACTGAGTTGAGTTGATTTTGTTTACTCTAGACCAAAGCTTTATAGCCACTGAACTGTAAAACAACAACAACAACAAACAAAATAGGGAAGGAAGGAAGGAAGGGAGAAAGATTTTATATGATTTTAATTATTGTAAAATTACTGATGAGACTATTTGGAGCTTTTCAAGATAGTTCATTTTTCCAGGGTTGGGAGAATTAAACAACAACAACAACAAAAGGAAAAATAGGGAAAGAGATTCTCACAGCTTCCTACACCTCAGAAGGACACACCTGGACAGAGAGAATCTAAATAACCTGCCCATGATCGTTTAATGAAGTATAGAAATGTCTGGAAACAACGTTTTCTGCTTTGGCTTCTTCTTTGCTTCTTTAGCTCCTCAGTTGTGTCCAACTTATCTGGAAGACTAATATAAACTGAACTGGTATGTGGTGCTCTTTTCTAAAGTGGCACAGTAGATTTCTTGGTATTAAGGGTTTTTTTTTTTTTTAAGTTTATTTATTTTGAAAGAGAGAGCACTAGTGTACGTGCATGTGTGAACCGGGGGTGGGGTGGGGGGAAGAGTTGGGGGGGGTGAGTTGGGGAGAGAGAGAGAGAGAGAGAGAGGACAATCCCAAGCAGGCTCTGCAATGTCAGTGGGGCTCCATCTCATAACCGTGAGATCAAGACCTGAGCCGAAATCAAGAGTCAGATGCTCAACAGACTGAGACACAGGCACCTATTAATGTTTATTTTTAAGGTGGACACCTCACGGGGCGCCTGGGTGGCGCAGTCGGTTAAGCGTCCGACTTCAGCCAGGTCACGATCTCGCAGTCCGTGAGTTCGAGCCCCGCATCAGGCTCTGGGCTGATGGCTCAGAGCCTGGAGCCTGTTTCCCATTCTGTGTCTCCCTCTCTCTCTCTGCTCCTCCCCTGTTCATGCTCTGTCTCTCTCTGTCCCAAAAATAAATAAACGTTGAAAAAAAAAAAATAAGGTGGACACCTCACATTTTTACATAGGTAGAAGTTAATGCCACCATTATCTTATTAAAAAAAACGAAACTGAGGTTCAGAGTTTTTTGCTTAAGGTCATACAGCAAGTTTTTAATAGAATCAGGATTACAATTCAAGATTTTTTTTCTCTTTTATCTGCATTCTTGTCAACTAAATACAACTATTGTCTGGTTATTTAGGAAATATATATACATTATGATCCAGCCATGGAGATTGCTTTCATAAAATATACTTCACTGGAGTTAGAGGCACTCCAACATAATTTGACCTTCTCATATTTGAACTGGGTGCCAGGAAAGTGGCAAATGTCAAAAAAAGTGTTTTTCTTCTTCACATATTGTGCTTTGTAACTCAAACATTTTGCATACAGAATGATGTTTCTTACCAATATAGTAATATAAAATCCAGTGTGGTTAAATCATAATAACTTCAAATGACAACATAATTGAAGTTGTATGCAAAAAGGTTTAGCTAACAAAGAATAATTTTCAACACCAGAATAGCTAGCTGGTCCTGGATTAGTCAACGGAGGAAAGAGAATCCAATTATTACATTCCCAACATAGTATTTAATGGAGAATCAAAGCTTTATAGGCTCATAATTTATAATCATCTCATGCAAAAAAATCATGAAAATTATACTTGTGAGAAAATTTCAGTAAAGTTATACAAATAGATACAGATTTTATATTTTCTTTTGGCAATGATTAAAGTTAGAAGGAAAATTTTGTGTGAATCTCTGGATTCTTATAGATACAGTTTCAAATCCTGTCTCCCACCTATTAGTAGGTGGGATTGCCCTGTGTTTTGTCATCTGTATTCTCAAACTTTTATCCCCATCTGCTAATGTAATGCCTGCCATACATCAAATGCCATTAAAAACTCATACTCTAAATAAAACTACTTGTAAGGATTATCAAGATAAATGACAAAGTCTGATATGTTAAGTAGATACTCAATAAAAAATATTTTTATTCCCAGTCATGGTATGTGTCCTTTGTGCTATAGCATGGTACATGTTGGGAGAACTATGGAAAGACAGAGACTTTGAAATTAAACAGACTGGGATTTATAAATCACAAATGTGCTACTTTGCAATGTAGTGGCTATGGACACATAAATTAACTTCTCACAAGCTCAGTTGTTTCTTCTCTACAATAAAAAAACAGGAACAGTAAGCCTTCAATGTTGAGAATCAAATTAGCTTATGTATATATGTGGTTCTTTGATTTTAGTTTTTTCATCTCTAAAATGGGAATTCTGGGGCGCCTGGGTGGCTCCGTCGGTTAAGCGCCGACTTTGGCTCAGGTCATGATCTCGCGGTCCATGAGTTCAAGCCCCACATCTGGCTCTGTGCTGACATCTCAGAGCCTGGAGCCTGCTTCAGATTCTGCGTCTCCCTCTCTCTGCTCCTTCCCCACTTGTGCTCTGTCTCTCTCTGTCTCTCAAAAACAAATAAACATTAAAAAAATAAATAAATAAAATAAAATGGGAATTCCATTCTTTACTATCTTAAAATGTTGTTATGAAGGCCAATTTAAATAATGTATTTGAAAGTGAGTTTTTTAGAAGTCTAATTATTATAAAAATGTTAATTTTTATCACTAAAATTTTATTAAAATTATTAAATATTGTATCATTATTATCACTAAAATCTTTAAAATTAAAATATAATCTAAACATAATTTCTGATGAATAGTAATTTCTCCTATGAAGTGTATGCTTAACTTCCAAATTTAATCAGATCATGGAGTTGTTGAATATTATACCTTATGATTCAATATTTAAAACTTATTTGTAAGGGGCACACTGGGTGGCTCAGTCAGTTAATCGTCCAACTCTTGGTTTCAGCTCAGGCCATGATCTCCTGGTTCATGGGTTTGAGCCCCAAATGTGTAGAGCCTGCCTGGGATTCTCTCTCGCTCCCTCTCTGCCCCTTCTCCCCACCCTGTGGTCACGTCTTCTCTCTTTCTTGCTCTCTCTCTTAAATACATAAAAATTTAAAACTTTTTTGTGAATATTTAAGTTTCTAGCAAACCAAATATATCTATCTGCTAATGATTATTAACATTATGATTTTATTTTTATTTAAAAAAATTTTTTTAACGTTTATTTATTTTTGAGACAGAGAGAGACAGAGCATGAATGGGGGAGGGTCAGACAGAGGCAGACACAGAATCTGAAACAGGCTCCAGGCTCTGAGCTGTCAGCACAGAGCCCGACGTGGGGCTGGAACTCAGGGACCGCAGATCATGACCTGAGCCGAAGTCGGCCGCCTAACCGACTGAGCCACCCAGGCGCCCCTATTTTTATTTTTAAAAGTTTCCTTTAATCAGTCAGCTCTACTCTATGTTAAATAATGATTTAATTGGTAAAGTGCCATTTTACATTACTTTTTAAGGTCTCGCTGCTTTTTGAAATCATAACAGTGTAAAATGTTTTCCTGTAATGAAATTAACAAATTAGAAATATTGATTAATTCCAGTGGATGAAGCCCCACAGGTAATTTCTGAATTGCAAGGTCCCTGCCCTGATGACACTTATATATGAAGTAAGATAAAAGACAGACGAGACTAACATTGTCAGCAAAATATACATAAAGGAATGTAGTCTAGTGGGATATTAAAGCAAAGAGGGTAGGAAAGGGTGGCGGGTGGGTAGTGGGCTGTGTAAAAAAGGAGAGCTGGGAATGGCCTGGCATGTTCAGAGACTTGGGCCTTGGAAGTTATAGTCAGGCAATGGTGATGAGAAGAAACAGGAAATAAGTTGCTTGTGGGAGTCCGTGTTTCCCAGGCTTAAGAGGCAATGAATAGACACTTAGGATTTTTAGCTGAAGAATTACCAACTAAAAGTGAAGTTCTGGGGGATTAACTTGTCAGTGGCTTCTAGAGCTGAATAGAGTGGAGAAAGAGAACAGCTTCGAGGAATGTCAATAATTTGGGTATAACCTGAGTATGATGGCAATCGTGGATTAAAGGTCAAGAAGCGAGTTACTACAGAATATTAAGACCTGTACTTATCAGGTGATCCAACAGGAATATAAGTTTGTCAGACAGGGGAGAAAGTTTGGAATTTCTTTGAGGGTGGCGGCTCGAGTGGGTAAAGGCATTGTGGATGATGTGATCCACTCTGGTATAGAATCGTGTCTAATCTCATGGGGCATCAAATTATAATAGTCTTCTAACAGACTAGGGCTGGAGTCGCAGAAGTGGACTAGTTCTGTGAAGGAGAAAGCATGGGCTTGTACAGCTAACCCTGGTTTCAGATATGAAGCTCAGGGAAATAGACTTGGTATGCCATAAATTTCCCCTTGATATTGTAGTCCCCTTGTATTGAAAGCTTTTCTCTAAGAGCCCCTTTTGTTCAAATTACCAGGTAAACTTTCTAGTTATGAACGTCATTTCTAGTTATTTCAACCTTCACACGTCAACCAACACACTTATACTCTGTTAAGTTGAACACCAAGAAAAGTTGTCGGTTTTCACATTTACTGTAATGGAATGTTCTTTGCAATGCTTTAGCTATGGCCACCTAAATGTCAACATTGTTAACAACACTGTCTCTAAATTAGATACCTCCGGGAAAGCTCTTTTAGTTGGAAGACTTTGCATGTTATAATACTTCCTATATTTGAATGTATTATTAATAAGAGGTAGCTAGCTTCCAAAGTATATGTACTTCCAGTCTCGGAAAGATATTTCCATTATTTTCATCATCTGGGTTTAAATTCAGCTTTGTATTTAAAAGTTTTATGATTGATTCGGAAAATGAGTGAACACAACCCAAAAGAATTTTAGGATTTTAGTGTTTAAAATACCTTTGCCAGTCTTGGAGTTGATTTTAATAAAAACACAACTGCAGACAATTGTCTATATTAAAAACATTAAAAAAACATTCAGCTGTTTCCAGCTGTTTTGTCAGTTTAAGGGATCAGGATTTCTTCTTCCCTGCAAAAATGGAGCTTTGGGTTTGGGGCTTTATCCCCCTATGCTCCTGTGGTATCTCTTTCTCATGATATCCACCTTAGAAAGTTATGTGAGAAGATTTTGGGGCCATGTGTTTGTGTGGTGCAAGGCAATTGAGAATATGGGTTCCTTTTTCCCTTCGGCTTTACACAAGTCATTTACATATTGAGCTCCCACAGTCATCTCCATTAGTCTTCCTCACTTCCTCTCAGTGCCTCCTCCAGGTGGGTTCTTAAGTCACTGAGGAAAATATTTCCTATCGTTAGCTGTGTTCCCCTTTGAGACATCCAAAAGCTACTGGACAAGAGGCAGTTCTTTTGTGCCTATTGAATTTCTTAAAAGAACAAAACAAAACAAAACAAAAAAAACCCTTCTTACCTTTTTTTGTCATTAAGCTAGGAGAGAAGTCCAAGAGAAATTTATTTGTGCTCTCAAAGTCATACGATTCTTTAAAGTTATGATTGTTCACAGGAGCCTGGGCGGCTCAGTTGGTTAAGCGTCAGACTCTTGGTTTTGGCTCAGGTTATGATCTCACGGTTTGTGGGTTGGAGCGTTGCATCTGGCTCTGCACTGTCAGTGCTTGGGACTTTGTCTCCCTCTCTCTCTGCCCCTCCCTTGCTCATGCTCTCTCTCAAAGTAAATAAATAAACTTTTAAAAAGATAAAAAAATAATATTATGATTGTTTAAAATTATGTGCATTCTTCGTTAGCAGCTCACATTTACAGTTTCTAGTATTATTGTTATCCCAATAACAATGTTAGAATAAAAATTTGCACGTGTAAAACCTAATACTTTTCAGTTTTTCAGGCATTAAGTGAGAATAGGATTTCTTATCCACACTCATACAAACATCCACAACGAGTAGCAACTAATCCAAGTTTTAGGAACTCAGTAAGGATTTATTTCCCAAATAAAAATAAATGAGTGGTTGCTGATTTTCTTCCTTTTTACATACGTGGACAGACTTTAAGATCTATAATTGAAATAGAATCTATATTTAAAGTTAACATAACAAAATACTATATCTCTACTCTCTATGTATCTATTTCAACATGTACATTTACTTGCAGCTATAACTACATATACACGTGTGTTGTATCCAAACATATTTAATTTATTAGCACTGAATTTATTCTCCCAGTCTTCCCAGTATTCAGGCAGCAACATGGTTTAAAGGTTAATTATAGTTTCCTTGACATCGAAAACTGAACATTTAACTGAAATTTAGAATTAGAGTTACATCTAGAGTCTTCATTGATGTCTCCTTTCTAATTACGGCAAAATGTAAATTGCAAGATAACAACTGAATGTTTCATTCTGTCGTGCTTCACATTGCCTCAAGAGTATGTGTGCTGAGTTGGTATAAGAACGTTGATAAATATTAGCCAATAACTTGTCCAGCTGCTAATGTAAAGCATCTGCTCAAGTGCAAAACTCTCCTTCCTGGAAGTAAAGACGTGCAGGTAGGGTGGGCAGGTGAAATTTCTGCAACAGCAGCGCCCTTCAGGCCCAGGCAGCAGGAGGACACTGCAGAGAATGCCTCGCTCTTCCATTAGAATTGCTTTGGAGCTTATCCAAAAATGAAGACAATTGATCAATACTGCCCTAAACAATTATTTTTAACAAGAATATTGTAAGTTTTCAATCTAAAAATGACATATAAAGTATGTATCTGCATTCTGATTCTCCTCAAGCACTCTTACGTGCTACTGGCCTCAACGATGAAAAAACAGGAGTTGATTCGTAACATCACTGTGTATCGGAGCAGCCAAAAGAAGTTGCTAAATCCAGTCCCAAATTAAATTAATGGAACGATTTTTCTAAAGTACGTTCTTGATCGCTGGAGATTGCACCCATGTGAGATCACTCCCGTGATTTGAGTCCTTTACGTGCACTTGAACTTGAGAACCTCTGCAGGAGTTTTTGCCAGTCCTGGAAGGTTTGCGACTTTTCAGCACCGTGCTGTAGTATGTCTCCTTCTCCACCTGTAATAATTACTGTTATTTTCAAGCTATTGTACATTGAGCACGGCATCATTTATTTGAGAAAGCTCTCCTGGCTTGTGTCACTTTAGCCCATTGTTCTTTCTGGCAGGTAAGACTAATCCTATAGCTTTTTAACTTCAAGCCTAAAAGAGGAAAGCAGCACAGCCTGGCATGGCCAAGACATAAATGAATCTAGTTCATCTAACTCAAAGTGCCATGTTGCCTTTAACATAATCCAAGTCATGAATGCTACCTTGTGTTCCTGGGCTTCCCTTTTATTTAGAGTAACTCTCAATTTCACACACTAACACTCTGTGCCAAAATCGAGTCTGTGACTGAATCGTGGAAAAGATGTAATTAGTGCTTAGTTAGGTGCCTGCTCCATTGGATGGCCATGAGTCACTTTTGTCCTTTTCTTTCTTTCATTCTTTTTTTTTGTCACAAGGCTCCTGTCCTTTAGATTCTTTCTCTCTGTGTAAAGGGCAAAGTCTCTCTAGACTGTTCCCACAGTGTCCTCAGTCCAATAGGTTACAAAGGTACTAACACTAAAAAAAAAAAAAAAAAAAAATAAAGTGGTACCCTTGGGAAAATCCAATTCTTCTGGGGTTGTTCCTGTTCCAATGAATGAGGACTTCTTTGAGCTTACAAATACGTTTAGCAACATCTCCGAACAAATGATTACAGGTTATTTCATTCAGAGTCCAGGGAAAAAGCCTTCCCTTCCTGGATATGCATGAGGTGATGAATACACTCTTTTGGAACAAGGAAGCTTTATTTAAAAGACTCTTTGTATGCTGCTGAGTACCCTAATGAGCTATCCAGGGTGGAGCATCAGTGTGGGAGCCATCAGAGAAGGCCCCTACTCTCTGTTCACTAGCCCTGCTCTCCTTTGTTGTTGACTCACCAGTACTCGTCACTCCCCTGACTGAGTAGAAGAAAAAAAGTGACTTTCATTTTATAGCCCAAACCACCAAAGTCATCAGTTTTATATATGGCAAACACTGGACATAGGAACCTGATCTCTTGCTGCTTACGCCTATGAGGGAATCTCTCCTGGTAGGGATTTTGCGACTCCAAAAACAGATGCAGAAAATCTCAGTCTGAAAGCGTGAGGGACATGCTTGTGTGTGAAGTTCACCCTGTTTAATGAACCTTATGCCACCGGTGAATCTGTTTAGATAGAGTTGGCCAGAATGGATCTATACAAATAAAGTGAATAGTTAAGACAATGATCTAGATCACTTGGGCCCCAACTGCCTATTTCAGGAGTCATTGCAGAGTTTGCGTTAGAAAGATAATGCCTCAATTCTTCACTTCATGTGACATTTGCAGATTTGGTTTTAATGGAAATGTTTTCTTATCCTAATAGTCATGGACTTAAATTCACACTGCAGTTTGTTTATTTGAGACACAATTTATAATCACACATCTCTAAATTTACAATATTTTAGTAACATAGAGCCTGTGGAGAAAAAAAAAATCCAAAATTAAATCAGCTTCTAGATGAAGGTGAAATAAGTCTCTTGCTTGAAATATACAGATATTTAAGGTCAGGTGTGAGGGGTTTTTTTTTCCACCCGATTTATGTCAATTGTTGCCTTCAGTCTCCATTTGCCTTTTTGTGTGTAATAATGATCTAACCTGCTCCAAAACACTACTACATCTACAGACACCCAAGAAATATGTATCTGAGGCCACACGAGTACAGATAATGTATTTTTGTAGAATGTCATTTGTGCCAAAGTATCATGAAACCCCGCGTGGTTGATTTGATTACAAGAAAGACAAGTAAGCATGTTACCCTGTTTCCTTCAGCTGGCAGCTGCCGATGTGGGCAATTCCAGGCAGAGAGTATCCTCAGTCCTTGAACATAATTTTACTCATGGAACTGAGAAGCTCAGTGACTTTGTGTGACACTCAACCATGCCTTCATGTTTTTGCTCCCCCTGCCTATATAATACTTTTCCTTTTAAGTGACAGGCTGAAAACTTGTGGCAGAGAGTAGAAATGAGTGAGAAAAGTTGTCTACAGGTAAACCCAAAAA
The DNA here is from genome assembly GCF_014898765.1 of Herpailurus yagouaroundi. Classification (NCBI taxonomy): domain Eukaryota; kingdom Metazoa; phylum Chordata; class Mammalia; order Carnivora; family Felidae; genus Herpailurus; species Herpailurus yagouaroundi. The sequence continues at coordinate 88,782,682 of NW_024412377.1, forward strand.
CTCACAACACAGTTCTCATACTTTTGAAAAAGAAAATTACAGTTCTTCTCTCAAAATTAGGCAGCCAGGGTGAATTGCAGAATGTTTTATAATATACGACTAAAACCTGTACCTTCTGAGACGAGAAGAAAAAAGCTTGTTTCCTCTGGCCCATTAGCAGCCCCTCGAATTTTGGCACTCTGTTCTGTTTGTTTTTAATTGAAACCTCAGTTATAATGAACCCATTGTGAGTAAGGGTGGAATGCCACTCACTATCTGAACGCAGATCAGTTTGCCTGGAGTTTAAATGCAGGAGTATATTATGAAAGAGCAAATATTACATGCAGCTGACACCTTCCATACTAGTCCTTAGTAACCACGTGTCCACTATATAAAATTGGAGTTGGTGATTTAAATCTCTGTACTTAAAAAGGCAGCTCCCAAAACAAATGAAAATAGCGTTTGAGGGTGCAGTGATGGAAACAATATGGAAATCGGCTAAGAAAGTAAACTCCTGTTGTGTATTCCTGTGCTTGTGTCCAAGGTGCTAATTACATTAAAGACAAGAATTAACAGGGAGAAAATATAGACGAGAAAGAGCTGTGACACCTAATTGTATTTACGTAGATAAAGAGAGACTAGATGGGAGAAGAAAAGAAACAATGAGGAAAAAGTTCTCCATTTAGTCTCTAATTAGTTAAGAAACATTTAAATTAATAACACAATCTGAGTAATGCAGCTTATGTGGCATATATCACATTTTCAATTAATTCTTGAAATAGTTACTGGTGTCCTACTTTGTTTCAATTTTGGTAAATTGGCTTACAGTCACTTTTTGATGGGTGTCCCATAAAGTAAAAATTAGTAGCATCTCATCTGCCATTAACTACTCTTCTTGTAGCAAAACAATGTTAACATATATAAAAGAAAAGACTTAAAATAAATATTGAAAGTGGCCCTATTAATTTATAAGTTTAACAATGGCATCAGAGGGGAAGAGAGGGGAATAAGTTTTATTAGCTTCCTTGTATAGACCTGTAGTAGAAAACCCCTTGATTGTCCATGTTTGATATAAAAGTGGTCACTCGGTGTTCATTATTCCTCATTGATATGATATAATCGTCATCTCTGGTATTTTGGAGTTCAGAGGAAAGGTCTGAGATTATAGTACTGCCTTTAAATGGCTAGCTTTTGTGCTAGAATTATGTAAAAATTTGCAATCTGCTGATTACGCTATTAGGGAGCTGCAGCCTCATTGACCTGATGTCATAGTTACCTTCGGAATTCTTAATGTCTCAAGGCAGACTATTACATGATCAAGGCCTGTACTAATGAAAATTCTCTCATGTGATTGTGGCTGGATATCTTTGTGCGTGCGTGCACGCACGTACGTGCGTGCATTTAATTTTGAGTGATTCGGAAAAAAACACTTTTGTGTGACCTACTTTTAAAAAGCCATGATCGGGGCGCCTGGGTGGCGCAGTCGGTTAAGCGTCCGACTTCAGCCAGGTCACGATCTCGCGGTCCGTGAGTTCGAGCCCCGCGTCAGGCTCTGGGCTGATGGCTCAGAGCCTGGAGCCTGTTTCCCATTCTGTGTCTCCCTCTCTCTCTCTGCTCCTCCCCCGTTCATGCTCTGTCTCTCTCTGTCCCAAAAATAAATAAACGTTGAAAAAAAAATTAAAAATAAAAAGCCGTGATCTTTCAGCCTAGTGAGTCCAGCTACGTTTTTGTCTTTATTTTTTATTTTGTATGCCTTCCCATGAAAAGTAGCCACTAAACCATGCATAGGTAACGGTTACAGAGGACCAGATATACGCTAAATGGTGGTCATGTGTAACACTCAGGCAAATGATCTTGACACAGGAAAGTGAATTGAGGAAATAGTTAGAAAAATCATCAGTTTATTTCTAAGTTTTCTTTCCTAAAAGGAAGTATTACGACTCGAGTATAAAAGCATATTTTTATTAAATTGATGAAAAGTGAATCAGAAATATTTCTTTTGATTTACAACTCTGTCATCAATGCATGCAAGTCCATGAGTACATTCTTTTAAAATTTTTCCTCTGAGGACTGGCTAATTATCTGTTACTCAACACCCTTTGCCCCCGTTTTTGCATTAATTTGTCTGTCCTAACAATATACCAGTATGGTTTAATCATATATATTTAACCTACTCAGCCTTTTGTGAAGGACATATTTATGTCTCAGAAAACCAAAATGATTCCACTTTGTTCTGACAGAATAACCTCCATTTCCTTCAACTGCCTGTTTTTAGGTGATATTCTTAGCAAGGGATTTTATTTACTAAATGACATTTCTGCTAACCTGGAAAGGAAGATCTCCATTCTTCAGATACTATCATTACCAAGCTTTAAAAAGACTTGATTGTACCATGTTAGGGAAACAGTGTCAGATTTTCCAACAAACTTTCTCCCCCTGTAATAACCGAGCATAAAAATGAACTTCAAGGGATTGAAATGACTACAAGGCAAATTAATGCAATCAAGTCTTTAGTAACAACTCTGTCCATATCTGTTAAATATTTTCAAACTATTCTAAAAAAAACACACCCAGAAGGCAAACTAACAGTGAATAGAAACAAAATGGTCAGCAGTGTGTGTCGCATGTTATTTGAATGGAAAGTAATTTATCGCGTCTGAAATAAAAGCTGTTTATTCTTGTGTTTCACTGTCTGTAACAATCTTTACCATTTATCTGTGAAAAAGTGAGAAACTGTACCGTTATTAGCATATGAATACTTGACACATCAAATTGGCTGTACAATAACAGAAGGACATTTGCTATTGGTGTATGCACACAGACAAAGCAGCCATTTTGAAAAAAAAATGGAATGGTGTGGGTGGTTTAACCCTTTACTTATCCTAGGTTTCCCACTCCTGATTTTGACTGGAACAGTTTGGCAGTTAGAATCAGAATATTTTTATAACAGAAAAAAGTAATCAGGGGCCATTATGCTTACGATAATTATATTGATGCATTCACTCTACTAGAAAAAATAGAGCAGAATGACAATAAAGGAATTTGAGAGAGAGATTGTGGTGTGGTGTGTGTGTGTGTGTGTGTGTGTGTGTGTACATGCACGCGCAGGGTGGGGGAAGGGAGTGGAGTCTGGCAGTGTATAGTGGGTACAGAAATGAAACAATGCCTACGTACAGTTTTATTTCATGGCAACAACATAGTGGTCCTTGGGTCAGAGGTGTGAAACTATTTCTCAAAGAAGCTGCATACATAATTGAGGCCCTCTGAAGGGTTCCCAGTTGAAGTTGCCAGGCTACATTCATTTCAAAAGCAGAGCCATTTGTTATCAAATTTAAATTAACTCTGTGCACACTGAACTTGAATTTTAGAGCCCTGCTTACTTACAATTCTTAAAATAGTTGAGAAAGGAGAAAACACGGATCTGGGAAATAGAAATAAGACGGTCCCCTCAAGGAACTGCGGTAGTTCTCATGGAGGCCTGCAGTGTAACAATCTTTCACAGATTAAATTGAGAAGATCTATTTGGAATGATGAGAAACAAATCTGTATTTTCACATGCCGTTTTTTGTAGACTCAGGTTTATTGCAGAATCTTTACATTTGCACATATGCATTTCAGCGAGGTTTTTACCTTTGTTAGGGTACTAACCCCATTCCCTCCTTCCACCCCCCGGATTAATTACTCTTCACTGTGAGAATTAGAGTAGGATAATTTATAAAATTGTACAATACTCAGACTCTTTGAATATAATATACCAGCTTCCATTCTTCTCTGTAATGGAATACAGTTATTCTTTTCCTAATCTGCATGGCTTTATGCATATTTGAAACAAAGTTTGCAAAACTCACTAGTTGAGTTTTTTGGGCAACTTTTCAAATTGTTGATATATTCATTCAAACAAAAAACTAAAAAAGCCCAGTGGAATGTGTAAAATGTCCTGCTTTGGGATCTTTCTGTAACTACATAGAGGAGAAACTTGCCCCAAAAACAATGTGTGCAAGGTTTTTTTCACAGGATGCACACAGATCTAATAACCCATTAGTCTGTGGTAAAAATGTTTACAGTTTAAGCTATCTCGATTATCAGAATTTTTTCCATCACATTCAACTTGGTAAAATTAATTTTGGGACAAACTTTTATTCCTGCTAAGTTTAATACATAGAACTAAGCCGTCCATTCTAAATAATCCATGTATTTTTCCTCTCTCTTGTACAAACGTAAAGGTTTTAATCGCCATCCCCTCATCCTTATAAGACACTGATTTGTTATAATCAAGCACCCTGTTTTCATTGTTACAGTGAAACTTTAACTTTTTAGTCTGAATGCGTAGTAAACTTTGCTTTCAAGGAAATAACAAATAAACACAAAAATGAAAAATCATTAAAGGCTGTGATGTTAAATGTAGTCTTCCTAATACCTACTTGAAAGACCCCTATAAGCATAAAGAACATGTTTTATTCCCATTATAAAAATTAGTACTTGTAAAGTACTATGATAGCCATAGAAAACAGAAGCTGATCATTCTAACGACAATGTTCACGATACAAGAATAGTTGATATGTAATATGAAAGTAAAGAAAAAAGGGCATTATGCAATTTTAAATTACTCTAAAAATTATTGAATGAGCACATACAGAAAGTGGATATTAGTCTAGCTTCTTTCCTTCCACTGATATGTGTCATTTTAAGGCCACAAACCATTTGCTTATTTAAAGTTCTCTGCGGCCAATAATACTACAAGGTTAGTAAGTCCCACCAAGTGCTCTTTGAGAATCTTGTTTACTTACTGGTTGTAGTCATGTTCCATGCTTATGTATCCATGACAACACAGCAACATAGCAGAACAGTGCTAATTTTATTTCCTTCCTCCCTCCTTTCTCTTTCTTTCTTCTTTCTTTCTTTTCTTTTCTTTCTTTCCTTTTATTTTTTCCCCAACTGCAATATGAGATTAAAAGTAAGAAGCTAAGGGGCACCTGAGTGGCTATGTCTGTTGACTGTCCAACTTTGGCTCAGGTCATGATCTCGCGGTTCATGGGTTCAAGCCCCGTGTGGGGCTTCGTTGTGACAGCTCAGAACCTGGAGCCTGTTTCAATTTCTGTGTCCCCCTCTCACTCTGCTCCTTCCCCACTTGCCCTCTGTCTCTCTCTCTCTCAAAAATAAACATTACATTTTTTTTTAACAAAGTAAGAAGCTAAGTCTTATAAAATAGCAAAAGCTTTTCGAAAGTTAAACTTTATGGGAACACATAACAGTTGCTTGTGGTGACACATTTCTATTATTTCAAGCCTCTACTTCTGTCTACCCATTGACCATAATAGTACCAAATGGTAGAAAAATTAGAATAGATAAAACTTTGCAAATTCTCTTAGATTTTTTTTATAATACAGATAATGTGATTTGCCTGTGTCAAGACTGAATAATTAGCAATATCAATTTTGTATCCAGACTTGTATACTTTTGTCTTTTTTGAATGCTCCAAATTATTTCTCTAATGTAAAATTCTTTTAAATGAAAGTGTGTTCTACTCCAGGGGACTATCAATGTATTTGTGTCTTAACATTTAGAAGTTCTTTACTACCAACAGTTTGCACTATTGATATATTAGGTTTTTATTAGAATATTTTAATGAATATGCATAACAGAAACTTTTGAAAAATAAAGTACACATTTTCTTCTTTCCACCTTGTTTTTGTTTTTCCTTGTTGAAAGGGTAAGCTTATTATTCTACAGAATTATCTTAAAATTTAAAGTTATCTCAGTGAATCGAAATACTATGTAAATAACAACCCCCTTTGATGGTTAGAATTACTCACTGGGTCTAACAAGATTGTATTGTATTTGAGGTTCTATTTTGGACTTTTTCAAAATATGCTAACTTTTTCTAAGTCCAAAATGAAAATTTAAGTTCAAATGGTTATTAATGTTTCATTTGATAATTTTATCATAGAAATTTTATCATCGTAGAAATAAGCTTGAAGATGACCAGATACAAAATACCCCAAGTCTAAAGGTTCATCTATTTGGTACCCTTGTTATTTTGACACTCGATATCTTCAGAAATTACCCAGTAGTAGAAAAACTACTCTGATATGACTGAAAATGTTCTCATCACCATTCACTACAATAGAAATTAAGTTTTAAAAGCACAACGAAAAATAATTCTCTTTTCCTTCCCCTTTCTCTTCTTTCTCTCCCTTACTCTCTCCCATCTTTTACTTCTTTCTCAATCTGTTTCCTGCTTGTTTCTCCTTTCTGGAGTCTCTTATGCTAAGCCAGTGAACTCACACACATCATGCTCTGAAGAAACTGTGGCACACATATGGCAGTGAACTGGTTTGGTAAACATATGTCTTCACGGGCATTGGATGTCTGGCCAGGAATGAGATATTCCATTTTGGGGAATGAGGGTGGGAAATGCTTAACCACCTACAGATGTTTTGCAGCAAAAGCTAAAGAATTGCAGTCAAAGAGCTGCAAAATGTGTAATTTGGAATTTTTCCAGGTTTCTTTTTTTAATAAGAAAAAAGTTAACAGCTTTCCTATTCATCTCTTTTGAGAAAATTTACAGTCGCTTCCCAGTTCTGCCCCATTCTGAAGTAAGGACAAAAGGCTGAAACCGAAGCTGTCCATCTGCTCCATAACAGTAATGTTATAATGGGTGCTGTCCATTTTTATGCTATTGCTCATGTGTGCCCAGGGGACTGGAACTATTTAATTCACTGATTTCACAGCTCTGTTGTGTGTCACAAAAGGTTAAAAAAAATCCAACACACTTTTTAGCACCCTGTTTACAAGGACTCCCTGTAAATCTAACTGAAGTAACAGATTCCCACCCTGCCCCCCATGCCAGCCCCCCTATTTTTCCTTCTAATTTAGTGCATTCAGATCACAGGTAATAGATGGAACTCACACCATTAACCCATCCTTTACAAAAAGTGGATATTTCAAATCTGCTGTGAATGTTACTTTCAAATGCTCACAAATTCCAGAAGTAGATTTGAAAAGAAAGATGTTTGTCTTTAAGATCTTGGGATTAAACAACTCTGTTTTCCCAGAAGTCCAAGAATTAATGCTCTAGATTAGCAGAGAGTTAATGAAAACCTGCAGAGGAAGACTGACGACTTCTATTCCTCTCCATTGGGCAGGAGGCTGAGCAGTCCCACACACAGCTGGTGTGTGCTGGTGTTTTGCCAAGGCCGTAATGAATCCTGTGCACTCTGGGGCATTTTCTTGGAGAGACAGAGGTGGCGGGGCAATACCCACTTGGGTCCATTCCGTGGTCTTCTCAGAGCCGGGGTATGGGATGTTAAAAGAGAAAACATGGACGTGAAGTCAAGGATATCTCTCCCTATTCCCACCAAAAAGAGCCTCAATGAGAATGCTTCAGAATATCATATACTTCCTGCAGCCCATTTGTGAGAATACGTTTCTTTATTATTTTTGATAGTTAAAATATTAGCTGTAGATAATGTACTATCTAGATGCAGTTGTCCCTTTCATTTTTTGTATCATTAACCCAACTCACTTTCGACGATGGCAACTATGAAGGTACCTGTATAGATTCTTGGGAAAGCTAGTTTGTGAGTGAACAAGTGTAAAGGGCAGTTGGGTTCCCCTCGTATGCCATTTAAAAATATAGGTAAAAATCAAATTTTTTCATTTTGTTTTTCAATAATGACAGCAAAGATTTATTTTGTGTTCATAGGTTATATGAAAATAATCGATGCTGCAGGCACCTGAAAATTAGAAATTAGAAGTGCTCTCTGACTTTAGAAAAATTCCCTAACTTAGTATGTTTGTTAATACTTTGCAAATTCACTTTGTTCATTCCTTCATTCCTTTTTATGTTCATCCAAACATTTTTTGAGAATCTACCGTGTGTTAAGCCCTGATTCAGAGAGACATTAACAGGTATTTCAATAGACGGGTTCTGTTGTTAAATAGGTTTAGGAAACACTGCCTACTATATTTTCCTTCTTTGAGCTATAATAGACATCTTCATGTACCAGGAAGGCCTCTTCCACTCAAGTGGATCTGAGAAATCCTTTATTTTATTCATATTTTCCCATGTTTCCCATGTTTCCTCTAAGCCCTCTTTCCAATACAAAACAAAGTAATACCAGCTGGAATCCTACAGTACCGAAAGTGGTAGTTTGGCCACCATCCGTGTTACACAGAGAACAGTGCAGCAGTTAGGACTATTCTTGTTTCATTCATTTCCAATGGAAATTCTAGTAGTCTTGTTAACCAGACAAACGTTACTAGGAATGCAAGGCCGTTATGCTTGCGGAACACGGGTTCCTTAAAGAATCAAAGTTCTGGATTGCCAAGGCAATTTCTTTTTGCTTCAAATATATCTTTCTTATAGGCAATATAAATAGAATTAAACTAGTTTATAATGCTTCTATTTATTTTCCTGTAGAATAAACTCATCACAGTTAGTGTATTAGAAAGTCTAGAATCCTAAAACTATGGGGCACATTGAGGGAGAGAACAGTATAAATGACTGAACTGATTTTTACATGTATTTCATAAACCGATTCAACCAGGTAGACAAAGGTAAAGTTTATTTCTTGAAAAAATTGTTATGATATTTTCTGCTAAGACACATTCTTTCAACAACATATTAAATCTCTCTTGAAAATGCAGAGATGTATTAAATTGTTAGAACTTGAGGTTTGGGCAATGAATTTTAAAAAAAGTCCTAAATAAGTCTAGTCAATACATCTAGATACAGGCTAAGATAATCGTATACTACCAGTCTTTTATTTTAAATTTGAAAGTTTTGTTTTTACTCTATAATAGCTAATGTTACAACGAAATATGTCTTCTTTGTGGAGAGCTACTTTTTCTGGACCACACAAATGAGTGCTTAGGATAAGTGACAGTTTGGTCTGTCAATTCAATTTATGATGCTATGCTGTAAGGAAATTAAAACATATATTTAATAGAACATGACAGTAACAATGATATTCTACAGATCTATGCCATTTATGAAAAAAGAGGGATCCAACTAAAGAAGTTTATGAATCTCCAAGAAAAAAAAAAGGATCTCATCAGAGAACTATTACTATTATCTTTCTGATATTCTACTGAAAGTGAAACACATTCACCAATTTTCCAAAGGCAATTTCTTTTCACTTCAAATAAATCTTCCTTATAGGCAATATAAATAGAATTAAACTAGTTTATAATGTTTCCATTTGTTTTCCTGCAGAATAAACTCATTACAGTTAGTCTATTAGAAAATGATATTAAAGGATTTAATTGCCTGTGCATATTAAATATGCTTAAAATTTATGAAAATAAACATTTAGAAATTGAATAAATATTTTGCAATAATATAAATGTGAATGTGGATTTACTACAAATCCATAAGGTTATGTGGATACACAGAACAATAACATACAGTATGTACCTCTATGAGATACGTGAAAATTCTAGAGTATCTAGACCAAACAAGGGCAAAAATCCATTCTGGATAAGGCATGTGGGATTGCTAATAGATCATAAATAACAATTCAGTTTACTTAGACAATATCTTTGTATAAAATGTCACATTTATGAGAATGAGAGGAAATTTACAACAACAGACATGGTGTTCTGTTAACCTGCACACTCATCCCCAAGAGAGAATGTGTGCTTGAATATGTGTCTTCACACTTTCAGAATAACATGTATCAGACGTGCCTGACTGACAGCTGCCAATTATTAGAAGTTTCTGTGAAATGAAGAATTGAGTTTACAATATAACGCTAATTAGGAACAAACAAAACTAATGATTAAGTAAACTTAATCAAGTCCCAAAGTCCTGGAGGTGCTATGAAACCTATCCTTGCCTTAGTTCTGGTTTCTCAAAAGCTTCTGGGAGGATCCTTTCAGGTTTTAGATTTTATTGCCAGGCAAAGAGTAAGAAGGAAGACCCGAAACCATTTTTGAAGATAGGTAAGCACTTTTATACAAACTTTGTGTTTATTCTCACACAACATCCATGCAGGACTGTTTAATACATTTTTGAGAATGGAACAAAGCTGCCAGAATGAAATGAGTCCAATTTAAAAGAATAAATCCAGGCTTAACTTTGTAAGGCAATTTTTTTTTTCAAAACAGTTTTCTTCAGTTTGAGTGGGAAAATGAGTGATTAGCAGAATTGGAATTTTCTGTGTATTGTGTACTAGAGAAAAAAGGAAGAAACTTTAAAAAATATATACTTGGGGAAATTTTGGACTACAAAAGGAAATCTCAGTTAGAATGGAGTTGGGAGGCAGGCAAGGGGAACTCTCACACCCTACCACCCTGCCACAATTGCAGACCCAACAAGAAGAGAAAGGACCTTGCATGTGGACACAACTTTACTATCCCAGCCTGAGGATGGAAGATTTCTTCCTCCCCTGGCAACAGCCTAGCCAATGGGAGACAGTTACAGCTCCACCAATGAGAAGCCACTATACTTAGAACTCCCAGCTTACTCCAATGGACTTTTTGCTTATAATTGTCCTGCCCAACTCCCCCTTTCCCCTGTGAAAGCGTGTTCCTCTTTTATGCTCTGGTGTAGTTTGCTTTTCCTGGATCTTTATTCTCTGTTGCTCTTGTAGAAGCCAGTAAAATATCTGGCAGTTTTATTTTTAAAGTTAACATTACTTAGCGATCAGAGGTAGGATGCAGAGAAGAGCCCCAAAAGATTCGGGGCTAGTTAGTAAACAGGTGCTGCTACCCACAGAGCTGATGGGACTCACTGCCTTCTTTCTGGCCTTGGGGTTAGACGGTAAGTTTTCTCCTGGATTTTGAGTTTCATGCTTTATGTCTGAGCTCTCCAGGCTTTATTCGGTGTTGGTTTTAAAACCTTCATTTTTTCGGGGCGCCTGGGTGGCGCAGTGGGTTAAGCGTCCGACTTCAGCCAGGTCACGATCTCGCGGTCCGTGAGTTCGAGCCCCGCGTCAGGCTCTGGGCTGATGGCTCGGAGCCTGGAGCCTGTTTCCGATTCTGTGTCTCCCTCTCTCTCTGCCCCTCCCTCGTTCATGCTCTGTCTCTCTCTGTCCCAAAAATAAATAAAAACGTTAAAAAAAAAAAAAAGAAAACCTTCATTTTTTCTTTTAATCTGTAAGAGTACTCATCTGGCTTTCTGTCTGACTCCTTTTCAGAGCTGGACTGTTCCTTCTGGAACTATGCTGGACTTCGGTCTGATTCCTTCTGGAACCAGGCTGTTCCTGTAGAAACTGTGTTCTTAGTGAGTGTTTCCTTTTGGTCTAGAGAAAACCGCTAATAAGTCAAAATGATTTGAGGGCACCCCTCTCCACTGTTTTATGTTTAAAAGATATGGTCCCTCCACATGCACAATGAAAACTAAGTGGACTGACTTAACCAAAAGTACTTGAGAACTTCATTGGCCATCGTGGGGAATTTTCAATCTCTCCAAACTTGTTTTGCTCGAAATTAACTTGGAAGCTGCAGCTTCAAAACAAAAAACCTGAATGGGATGCCTATTTTAAATGGTACTTTGAAGCTTCCAGATGTTTTTTGGATTCTACGTTTGCCTTTTTGCAGAATAGTGTTTCTAAAGTAACTGAGGCAAACAATTGAAAGAAGTCACAATGGCTTCTGAGGTCTCTGTCCCCCCCTCCCCCATCTTCTTTATCTGCAGACACTGGCAGCCACCTTGTGCTCAGGCCCCACCTCTGGTGCCATCTTTTTCTCTTCTCTCTGCTTTTCCCCCATCTCCTCCGTACCCACCAGGCCCCCATTCTAATGCTTTTGTCAAATCTCCCTTTTACTCTGAAACTCCCTTTACACCCTCTGCTCCTGAACCTATTAAAACCACCCCTTTAAAGTTAAGTGTTCTGAGAATCTTAATAAAACCCAAGTTTCTTATGTTCCCTGGACTAAGGACAAATTGCAAACCATAGTTAAAAAGTTTCTTAAAGTGGCTGAGGACCCCCATGATCTTGCTGAAGAATTTAACATAGTTATTCAAGCTTATTAAGCTGGTTTCTCAGATTTGTATCAATTAGTCGTCGTGCTTATTGGTGTGGGCCAGGACAAACATTGGATGAAATTAGCCCAATGGGAGCATCCTCAAAGGAATTTAGAGAAACAGACCCCTTACTTTTGTCAAGAGACTAGAAACCTTGCTGGAAATCTCCACCACGCATTACAGTAGCTTTCCCTAAGTCTTTTGGTTGGTTGGAACAAAATTCAGACTTGCACACAAAAGCTCAATGAATCTGCTCATGATTATTAGAATTGACTCCAAATTGTCTTTAAAAAATTCTGGTCTGTCTTTAATGTCGAATCCACCTGGGTAGCATTTAACTCTGTGTTTATTAATGGGCCAAACCAAGAGTTTTCTCTTTTAATTAAAAGGACTAGGATGGAGGGGCGCCTGGGTGGCGCAGTCGGTTAAGCGTCCGACTTCAGCCAGGTCACGATCTCGCGGTCCGTGAGTTCGAGCCCCGCATCGGGCTCTGGGCTGATGGCTCAGAGCCTGGAGCCTGTTTCTGATTCTGTGTCTCCCTCTCTCTCTGCCCCTCCCCCGTTCATGCTCTGCCTCTCTCTGTCCCAAAAAATAAATAAATGTTGAAAAAAAATTTTTTTTAATAAAAAAAAAAGGACTAGGATGGAAAAAAAAAAAATAGTAAGATAAAATAAAATAACCAGGATGGAAAGACTGCTGAAGTTCTCACTTTTCAACTCCAACAAATGAAGGTCTCTAAACAAAACCCAAACCTTCTGGTTTCAGGTATTATTACAAAGACGGCTTTAAATAAAAAAGATTCTTGGGGCACCTGGGTGGCTCAGTCGGTTAAGCCTCCGACCTCAGCTCAGGTCGTGATCTCGCAGTCTGTGAGTTCGAGCCCCGCGTCGGGCTCTATGCTGACCGCTCAGAGCCTGGAGCCTGTTTTGGATTCTGTGTCTCCCTCCCTCTGACCCTCCCCCATTCATGCTCTGTCTCTCTCTGTCTCAAAAATAAATAAACGTTAAAAAAAATTAAAAAGATTCTTGCAAATTTAAGCACCTCCGGCACCATCAACTCTCTAGCCAATTTTTCTAATGTTCTAATTCCCATTGACAGGGCTACGAGGAACAACAGGGGCTATTCCCAATTTTCCTTTTTTTTTTTTTTTTAAGTTTATTTACTTTTGAGAGAGAGTGAATGAGGGCACGCAAGGGAGGGGTAGAGAGAGAGTGGGAGAGAGAGGGAGAGAGAGAGAATCCCAAGCAGGCCCTGCGCTGTCAGCACGGAGCCCAATGTGGAGCTCAATCTCACCAACTGTGAGATAGTGTTCTGAGCCAAGATAGAGTCACACACTTAGCCGACTGAGCCACCTAGGCGCCTCCCAATTCTCCCTCTTCATCAGCTTAGAGAAAGCACCCTCCAGATGGGGAATTAACTTCTCTCTTGTCTGAATTGACGCTGAAGCGATATTCTGGGTGCTTAGCCCCATTGCTATAAAGCAGCCCCTGCCTCAGAGTCCTAAAACACTTCAAACAGTAGGGGTCTCTAATAAACCTTGACAGGTTCTTGTCTCTGAACCTATTTCCTTTAGTCTAGGCCCTTTGAGAGCTACTCACCCCTTTTCTCCTTAATTATTTTAAGTTTATTTATTTTGAGAGAGAAAGAAAGAAAGCACAAGCACAGAAGGGGCAGAAAGAGAATCCTGAGCAGGCTCCATGCCATCAGCATGGGCTAGGGGCTCAATCCCATATAGTGTGCTATCATGACCTGAGCTGAAACCAAGAGTCAGATGCTTAACCCCCTGAGCCGCTCACGTATTCTCCTTTTCTTCTTAATTACTCCATCCCTGTTCAGTTACTGGGCTAGGATTTTTAAAAAATGTTTATTATTTTTGAGAGACAGCATGAGTAGGGGAGGGACAGAGAGCAACACACAGAATCTGAAGCAGGCCAGCACAGAGCTGCCTGCACAGAGCCCAACGCAGAGTTCGAACCCACAAACCATGAGATCATGACCTGAGCTGAAGTCGGACGCTTACCTGAGCTGCCCTTTTTCTTCTTGATTACTCCACCCCTATTCATTTATTGGACCAAGATTTCTTAGAAATGTATCATGCCAGACTTTCTTCCAGAAGGGGGAAATAATTCTAGAATTCAACAACAGTAATCAAAATAGCCAACTAGGGGAATTAAATGACCATTTGACATGTTTCATTCATTCTGTGTCTGATGGCACTATAGTGGAGTCTGGGGACACTGATCAGTTTTTCCTCTTGGATCACCTACCATACTCTTCATATGCAAAATCCTAATTGATATTGGTAGAATCCTCAGTGCACGTCCCATCAAGAATCAAATAGATCTCTCAAAACTCTTCCTATAATTAATCAATGTCCTATAAAAGCTCTTGAGGGCATAATAGAAAATTACAAGACTTAGGGCCTCATTAATGCCCACACTAGTCCCTGTACCGCCCCTATTTCACCCGTGAGAAAATCCAGTGGCTGAGGATGAAGGTTTGTCCAGTATTTGTGGCAATGAATAGCACTGTTATCCTTTGGCACCCTGATACTCCTAACCCCCCATATGCTACTAACACCCGTTTCCACTGAAAGCAAATTTTTTACTGTAATTGATCTATGCAGTGGATTTTTCCTGTTCCACTTGATAACAATAACCATTATCTTTTTGCCTTCACACTTGACAAGACCAGAAATATACCTGGACAGTAAGTAATTCCCCAAGGTTTTACAGAGAGTCCTTCTTTTCACAAACTTTAAAACCTGATTGGGATGTTACAAAGTTATCTGCAGGTTTTGCCTTGTTAGAATACACAGATAATTTGCTTCTCCGCTCTCCTCCTCAAACCTCTTCACAAGAAGAGAGCATCCACTTGTTAAAACTTTTGACTTTAAAGGAACAGAAAGTCTCCAAAGAAAGAGTGCAGTTAGCTCAAGCTCAGGCTCGATACTTAGGGCATCTGATCTTGGAATAAGGGCTACATTTGGACCCACATGAAACCCCTCATCATTCTTTAAAACTGACAGATTACTTTTGAGTCAATTTATAGGAAACTCATTTAGCCAATGCACATTTTTCATGGCTTCCTGATGGTTCTTATTTAAAGGATGAAAATAGTAAATATCACGCTGGATGTGCTTTTGCAACTCCGTGTAAAGTTGTTGAGGCAGTACTGATTGCCAGCACTGGCTACTTCAGCCTAACAGGCTGAGTTACATGCTCTTACTCAGGCTCATAGTTTAGCCAAGGGAAAAAACGCAAGCATTTATACTGATAGTTGGCATGCGTCTTGGAATATTATGGAAACAATGAGGTGTTCTTACCTCCAATGAAAATAATTTTCAGAATGGCTCCTATGTTCAAAATTTATGAGATGTTATACTTTGGCCAGCTGTTCTGGCTATTATTAAGCTTTCTGGGCATTCCAGACTTGACTCTCTGGGGGCCACAATGGTCTACTCTGCTGATATTTCCACCAGAAATGCTTCTCTCAGGGGGGCCTATAGCCAAACCTCTGGCATGATCCAAAGGGATAGTTTCCCAAATTATAAATTGTCCCCAGAGAAGGAAAAACAATATGAAAATCTAATAATTTTTGCCTTGATTAAAAAAAGAACAACTGAGCCAAATGACAATCTGGCCTTACTAGAAATCCTAAAATTCCCACTACTTAGACCTGTACATGCACTAAACTATTGGTCTACTAACAAAATGATCGCTTTCATGTATCCCACCAGTATTGGTGGGAAAAAGCTAACTGGATATCACGAAGTGGTGATATCCCTTGTCCCACCTGTCTGGAGTATAATCTGGGGAAACCTGTTTGTACAAACGGATTTCATACAGCTTCCCCATCTCGTGGATATAAATGTTTTAGTCATGCTCTGTATGTTTTCTCACAGGCCCAAAGCTTTCTCTTATAGACAGGCCAACGCTTCTTATGTTAGAAAACATTACCCCTACCTGGGGAGCCCTCTCAAACTTCATAGTGATCAGGAACCCATTTTACCAGTCAGATGCTTCAACAGGTCTGTGATATTTGCCTGGTTTTTAAAACACTTTAATTGTGCATTCCATCCTTAATCCTCTGAGTTTGTTGCATGCAGTAACAGCTCTTTTACAACTTAACTGGCAAAATTTGTAGAGACGCTCCAAATAGGTTGGCTGAAAGCATAGCCTTTGGTCCTTCTAACTCTCAGATCTACCCCCTTGGGACCTGAGGCTGCCACCCTTTGAGATAGTCACTCTTGAGATTGTCAAGTCCCAATGCCCTTGGCCCCTGCCTCTTCTGATCCATAGTTAGTAAAAGGAGATATACTTCAATATTGTAAAATTGCTAATTGCTTCTGTTAAAGATATCTGTACTTTGGTAGAACATTGTTACACAGTGCACTCTGGGGAGATGATGACCTTAAGTATAAGGGGATTTATCTATTGGAAAAGACAACTCCAGAAAGAGTATTCAACCTCTCCGGGAAGGCCTCATCAGGAACTGCTAGCCAATCTTTGTGCCGCTAAACTCTAGGGACAGACTCCAGGATTCACATGATGCATCTAAAGAAAGCACCCAACACTGACTGGACCTGCATATCATCTGGTGACCTGAAAGTAAAGATTTCCTGGAATTGAAGCAGATGACATCTGATGAGATGTTTTTCCTAAGATGTTCAGACCAGGTCTGGATATCTTATTCTCACTATTGTTTTCTCTTTTTTCTGTGGAAAAACCATGTCTCTGTATGCATTTCCCAGGCCCTTGTGAAAAGGGGAAACCCCTTTTTTTGATTATGGCCTTTCAGAAACAGCCTCATTGTGATCCTGGGACAAGGTAATTGTCACTTGCTTTTTCTGAAGGTGTAGAAGGTTCACAATTCACAAAAGTCTTGTTTCATCTGAACTATTAAATGATTTTGGATTCTTACCCAAATTCATGGTCTCTGAATTTGCAACCTTACAGGATGTATTATCGATAAGATATTTGGTTCCAAACAGTTATTTGAGATAATACATTTTAAAACATCTTAGAGGTTTTGCTATTCTGCAAAAAGTTCATCAGCTATCGCTTCATCTTTATACCTGAACTATATCTTCCTAAAAGAACTCAGTTAATTTTTTCATTGAGCTCTTGGCAGCATTCAGTCATCTGCTTTCATGGTTGCTTTAAGTGGAAGCTTCAGGAGGCATATATGACTCTGGATTTGCTTTTATAAGGAGAACCTTTCTCCCCTAAGTTGGAATAAGTGCCAATAAATATTTCACTTGACACTTTCAGACCTAGAGCCCTGGTTTAGAGTCATCATACAACTTGGAATTGTTAAATTCTTGTGTTTTGTGTAATTATTTTAACTTTTGTATTTTGTTGACTGTTGAACTTTTTTAAAAAAAAAAGTGTGGCTCAGTGGTTTGAGATAATCTCCAACACTTATGATCTTGGGAAGAGACAGACTTGAGGTTGAAGTACTTGATAGTTTCTCCCTCCTAACTTTCCTTGTTACTTAAATGTGGCTTTCCTTGGTTTCCAACTGGTATATACTTTCCCTCTGACGTAGAACATGGTGACTATAAAAGGTCCTTCGTGTTACTTAAGGACATACCACTACATATAAAGAAACTGGCTATTCATTAGTGATTCTTCCAAAGAAAATCTTTTAAAAGGGGGATATGTGAAAAATAATAAAAGGAAACATTTAGAATGGAGTCAGGAGGCAGGCAGTGGGAGTTCTCATGCCCTAGCATACTTCAACAATTACAGACCCAACAAGAAGAGAGGGATCTTGCATGTGGATACTACTTTACTGTCTCAGCAAGAGGAAGAAACGTTTCTTCCTCCCCAGGCAATGGCCTAGTCAATGGGAGACAGTTAATAGCTCCACCAATGAGAAGCCACTATACTTAGAACTCTCAGCTTACTCCAGTGGAATATTTGTTTATAACAGCCCTTCCCAATTCCCCCTTTCTTCGATAAAAGGATGTTCCTCTCCTTTGTTCTCTGGACTTGCCTATGGTTTGGCTCTAGTTTGTTTCTCCTATATTGTAATTCTCAGCTCTTCTCAAATAAACTGATCTTTGGCTGGGGTTTATTTTCAACAGCCTTCATGGGACTTACAGTCTGAGAAGAAGACAAAAAGCAAATAATCAAAATAAATGCTTGTGTGTATGTGTGTGTGTGTGTGTGTGTGTGTGTGTGAAAATTAAGGCATCCTGAAAGGATAGAGTGACAGAGGTATTCTTTTAAATAGGTTGTCCAAAGAACAGCTTTCTGAAGAAATTTTGAGGAAAGATATAAATGAAAGAAAGAAGCAATAAAATACCTGGGGAAAGAGTTTTCTAAGCAAGGGATCAGCAAGTGCAAAGGCCCTGAGATGGGGACATCCTGCTGTGTTCCAGGAGTAGCAAGGAGGTCAGTCTGCTTGGAGAGTAATAAAGTTGATTAAAATGAAGTAGGGGAGGCAGCTAAAGTTAGATCACAGAAGGTTGTATAGGTTGTGCTAAGGACTTAAGATTTATTCTAGGTTTGATGGGAAGGCAGTGGAAGGTTGCAGTCAGGGTTATGATATTTGCATTAAAAACATCACTCTGAAAAAAAATCATTCTGGCTGCGTTTTGGAGAATAAATGGTAGGAGTGCATGACTGGAAGCAGGGAGACAATTTCAGTGGCTCTCACAGTAACTCAGGTGGAAAATGCGGGGACTTTGATTTAGACTGTCAACATTGATGTCTCAGTGGCAAGGCACAAGTTTAAAAGGACACAATGAACCTCTTTCAATCCTGTCAGTATGGCTTTGCAGCTGCATGTGTGACCTCATTTGAAAATAATGTCAAAAGTCTAAATTTGACTTTTTTGTGACTATGAGTCCCGGGTCATGAGGACCTTCTACTTACCCCCTTGATGACCCTAAAACTGGCAATGTTAGCCTCATGGAAGTGGTTGCACCTCTATCTCCATGCCAGGACAGTTTTGGAGATGCTGGTATAGCCTGGACTCATGACATTACCACAACTCAACAAGTCTACTCTCAGAACCTCTGTTTCCAGTGCAAAGGCCCTGTTGATCTTTCTTGGTGGTGACATGAATCTCTTTTCACAGACAGGATACAGACTGCCCTCAAGAACTTTTCATGACTTCCTGTGCCCTTCTTTTTTTCCTTTGCCTGCGCTTTCAGACAAACTTGGTAGCTATGGTCAAACTATGTGGAGGAAGGGAAGGATGAAACTACTCCAGACCCATATTTTCTGACTACAAAGTCTGTCTTCTCCATACAGCCAGCTTGAAGGAGCTTAGAGAGAAGCTGAAAGACTCTTGCTTCAGTCTTTTCAAAATCTCCCATAAAAGACAAGTAAAACCCTTTAAAAAAAAAAAAAAGGAAAAGAGCAGTTTTATATATACATTTCTATGCTTTTCTAAAGGTTTTGTTATATTAATTTTTGGTATTTTTTGAGTCACTTACTGTGATGTGGAATTTTTTCCCTTCCCGCTTGCCTCCAAGGACATAATATTATTGCAGGCTTTCTACTAAAAAGATAAAATTACTGCCACAAGTAGTGCGAAGTCACAGAGAGATCATATTCCAGATGGAATAGTTTCTGAACAAAGAGGATGCTTTTTAAAGATTCGACTAAATGTGACTTTCCAAGGGCCAGTGTAGGCAGTCTAGACGCTAAAATTACCCAGCCCATCTATGGATGGGAGGGGCTGTAGCTCTCCGGGAGGACCTCTAGTTACACACAGGGCAGTCTGCTGACAGCTGGAAAGAGCTTACTCTGAGGGTCAGATGGCAGAAACATTAGTTTCCTCTCCTGTCCTATCACCTTGATTCTCAGTGACTTTCATATGTGAAATATCATATGGAAAATAAAAAGGTGTTTTTATCTTGTAGTATCAGTGTTTCAAAGTATTTGCATTTTTATTGCAATAAAACATATAAATTGTAAAGCACTATGCAAATGGAAGTTGTTAGGATTGTTACTGCCTCATTTTTTCATAAAATCCTGGGAAGGGCAGGTGTTAATACAACCCCTATCATATAAGGCGGAAATTAGGATGAGATCAGAAGATGTTAGCTCCATGTCCTTCTAGTGAATGATTTGAGGATTCCACAGAGCCAGTTAAACACTCGTTGTATTAACTCTCTTCTCACCATAAACCAGGTTTGATAATAGATCTAATTAAGAATAGAAGGATGAGGGAAGTGACATGATCAAGTTTGCATTTGCATGATACAGAGAATACATTGTAGGAAAACAAAAAGCTGGTGGTAGGAGAACCAGTTGAAGTAGGTCAGGAGAGAGAAAATGGTGGGCCTGGGTGAGGTTCTTCCTGTAAGTCAAGGGGCAACAATGTTTCAAGCATAGTGTCAAAAGCTCAAATAAAAGGAGGATGGAAAGGGTCCACTGGGCTTATCTGCAAGGTTCCTTGTCAAGAGCAATTTGTAATGAACTGGTAGGAAGCAGAAATCTTTGTGTTAAGTGCTAAATGCAAAGTGAGAAAGGGGACCCTCAAACTCTGAACTAAGAAAACCCCATAGCTCAGTTAATTCCAAGATTAATAACCAGGATTCATTTTGTATTTTTTCAAATAGGTGAATCAACTTTCAGCCTTTCTTGGACTCTTTCGTTTTTGTTAGAAGTCCTCTTTATTCCCCCCTTATGGTTTAGTGACATTGTTTCTTCTCTAAAAGAAAAATCAGAGGAAAAATCTGCAAGCAAAACTTTGTCTTTAAGCCTACATAGAAATCCAAAGCAGTAGAATTTGCACTGGGTCTTCAAACATAAACTTATAGACATATATTTCCATAGCTACAAGTCAGCCCTGACATGATAGTTGAACTGAATTCAGTTCTACTGAGGGAATCACCTGGCTAGACAGTGGCAAGAAACTTTGTAACTTCAGAGAGTGTGAAACCTCCTGGCCAAAGTCTAGACTGTCTAAATCATTCTGAAACTAGCTATTGTAATTACTGACTAGATGGTTTGAGGAGATCATCTTGGCAAACCAAAGAATCCATTGTTTAAATTTATACTTTTTGAAGGATTGCTTTGGAATCATAAAGGCAAAACATTGTTAAAGATAGCTTTTTAAAAAAATAAAACTATTCAGTAAAAGGTTAAGGCCTATGCTGAAGATGATTTGTTTTCCTTGATAACACAAAGCTTTTAAGAAGACACTTTTCCTATGAAGACTATTATGGCACAACTGAAAAGTCCTCTCTCCCTACATATATTACCATCATAGTTCATGAAATACTTTGGTGTGCTTACTCTTTTATACGTCCATGCCCCTCCACTCTGTCGTAAGCCTCTTGGGAACAGGGACTGTTATCATATTCATCTTTATATCCCCAATAACTAGGAAATAATTGGGACTTAATACATGCATTGAATGAATGAATGATTTTTTATTATCTACCCAAATATATCTGTTAGTCTCATTTTGAATTTCCATTGGCACAATAAGAATTGGAATTTTTCTGTTGTCTTATAGAGATGACTATTTTCCCCACAATGCATTTGGAATATTATTACTAAGACAATGGAAAAGAAAATGTCACGATTCATTTGAAATGCAAAGAGCAAATAAACAGCAGTTAAATAACAGACACTAAATGTTGCACATATGTCAGGTAATAACAAGAATGCTTTTCCTAGAATTTGAAACATTGATGAGTGAGATTGTTATGGCATTAGAATTTTTTTAGACTAAAAAGGATCCTGATGCAAATTAATATTATATGCATTAGAAGAAAGGAGAGAGCAGTGAATTGGTTGAATCAGTTCTACTGACAGAAGACTCCATAACTTCAAAGCTTGCTATTTGACACTTTATAAGACAGAGTGGAAAGGATGTGGCTGGGAGAGAGAATGAGGACAGTTTTCTTTGGTTGCAATGGTTATACTTTTCATTACTTCCTATCTCCTTGGGGGTTGCAGTGGACCCCTCAGGAAGGACTTAATACTTTGCTAAAACAAAACATAGTTCAATAAATAACAACACACATATACACCATTGGGTAAATTCATTGAACTGGACATTTATCTGTCCAACTCAATCTCCAGTCATAACAAAAGGGGCAGTGAAACTTTTCAAAGTGATTCTGATATATTTAACAACAGTGCATTGAAGAATGAAACTTCATTTATGCTTTCTAAAAAATTGTAATAGGGCAAGATGTATTTCATTTAATGTATAACATTAAGACACAAAATTTGGACAGTATGCACACAGAAATTCTTGTGGAACTTAAAATATATGGAATGACAGTCTTTAGCATGATTTTGTAGGATACCAAGTGCTGTGCAATAATACTTAGGAGACTTCACTAAAAATGTCAAGTAGTGACAGTGGTCATTCAATTTTTTATGTTATCATACATTTATTGAGTGCTAGGCCCTGATATCACTCCTCTAGTGATAATAAGCAAAGAGGCAGTTTTAAAGAAATAACTTGTATTGTTTTCCATAGAAAACCATGCAGATCTGCTTATTGGAATTTATCTACTTATTAGAATTCTAAGTGAACTTTTCTGTCTATAACATCTGCCAGGAAATCTTACAAGAATAAGTTAAATTGTGGAATTTCTGACCCTTGTTCTTGGATGATATGCTGTGATGTCAATAATATTTGCAGCTACTATGTGAACAGCTTTTCCTACAGAGATTCTTAAGTCAGAATCTGAGTGAGGAGAAGGTTCTTTTTCTCCTGATCATGTAAGCACATCAAAATGAAGTCGCTGTGATGAATGTTCCATCCTTAAAATAAATGTGCTTGGAAAAGAGCTACCTCAAGGGGATGGCTTTCTGCATATATTGCTACTTTCAGAGCAAAATAATTAGACTCCCTTCCATATCCTCCCCACCCAAAAAATGGAAAACGAGATCATATTGAGTGCCATTTAAAAATTGAAGGGTTGACTGTATGATTTTATTTGATCTCATATATCTTTCCATATTTATATATCTATCCCTGACCTCATCTAACCTCCAGACTCAAAGGCCACCTGCCTGCTTGACAGATCCACTAGAAGTTAATAGGCATCTCAACCTTAGCGTGTCCAACACTTAAGGCTTTGTCCCTGCCCCTTCCAACAATTTCCTTTCCCATAGCCCTCTCCCTTGTAGCAAAGTGTACCACTGCCCATCCACCCAGCAAGCCAGACAAAAAACCTAGGAATCATTCCTCACTTCTTAATTCCTTTTGTGCAGACAGTTCTTCAGAAGTCTTATTAGTGTTGCCTTCAAAACACATTCTGACTGGGTCCCCTTTCAGCTCCTCCACAGCTACCACCTCGGTCTCAACCACCATCATCTCTCTGGGAGGCAAAGGCCTCCTAAAACTGATCTCTCTCCTTCCGTATTTGCTGCTTTGTAGTCTATCCTCTACTCAGTACATAATCTTTTGAAGATCTAAATTGGAGTGTACATTCAGTAAATAAGACCCTCTCATGGCTTTCCACTGCCAGTTCCTTCCGCAGTCTGCAGTGCTGTATGCGATTGGTACCTTGCCTGCCTCCCTAACTTCAGTTCATTCCACTTTTCTCTCTCATGACATTCTGAATGTCATGGGCCAACCTGTGAACACACCAAGCTCACGCCTCCTTAAGGCAGTTGAATCGCCTCTAATATTCCAGATCTTCACATTTGGTTGGGTTTTTTTGATGGGGTGATGATTGGGGGTCAGCTCGAATGTGACCTCCTCAGATGTCTTCCATGACCACCTAATCTAAATCTTAACCTGAATCCATTACCTAATCCATTACCCTATTGTTTTTTTTCATAGCTCATATCACAATATGATACTTTGTTTTTTAGTGGATTGTCCAACTCTCTCAAGGAAAAAATATCCTCCATGAAAACAGGCATTTGGTCTGCTACCTCAACCACAATATCCATAGCAGCTGGAACAGTGTTGGTCCCTAGTTACCACTTGTTCATATTTGTTGAATGAATAAATACATGAATGCAGCCCAGAAGTTTTATATTTCAGAATTTAGCAATGAGTAACACTATACTAAAAGTAACAGCAGGCGGAGCTTTTGTGCAGTCATTAATTATTAATGTGTCAACTGCGAAGGGCCTAATAAATCCAGGTGATAGCACTTCAGTGGTCAAAATACATTGTACTCTCTGTGGGAACTGAATCCCTGAAGAATTGTAATCCAAAAGCTCAAACTTTTTGAGGTTGTAGGTTGAGATGAACTTTTAAAAAAAAAAAAATGTAGAGATCGGTTAAGAGAGGCTGACAAGGGTGCAAATGTATAGAGTGAATGGAGTATGAGCTTCAAACTTCTGATGACGAAGGATAACCAGGGAGGTGGAAATGCACCAAGTGAGAAGAGCAACCCTTAAGAGACTTTTTACTTGGCTTGACCTGAATTGAGATGAGTTTTGATTACAGTAAAGGTTTAAGGATAAGGTTAGGAATTAACTTGTGTAATAATAATGTCTTATAAGTGCAGTAAGCATTAGGATAAGTTTTCTTTTTTCTTTTTCTTTAAGTGTTTGTTTATTTTAAGAGAGAGAAAGTGCATAGGTGGGGGGAAGGAGTAGAAAGAGAGAGAGAAAGAAAGAATCTCAAGCAGGCTCTGCACTGTCAGCACAGAGCCTGATGCAGGACTCAGTCTCACAAACCGTGAGATCATGACCTGAGCCCAAATCAAGAGTCAGACACTTAACTGATTGAGGCACCCAGGGATCCCAAGAGTTTTGTTTTTTAAAGAATGTCACCTTTGATCATGGTAGGTAACCCACAGAAACAGAAAAAATAATAGTCATAGAGAGTATGGAAAACAAAATCTCCAAAAGCAATATACACAGTGTATAAATTTGGGAAAAAAAAATGGAAAAAAATATGAGAGCCTGAAAAGGTCCAAAAAAATAGAAAACAGAAGATGGTGACCTGGACTCATAAGAGTTGATACCAAGTTTAGAGTTAAAGACACACTCAGTCGCCCCTAATTATCCATGGCAACATGGCAAGTGTTAACCCCGGGACGCCTCTCCTCATCACCCAGCAGTCAGAATGCAATGTGTGAATTTGGAATAGAAACTCATTTCGCTCTCACAAAACATAATTATGAGGTAAATTTTCTGGAAAAACAATGCATGTAATAGATTCCAAAGTCAAGTGGAAGTGATTTTTAAATTATTTGCTATTTTGGGTTATTCAAAATAACCAAATGTTGATTTTATAGCTATATCATCACATATTTGAAATGAATGAGAGAATAAATGAATTTATATACAGTGAAACATTAGATTGGGGTGGTAATTGGCTGCAAATAGAAAAGTAGGGCAGTTTGATATATAAGCTCTCATTTCTAGCATAACTTTATGTTTTAAAATTTATAAATATTATCTATATAACATATGCACACATATGGAATCAAATGGATTTCAGACTAGAATGCACCTGACATAATCTAGTGCAGTCTTTCATCATCACAGGCATAAATTCTCAGTTTTATCTTAAACATGTACTCAAACATGATCAAAATTATGGTGTACAGGGTGACTAAGGAACTTTAACCAGGGAGGTTGTGGGTTTTGCTCAAGGTCACACTATTGGCTTAGGGTAGAAGTGGCATGGCTCTTGACTCCTAGGGTCACAGTCTCCTAAGAAGAGTACATCCCCCCATCCATCATTGGATAATTCAAACCAATTTAGTTAGAAGTGTTTAAATAGATAGATTCTCTATCAGGTGATTATCTTTCTTACTTGAATTACCTTTCCACTGTCTTCTGGAAGCACCTGTTAGGAAAGAAAACAAGTTTGGACAATTTTTTCCAACACTCTACTTATAATAATTTAATAAAAATCCTGATATTTGAAGGAAGTAGACTTAAATTCCAGACGTATGTTTATTCTTTGGGCCCACATAACTATGGAGAACTTGTATCCTTAACAAAATTATACTGTAACTACAGCATCCTTAAATTAAAGAAATATATTTAAAATATGCTGCAAGAATTTGTCACTTTTTCATATTTTTGAACCAAAAATATATATCTTTATTTCTTTTAGGAACTCTGGAACACAGAAACGACTGTTGACACCTGATTTTCCTTTGGCAGATGACCAGATAGAATCAGCATTAACAACGTGCAGAAAATGCCAAACGCGGGGTAAATGACAAATGTGCCAGATGATTTAATATCGAGTAAAGATAAAAGGTTAACAGAAACGATCTTTTCCTCTTAGTTTGCAAAATAAGTCAAAAATGCTTTTTGCCTTTGTAAAATACTTTACAAAGCATGGCTTTAAAATGAAGGTACTGGCTTTTTAGTGGCTTTTATATATGTTGTGTAAAAGCACTATTATACACTTGATAGTCACAAAGCAGTTCAGATTAGTGTATGTCTAATAGTAAAAGGGGATATTTAAGCCCAAGATTTGAGGAAAAAGTAAATAATGAGCATCAGATAATGTATTTCTTCTACAATTTTGAGCATTCATAATCAAGCCTAAGAGTATTTTAGGAATAGGCTCCTAACCAGTCTTCCTTGCTCTTACTTGTCACCAAGGGAACTTGGTGGCAAAAGAGGACAGAAGAGCTTGAATGCAGCATCATGCTGGCTGACAAAGCATACTGGCTATGGCTTCTGCACTCATTTTATCTTCTAGTTATTGAGAATATCTTTTTGTATTAGTTTATTTATTTATTTTGAGAGAGAGAGTGTGTGTGTGCGCACCCAAGTGGGGAGGGGCACAGAGAGAAGTGGAGAGAGAGAAACCCAAGCAGACTCTGCACTGTCATTGCAGAGCCTGATAGGGGGCTCAAACTCACGAACCATGAGATCATGACCTGAGCCGAAGTCAGAAGCTTTAATAGACTGAGCCACTCAGATGCCCCCATCTTTATTGAGAATATCTTAATAGGTTTCTTTTAATTTCAGAAATAACAAATAGCCAAGGCAGATTCACTTCAAAAATATACAAAGGCACAAAGGAAAAATGAACATTTTAAAAACAAAAAACCATCACCAATCTGACTACCAGAATATGATCCCTGTTAAGATCTAGGTATCGCTGGGCGCCTGGGTGGCTCAGTCAGTTAAGCATCTGCCTTCAGCTCAGGTCATAATCTCATGGTTTGTGAGCCTGAGCCGCGTATTGGGCTCTGTGCTGACAGCTCAGAGCCTGGAGCCTGCTTCTGATTCTGTGTCTCCCTCTGTCTCTGCCCCTCCCCTTCTCGTGCTCTGTCTCTCTCTCTCTCAAAATAAATAAACATTGGGGAAAAAAAAAAAAAGATCCAGGTATATCATGGGGCATGGTTTGTGCTCAGGTCATGATCTCATGGTTTGTGAGTTTGAGCCCAGCATGGGGCTCTTTGCTCTCCTGTTCAGCAGAGCCCGCTTCAGATCCTCTGTCCCCTCTGTCCCCGTCTCTCTTTGCCCCCCCCCACTCATGCGCACTCTCTCTCTCTGTGTCTCAAAAATTAACATTTTTTAAAAAATGAAAGACCTTGGTATGTCATGACCATTAGGTTATACCATATATTCTGTTTTTACTTTTCTTATCAGTCATGTTATAACCATTCAGCAAATGGCTGCATGCTATTCTATGAATATATATTACTTAGTTAACCAGTCTCCAGTAATTAGAGTTCTAGACTTTTATTTTTTACTATTATTGATAATATTAGCACATTAATTTTTATTCTTCGGTATCCTTTTTTTTTTTTTCAAATAACAATATCATGTAAAGGAAGAATAAGGAAGTATCATTTATTTTTACGAATAGAAACAGTCATTAGAATAAAGGATTATAAAAGTTATGTAAAGTGTCTTTTAACAGATCAGCACAGTGATATAATATTGAAGTAATCATTAAACTAGGTCTGGTTTTTGGGCGCCTGGGTGGCTCAGTCAGACATCTGACTTCGACTCAGGTCATGGTCTCACAGTTTGTGGGTTTGAGCCTCATGTCAGACTCTTTGTTGACAGCTCAGAGCCTGGAGCCTGCTTTGGATTCTGTGTGGGTCTCTCTCTCTCTCTCTCTCTCTCTCTCTCTCTAACCCTCCCCCACTCATGCTTTGTCTCTCTCTCTCTCTCAAAAATAAAAAACATTAAAAAAAATTAAAAACAATAAATTAGGTCTGGTTTTACTAAAAGAAACTGGTGTATGTATATTTTTAGACTCCTGAGTTATGGTTCTACCATATAATCATAATATTAGAAAAATCACATTTTTGTGGAAGTTTTTATTGTCAGAGATAGCTGTAAAGTTTATACAGAATCTTCATTAGCAGTCTGTTGAATACAGAAACACTGTAGTTGGGGCTTTCAGTTATAGTTAAATTGGCAAAAAGTTATAAATCTATATGATCTCCTAGTAACAGAGGGAAGTAATAGGAACCATATTTTGAAGCTATTCTTGTATCCAGTCATATATTTAAAAATATATTGCAATGTTTAGTAAAAATGAAGCCTTTGGAAAATTTTGACCAGGAAAAGGAATAGAGAATGCTTACCTACAACATCTGTAAATGGTGGCTTAATGTAATGATATAGTAGAGCTCTATTCAAATGTGGGTTTAAGGAATAAAGATAAAACCCAAGTAAATACATTTTCTGAAATACAGTGACAACACTGGTAAACTGGTTTTAACATGGAATAACTAAATTTGTTAACAAACAAGATTCTTTCTAATGAGTTTATTTTGTGCAAAATTATGTGCTATGCTTTTCTTATCCCCCCAAAACAAGGCTTCACTTTACTATGCAGTCTTCATGGACATTATACTATATGAACTAACAAACACACGCTAAGAATTTTTGCAAATCTGTAAAACCTTTCTTTACTTCCTTGATGAGTTCCACTGAGGTCACTTTATAAACTAAACATTATGAGTGGGGAGGATGTTCCTGTATTAGAGTTATGAAATAGGTTAATAATTTCATATTAGATGATATTGCTCTTCCAGGCAGGTATGTTTCATAGCCAGTAACATAAAATCAAGAAACTCATCCAAACCAAGAACATATTTTGTTGCTATCTTTTAAGAAAGGAAATATTATTTCTTTTCCCTAGAATTAATTTCTTGACTCACAGCTGTAGTAACTTCCATTTTTCTTTCCCCAAACCTAATACAAATTCCACACATCTTCTGGATCAGAACATAAGCCTTTTGAAAAATCTATATAAACCAGCTGTTTACAAATTTTCTTTTTTTTTTTTATTGGTTAGCTTCAAGTGAGTTTTTACATAGACCCAGAAATGCAGACAAAATTCTCTATAGCCACTCCAGCACACTGTGTGACACAATATTGTAAAAAAGGTACATATTGTTTTCAGATCAGATTCTTTAAAGCAGATGCACATTAACGATGATCTGATAGTAAATACCCAAAGCTGTACATTATCACATCTTTGAACACTTTGTGCACATTATACAGATCATACAAATAGACTGTGCACTTTGAGATTAACATGACCAGCGGATAATGATGTCTGCAGCACTACAATATGAAAAATATTAAAAAATATTCCTGTTGTGTTTACTCTCAATTTGGAGTTATGGTGCTAGTATCAATTTAAAAATCCTATATATTTTGCTACCAGAAATATATCTTCATAAGCAATATTTCTGGTATTCTAATAAGACACTCAAACACCTGATCAGCACATATGTATACGTATATAAATTTATATATATGTCATGGTAAAGTTATTAAACTCATTGATTTTGCAAAAAAAAGAAATATTTATTTATCTTGAGAAAGAGCTGAGGAGGGACAGAGAGAGAGAGAGAGAGAGAGAGAGAGAGAGGGAGAGAGATATAATTCCAAACAGGCTCTGTGCTGTCAGCACAGAGCCCCATGCAGGGTTTGAACTCATGAACTGCGAGATCATGACCTGAACCAAGAATAAGAGTCCCAGGCTTAACCGACTGAGCCACCAGGCATCCCCGATTTTGCAAAAATGTTTAAATTATAATAATTTCTTAGATTATATGCACAGTAATCTTTTTTCCAAGCCTGTTCCCAATCTTTATGCTGTAATCACATAAATAGAATCGCATGTGATGCACAATAAAATACTAGCTATAAAATCTGAAACAATTCTTAGTTCTTGATAGTACTGTAGTGTAACACAAAAGTAATGCATTCTTTGTTCCCTCTTCTCTGAAAACCACAAAAGTCTATTAGCCCTCTTAGTACATATACCGGAAGCAATATTGGTAATTTTTAACAAGAAGTATTCCAAAAGTGTAATGACATAATTGGAGGGATTTTGTATGAAAAAAAGTAAGGAACTTAACTGCTAATGAGTAACTCTCTTAGATTCTCATTAAACCAAAGTTTACATAGATATGAAAATGAATAAATGTGTGAATGACCATAGCAGCCATGTAGTTTAGAATTATCAGTGTGGAGTCGGATAATCTGAACATGGGTTGTAGGTGGAGAAGAGAGTAAAGGGAGTGTATGTATGTTGTTTGTCCTCTGCTGTAATCCTAGGTGTTGGTGCATTTTGTCCTGGTTCATCCTCATGATGAGGCAGGCAGATATCATGTGCTCCATTTGACAGTTGGGCAAGCAGAGGCTCAGTGGTTGGATGTAACTCATTCCTAGGTGACATTGCTAGGATGGGCACCTGAATTTACAGGCAGGAACCCTCCTTGGCCCATCACATTCCATGTTCTCTGGCTCTAACACTTAGAATTGAGCTTTTTGCATATTAGTTTCTTCATGTGTGGGAGAGGAATAAGAAACCTGCATTACCTATCTCTCAAGGCGTTTTTAGAATCAAATGCAATATGAAACAACTTTGAAAACCATGTGGGGCACTCCAAGAATAAGAATAAACAGAATAAACAGCTAAGCTAGGTTTCATTAGCAATACAAGCCACAAACCATATTCCACCACAATTCCTTCCCCTTTTGTCATCTTTCTATTTGTTCTTCCAGCCCGTCTCCCCGAATTCATCTGTTCCCCTCACTGAAAATCCTTCTTTCTGCGAGGTTAAAGTTGCCTGATAAGAGCCCTGAGCTGAGACCCTAGAATGTACTTTCTCTTCCCCTGTTTAGCCTTCATTTTCTCTATGACTGTTGAGTCAAGGGCCATTTTCAACTTGTAGAGGCCCACTACTTGGCTGTGGTCCCCTTTCTCCATCTTCAAAACCAGCAACAGCAGGTTAAGTGTTTCCCATGTCACCTTTCTTCTCTGCCACTTTTAGGGACTCATGTGGTAAGATTGGTCCCAGGATAATCTCCCCATTGCAAACCTTAATCGCATCTGCACAGTCTCTTTTGCCATGTAAGGTCACTTAGTCATAATTTCCAGTGATTAGGGCATGGGCATCTTTGTGGGATCATTATTCAGCCTGTGGCACAAGTCCTAATGATATTACTCAAACCAAAGAATCAGCTATGCCAAAGGCCAGCTCTGTGCCTAAACTTCTTCAACTATTGAGAGGATAACTCCCATTTCCCCTTCAATCCACCTTGAGTCAGGTATTTTGTCACTTGCAACTTAAGAAGCCCTAACTACTACATAATTTGACTGAACCTCAGGCTTTTTTTATTGTGTATATTTATATCCCAAAGAGCTGCTATTTGAAAGCATACACTCTAGGGAATGTTGTTGATTTTTTTTCCCCCAACTCCTTGATTTTATAGAAGAAACCAAGACCCAAAGAAGAAAACTAATTTTCTCAAGGTCCCAAAGCTGTTCATTTCAGAATCAACAATGAATCTCCAAATTCCAGGCTGTCACTACAATGTTTGAATTGATGAAAATTTTCACCTTCATCAGAGATGTCTTACTTCCCCTGCAATGGCCACCTCAACACCTCCTTCCATGACAGCATGCCCAGTCCCTATCTGTGCCCCAACAACTGCCATCTGGATTTTACTTCCAATTGCAACTTCTCCTTTTCTATCTAGCTAGAGAAAGTCAAATGACTACTTGACTGTTGGACTGATTATTTATTTACTCATTCATTTCTCCTTTTTTAAAGAACAATATGGGGCACCTGGGCAGCTGGTCGGTTAAGCATCCGACTTTGGCTCAGGTCGTGATTTCATGGTCTGTGAGTTCGAGCCCCGCGTCAGGCTCTGTGCTGACAGCTCAGAGCCTGGAGCCTGCTTCGATTTCTGTGTCTCCCTCTTGCTCTGCCCCTCCCCCGCTCATGCTTTGTCTCTCAAAAATAAATAAACATTAATACAACAAAAGTACTTAGCTGGCACTAATAAACTAAATTGCCATCTCATATTTGTTAGATATTAATCAAATCTCCACATGTTATTATGTCTTTTTAAAAAAATGTCAGAAATTTTTAATAACAATATTGTCATCTTCCTGTAGACAAGTGTCTGTTACTGTTTTAGTTTCTGATGACCTGGGCCAAGGTGACCTTGTTCAGCTTCTAGCTGGGAAAGTATCTGTTTTCCTGGCAAGGATATAAAAATGCACAATGGAAAAGGATTTCTAATTTCTGGGACTGAGAACAGCTTAGTCTCACAGCCACTCATGACTTGCTCAAGAGGTATCTGTGATGTTTGATTCTGTTCCCAGATATCAGCAATGGATTAAAGAAGTGAAATAATACATTACCACTAAATGAACTTAGGAATTTTTGGAGTTACAGTCTATTAAAATATTATGCCTGCAAATTTCACTTTCTACATGTTGTTTATTTTTTGAAAGGACAGAAGCAAAATGCATTCCCTGGTGTTTCTCTCTCTTCTTAACCTCTTCTTTGCTCTTCATACTGCCAACCTAAGTGCATCCTGACACTGGGCTCCCTCCCAATCTGGCAAACCCAGAACCCAAAAGCCTCCGTATCATCCTCTCCAGTGATATTTGAAGGCTACTTCAGGGTAAGGTTTGTGAGGACCAGATGGTCCCACAATGGGAGAAGGAAGGTGTGCTCCCTTCAGATCTTAGCAACAAATTGCTGTGCCTTCCATGCCCAGGCCAGAACCCACTGTCAGAGTGTACTTATTTTTAACTTGTTTACTCAGAGCTACTGCCTCGGTTTCAAAAAGCCAGGTTTTGGGGCGCCTGGGTGGCACAGTCGGTTAAGCGTCCAACTTCAGCCAGGTCACGATCTCGCGGTCCGTGAGTTCGAGTCCCGCGTCAGGCTCTGGGCTGATGGCTCAGAGCCTGGAGCCTGTTTCCGATTCTGTGTCTCCCTCTCTCTCTGCCCCTCCCCCGTTCATGCTCTGTCTCTCTCTGTCCCAAAAATAAATAAACGTTGAAAAAAAATTAAAAAAAAAAAAGCCAGGTTTTTCCCTTGAAATGGAGATGACATGTATAAGTTATCACTGATTTCCGAGACCTTGCTTTTCCCACTGCTGCTTAATTAAAATCATAAGTTAAGTATTGTTTTATTTCCATTTGTTTTCAGTTTTAGTAGAGAAAAAATCGTGTGTGTGTGTGTGTGTGTGTGTGTGTGTGTGTCTGTTTTCTATCTTCTCACGGTAATAAGAGGTGAAATCCACAAACTGTTTAAGTTTAAATTCTTATCCCATCTCCTAACTGCATGGTTCTAAACAGGTTATTCAACTTCTGTATTCCTCAGTTATCTCAGCTGTAAAGGGGAATAATAAGAATGCCTTCCACCTGAGTTGTCATGAAGATGACGTGAGAATACACACAGGATGCTTGGACCAGCATCTACTTTGTAGTAGCACTCAGTAAGTGTTGGCTATTTGTTGTGGTGGTGGTGGTGATGGTGGTTATCTAAGAGGAAAGTTCTGTGTCTGTTGTGAACCAAGGAAGGACATAAATGCTGAATGGAAGCAGAGGAAATAATAGTAGGGAAAAAAAAAAGACGTGTGTAGGTCACCAGGAAGAAAATGAAAGAAGCTTATGACCACTATTTTTTCCTCTAAACCACAGAAGCTGTAGTACATCCTTCCAATAAGCCCCCTGTCTTTAGGCTTTTCCATACAAGGGGATTAGATTCTCTAGGTGGAGAATACTAAATTGAGGAATTCTCTGTTGAAGAGGGCTTCTGAGGACTAATTTGTTTACTTCATTACTATACTTAACACTATTTCTATGGGAAATACATTCCAGATTACAAACAAACCAAACTAGAAAAGAACTTTTCAGATGAGATCCCTCAGTAAACTAGGGAAGTCAACAGAGGACATTTTTGTTTGAGAAGAAAAGAATGTCGGTGCCATTTAGATGGTCATGGTCTTGTCACCATCATGCTAGATGTTTTCTGCTGCTTTTTATATGTAAAAAAAGAAATGAACATAAATTTTAAAATTTCAAAAAAAAGGTGGAAGTAATGTCTTCACTAAAAATTTGCAAATGAAATATTTCATTATATTCATCTTTTTATGCAATAATAAAAACTTCAAACAGGAATTCTTAAAGTATATAATGAATTTGGCATTATAATGAAATTCAAATAATATTTCCGATTTTAAAGACATTAGAAAAGAAGAGAAATCAAAATGGTGATTATCAATCATTGCTGAATAATCTGAGGAAATAATTATTCCAAAAGTACAGTTGCAGCTGGCAGTAAATGCTATATGTTATAATTATTCTTTATTTTTTCAGATTTTACTATTAGAAAAAATATAATTTAACTTGGTTAACATATCTTGATATTTACATAATAGAAAAATAGTATTTTTCACAAAGAAAGACTTAGCTGAGAGACCAAAAGTTCAATCTTTTTAATTATTTACAATTTTACACAAATGATGAGAAAACACTATGGAATATTGGGGTAAAATATCTTTTTAAGCCAGTAGCTCATGAGGAGTCTCAATCAATCATTTTTCATATTATTGAAACATGTTTACTTATTACATCCCATTGGGTAAATGCAGATGGCATGGGATAGATTGTTTTTCTAGAATGGGAACACTAAATAAACAAACAACAAGTCCGTCGTAGCAGAATCCCTTTGCCAAGATGCAATGCAGTTGCTGTGTTCCTCTTTAACGATGGTTCTTCCACTGTAGCAGCCAGCCCCCACGATGGCCTCCAGTGATCCTTGTCTTTGGGTATTGACACCCTTCTGTTGATTCATCCCATACTGAATGGAGTTGGCTGTGTAGCAAACCGGATATTGTGAAAATGACAGGGTATAACTTCTAAGTGTAGAAACAACATTAAAGCTTCTATCCTGTTCTCTTGTATCACTTGCTCTGGGAAAAGTTGGCTGTTACAATGTGAGGTCACTCAAGAAGCCCTATGATGAGACTGTTATGCCAGAGAGCTCTTCAGACTTGAAAAACTTTGAGCTGTAACCACCATCTAAACCACTTCTGAATTTCTGCTAAGTTTGGGGAGATTTGTTACACAGCAAGAGAAAACTAATATTCTCTTTCTTCAGAACACCTTAATTATGTCATGTTATGAAGGCCATGGTTTCTTGAAGCTACTTTTTATACTATTAGTAACATCTGCCAGCTTGCAATGTTGCTTGGGTTTTATAATGTCAGATGTCTTCCACCAGTTTCTAATTCCCTGTTGGCCTTCAGCCTCTATTTCCTCTATTTCTTTGAAGAAAGGAAGGAACTTTAGGTGAAAGCTCCAGAACAACCATTTGCAACATTTGATCATCAGTATGGGCCAAAATTATTCACCAGAACTAAATTAATGGAGTAACTAAACAACAACAGAGGGAAGTACCATTAAGGGAAAACACAAAATGGCATATGAATGCTCACCAACTGAAAGCTTAGAATGATACCCATCATATATGTTGGCTTACTGGCTATGAGGAAAAAACTGAATATATTTATATTATATTTGTATCAATCAGGAAACATGGATTTTGCTGTAATGTAAATAATCCTCAAATCTCAGAGATTTTATAAAACAAAGATTATTTCTTGCTCACTCTACTTATCCATGGGTTTACTTGGAAGTTTACTCTGTATCATCCTCACTTAAGTCTAAGATAAAAGCTCTTGGAACATTTCCAGTCACCATGGCAAAGAGAAAAAGCTATAGCAATTTATACTCACTTTTGCTCAAATTCCATTGGGCATAGCTAACTTCAAAGAGGAAAAGGAAATATAATTCTGCTGTGTGCACAGGAAGAATATTTGGCCAAGCACACATGCCACCATATGTATTCAAATTAATATCAAGTATTACTGACATGAATATACAGTACTATAATAAACCACTATATACACAGTGCTGTATGAGACAGACTTACAATGTGACTTTTTTTCTGGCAAAGGTGGGAGTGGGTAAGCTGGGAATAAAATGCAGTGGTGAGAATATAGAAGGAACAAAAAAGGTTACAATAAACTTTATTGTAATAAAAGGATAATTAGTTTTATTTGTTATTTTGTATTAAAGACAAATGTTTTAGAGCACAGAGAAGAGGAAAGAATGATAGTAACTAAATGTTTGAAGAATCAAGGAGTGAATGGATGAATGTATGAAACCCTAGAATTTTAGTATCTCATTAATGATCCTGGGTGGTTCTAAGACCCTGAAGTTGACCCAATCCCTGTAATAGTCTCTTTGATTAATTTGCTACCATTCCTAGAATGCTCAGTACTATGAGTGACTTGGATCAGTCTGGAGTCCTTGAATTTATGGGAAATTGTGTGAAGTCTGGACTGTACTGAGTTTGGCACATAGTGAGCTTGGCCATTTCTCATCTCTTTGAAGTCCCTTCATTATAAGTTGTGGACTTTTTTCTTCCATTGCAAAATTTGTGAGAGAATCATAACCCTGGCCACACAGGATATTTACCATTAGCTCATGAATACAATTACAAGAGAAATGTATTTTCTTTGTATGTTCATTATATTGAGATAGATGCTAATTCTTTTTTTTAAAGTTTTTTTTTTTTAAGTTTATTTATTTTGAGAGAGAGAGGGGGCGGCAAGCATGAGGGGGAATGGCAGAAAGATTGGGAGAGAGAGAATCCTAAGCATGCTCTGCACTGTCACTACAGAGCCTGATTCGGTGCTCGAACTCATGAACTGTGAGATCATAACCTGAGCCGAAATCAAAAGTTGGGCACTTAACCAACTAAGGCACCCAGGTGCCCCTGTTCCTTTTTAAATAACATTCTGTTCTTGTTTTTTGGATGCATTATTTTCTCATTTATCTGAAGGTATAGAACTATAGATAATTTTGAATTTTTTCTCTATTCTTTGGGTCACTATCTTTCCCTCTGAGTTTAGATTTTTTTGTCCTCATCTGTCATGTTGAACACTTTTCTTCTGTGTCTGGTAGTTCTTAGTTACCAATCATATTTTAAGAATGAGACTTAATTAAGCTGAATGAAAGCTCAGAGCACGGTCAGAGTTTGCAGACGATAAAGTTCACTGTAGGGAGATTGACTAGTAAGGCAGCATTTTCCTAGGTGAACCCCAGATTTCAATTTGTAGGAGTCTTTCCTTGGGGTCCTTTCAATTTTTTCAGAGAGGTGTCTTGAAGTCTCCTACCTAGAAAGGCCTGTTCCTTGCTGTCAACATTTTGAAAGCAGAGCCAGAGAAGGGGATGGAGGTTTTACAATTTAGTACTAAACTTTCATTTATTTTAGTCCTGTGTTTTAGCCTCAGCCTCTGCTATGCCTGAGATCCTTAAAACTAGTGGCCATTATAGTCCATTTTCTTTGGAGAATAATCCCCTCTTTCCTACAGGGTAGTATGTGTGTTGTGTGCGTGTATTGTGTGTATATATATGTGTTTGTGTAGGCGGGGGTGGGAGGGGGGGTTCATCTTGTCTATAGTCAAACTTTCTACCCCTCCCCTGGTTTTTAGCCCTGCACTTCATCCTTCTATATTCAGCCCTTCAGGACTTTTTGACCCAACCTCCTGGCTTTGTCCCTCTGATCTGCCTATACTTCTCTACCTGCTTCTTTTCTAAATAGTTGTTGAAATCCCATGTCCTCTGTTTTTTTTCTTTATCCTTTTCTTGTAGGCAGATACCTTTGTTTTTCTTTTGCTATCATTTTGGCAGAGGTTGTAGAAGGAGAAGAGATGAGTGCATGTAATTAATTCACCATTTTTAACCAAGAGCTCCTTAGGATTTTTTCTCTAAAGCACCAAGGCAATCAGACTTTTCACAAGAGCCCTTGATCCTTACATTCTTTTTCTCCCATCATTTGGCAAAGTAGAAAAACAAATTTACTCTTTGATCTAGTAACATGGCTGAAAAAATCTAAATAAATAATTGTCTGCTATAAAGCATTTTCTCTTCAGCTGTTTAATAGTACACCCTATATACACCCTCCACAATATTATTCTATGATTACATATTTTAAGATTTTTTTGAAAGAAGTGTAAAATATCAAACAGGTTTCAAATGCTATTAGCCACTGAGTAAATGTTATATGGTGTTTAAACTCCCCCTTTTTTTGATGGGCCACCAAAAGGTAAAAATAGAAAAGAATTTTGTGAGTAACCTGATTTTTTTTCCATCAATCTTTTCCAGTCTTTCTGGGACCATTTAAAACAATTAGTATTTCAAAATGTCAAATTTTAGCATTTCTTCAATGTATATGTTTATCAAATTTTCATTTAATAATTCTGTTATTCTTTCTGCCTGTCATCTTTTTTTGTACGTAAGATTAAAGCATTGCATGTATGTAAATTCCGATTGCTCTGTTATTTATTTTGTGATTAAAAAGTATTTCCATAAAATATTTAGAAATATTCCAAATGTGTATGTAAATTAGACTGTTAGACTGATCACAACTGCCAGACTGGTACCCTTTCAAAGTAAGTTATTTATCTATAATTTCAAATGTCCTAACAGAAGCAGTCTTAGGGTTTTCAGCAACTTACAGTTATTGATATTATTGGAAAATATTTTTAGACTGTATTCTAGAATATATACACAAGGTTTCATCTCTGGGAAATTATAATTTAAAGTATGACTAGACAGGGATGCCTGAGTGGCTCAGTGGGTTGAGCGTGTAACTCTTGATTTCTGCTCAGGTTCTGATCTCATGGCTGGTGGGTTCAAGCCCCACATGGGGCTCTGTACTGACAGCCTGGAGACTGCTTTGGATTCTACGTCTCCATCTCTCTCTGCCACTCACTCTCTCTGTCTCTGTCTCTCTCAAAAATAAACATTAAAATTTTTTTTTAAGTATGACTAGACAAAGAAATGTGAAATGATATAGAATTGCTAAGATGAGGAAGGAATGTTCTCAGAAGGAAAAAACCACCCAAAGGCAACAATTGAGGATGTAGAAAGGAGTTTACCAAGCTGGTTGCAACTTCTCTTAAGAGACAGGACTGTCAATTGAGAAAATGCCAAGGATGAAAAGCTGAATATTGATCATTTCAGTCGTTGATCATTTCCTCCCACTCTTTGACCCAGAAAAGCAAATTAAAACTTTGAAAGAAAAGGAATGAAAAAGTGATGTTCTAATGGTGGGACTCCTTTCCTTGGACAGGGAACCTAGGTAAACGGTTACTCATTGTTTTTTCATCTCTGAAGTAAGGCTGGTAAATTACATAGGTGAACACTTTTAACACATCACTACCACAACAAATGGTAAGTGTTAAATGAGTTAAGTAAAAGAAAAACTTAGCCAAAATGAAATGAATCCATTTCAAGGTAAACAACAGGTTTCCATTTCCAATGAACCTAAGACACTGCAAGGGGACCAGACAACATTATCGGCATACAATGAAACCACCTGTTATTCTAGAGTCTAAATTGAGAAATCCAGAAAGTCTCTAGTCTCTCAGTTCAGGATGCTTTAGATTTAACAACAAATAAGAGTTTCAAATCTCAAGATGCTAAGAAAGTGTTTATGATGTAATAAGTAGCTGATTATAATATTGGGAAAAGATTTGTTCTGATAACTATTTTCATGCTTTGGATTTACTTTTTAACATAAAATACTGGTATTTTATAATATTGTACCTAAAGTTTTGCTTCCAAAGTTGTGATAAAGTCTCAAAAGGTAGAATCAAATGAGTATGTAAGATGAAGCAAAATGAAGGATAATAAAAAATAAAAACAGTCAATGTGAAAGGCAGTGTCTTATCTATATATTAATAATATTGAGGTTAGGACCTCAGGAGCAAGATAACTAAATTTTGGGATTATGCTCCAGAATACATAGACATAGTCACAATGAAGTACAGACCTAGGATTTAGATGCAGAGTCTTTTTCACATTGCAATATTGGGCAACTACCTGACCAGGGATCCCCTCCCCTTCTCCACTCACATGGATGCACACAAAGGAACAGTTGGAAACAGAGCAGGGCTGCCAGTGTCCCACAAATAGGATGGCAAATTTCCCAAGAATTGCACGTAGAGTTAGAGGAAACCAAGGATGGAGAATGCCTTAAAAAAGAAAATCCACAAAGAGATATCTGACCCTAACCTCGGCTACAGGAGCTAGAGAGAAGAGAAACAAAGACCTAGTTATACAGACGACGTTAAAACAAACACATGTACAACATTGATAAGCATTTTGCTTAAAGGAAGAAAAGAACAGGAAGGGCTGAAAGTCTCCACACAGACCAATCTGTTTGATGAAAACATATTTCCTTTTCTCTTCTGCTCTCCTCTAGAAGACAGTGTACAAAGTGCTCATTTATATTTTCTTTGTTTTCATCCCAAAGCTGGAAGATCAAAGAGTTAATAAAACCTCCTTGCTATAGAAGGTCATTACAAAACTAAATGCAGCAATTCAAAGTGGAAAATAGAATGAATGCCAAGGAGATGTTTAACGAAGTAACATTCTACATGTATTCTTTGAAGAACATTTGCAGACTCGTTTGATTGCTTTAGAGCTCACAGGGCACAATGCGTCCTGTGCGGAGCCAACAGTGACTGATGGTTGCGTTCTGCGGCACTGAGGCCAAGCCACTCGGAATCACAAGTATATTTGAGAGTGAATTACCTAATATGGTGGAAATATTCATGAGTATTTTACATAGCAAAATGGTATTAAAAACTTCCACCTTTTTCCCCCTTTAAGACTAAATGTCCAAATATAAGACATGAGTCTATTCATTTGAAAAATAA
Source organism: Herpailurus yagouaroundi (assembly GCF_014898765.1). NCBI lineage: Eukaryota > Metazoa > Chordata > Mammalia > Carnivora > Felidae > Herpailurus > Herpailurus yagouaroundi. Next base: position 88,823,575 of record NW_024412377.1, read on the forward strand.
TTTGAAGCCCTATTTTCCCAAGAACTGACAAGTTGGATGGCAAGATAAGGGATTAGCTTGATGTTTCCCATTAGCTTTTGAGATCTTTTTTTTTTTTTTTTTTCTGTTTCTGTTTCTTTTTCTTATTTTTTGGTCCTTTTTTGGCACTTACATTCTTAGAATGGGAGCAAATATGGAATATAGAGAGGTAGCCTGTGGAATTATCAATATTGTCATAGGATTCATTTGACAGAGACAGGCTGGTACATTGCACTTGCCTTACCGTGTGACGTAAGGCAAGAATTTGCTATTCACTGTAGCCCTTGAATTTTGGCTTTGAGACCCATTGGTTTTTTTCCTAGAAAAGATGCACAACAGTCTAGAACATCAGAAATCACCAGCCTGCTGGTGGACCCATGACTATGTGGTGAACCCATGACTATGTGGTGACATGGAGGCCAATGGTAGAGATTATTTAGAGTCTCCGAGGTATAATCAGACTTTTTTTTTTTTTTAGTGTTTAAAAACTTGGGAAATACATGTTGTTTTTCTTTTCAAGACGATAAGGTTCTTCTCTAGGATAATTTGGGAAAACTGGCAAAGCAGGTGTTCAGATAATGATTCCACTCAGAAGAGGAGTGTAATTAAATAACAACATAGGAACATAAAGATATCTGAGATTAAGTTTAAGCCATTAAACTTTTTAATTATTTGGAGCGAATAATTGACCTATTTTACCATAAAATGAAACTTTTGAAGTACTGTTGAATGTTGTCCTGATGCCAGTAGTCTTTTTTTTCCCCCCTTTTTGCATCAGTGGTGCATGTCACCTTCCTGCGAGGCAACCAGTTTGCAGATCTGGCCAGAGGGAAAATTACTGGGCAACAGAATGAAAAGGAGGCATAAGTCAGCTCAGCTCTCTGAACCCTAGAAAAGGCAACTTCCCTCTAGCTCATGAAAGAGGACGATTGTGCTCAGTACCACTTATCCGGTGCCAACAATCTGGTAAGCCCTCTATTCAGCGCCACACCAAGGCTCTAGCAAGGTGACCCAGAGTTTCGGGCTGAGGTCAGGGAAAGGTCAATGCCTGAAAAATGGAACTAGTCAAAAGGAAAGAATCCTAGGAATGGATAAGGTTAGTCACCCACAAAAGTAGCCCGATCCACAAAATGGCATAGAAAAGCATTTTTTATGGAATTTAAAGTTCTAAATAATCTCTCTGGCCTCGGCAAGCTGGGGCTAGATGCTCTGAAGTATGCTTATAGTAATCAGCATTCTGTCATGAAAATTCCCATGGACTTTGTCCATATCTTCATTTCTACTTTTCCGTTTCTTCAGTTCCCTCCTCCCCGCCACTCCAACCTTCGAAACTAAAGACCAGACCACAGGCATGAAGACACTATCACCTTGTTATTAGAAACCCTCTCTAAAAGCTAGTCAGCTTTCCCTTCTCCAGTATCTTTATGGTGCCTCCCTATAAAGGCAGAGTCAAATACATGCCTACATGATGACGTTAGTTGTGCACGGTATGCCATGAGTACCCATTTTAAATAAGCACTTTCAAGGTAAATGGAACCTTGATGTTTGGAATATTCATTTGTCCTTTCAGAACTGTCCTTCCCTCATGTTATACATATGAGTGCTTCTAGGGTGCCTGTTATGAGCAGAGGTTATCAGGATGAAGGAACGTGGGTTTAGGGTTATTTATTTTCAGGTTAAAAAAAAAAGACATTTCTTCCCCTAGATGGCAAAATGAAAACATTTTACAAATAAATCCACAAATAAAACTTGATCACTTTAAAGATGTGAAAAGACTAGGTATACTTTGAAAAGGAGTTTTATTCTAAAGAAGCAACCAGAAGCTGATATGCGTAACTAAAATGTTTACTATTCATCTGCTTTCTTTTTCTAAGAAATCCCAAATCATGAAGTTAGAAGGTATTTCATTACTTCTCTTTAGTGTGTGGAAGGATGGAGAGAGAAATTTCAAGTTCTTTTTGTTTTATATTTGTTGTCAAGAATTCATATAAGAAAGTCAATTTTATACAAAATAATTTCATAAAATTACTTTAAAGAGAGTCAATTTCCATAGATCAATTTCAGTAGGTCATATAATATAAGCCTTTTAATATGAGCTCCTTAGTTTTATTAGTACATTATAAATTATTTATCTTGGAAAAAATACATTAAAAACAGAATTAGAATGTCTTTGGTTTATATAGCTCACAGCATTAAGTTAAAATAGTATAATACATGTTATACAGCGAGAAATGTAAATGTGGCCTAAAAGAACATTTTTGAGTCAGTTTCACATTAAACATTGAATAGAAAAGTTGACTTATCTTAAAATAAAGCAAGTCACTATATCACTCTGCTACAAGCAAATGTTTCGTTTGTAAATAAGGATGAACTGACAGTGCTTGAAAGTGTAGTTCATCAAAATCACAACAAGAAACCAAATATTATGAATGTGTAAAATTCCATGTTTATTTAATATCCATTACATAGCCGGTTCATTGAAACCAGACTTTGTAAAGACAAATAACATTTCTGATGAACATAAACAATATCATATAGTTGAAATTCATCCTGTATTTTCACATGAATAAAGATGTCATTATGCAAGAGTTTCAACAATAAAGACCTTGCTGTGAATTGGCATGGCATGCTTCAAGGCAGCACCAGCCTCCGTCAGCTCAAGAGGGGACATTAGCAGCTCTGCACCAAGGAGCTCAGTGATCCCATGTTCACACTCAACTGTTGTGGAACCTTTCCCTGATATCAGAGTTGGTGTCCCGTGTGGTCTGTGTCATGGGTACTTCCTCAGAGGACACATCCAAAGCTCAGGCTGGGTATTCCTAATACAAAAAAAAAAAAAAAAAAAAAAAGAAAGAAAGAAAAAAAAGGCAGAAAACCAATGGCAATATGCAGATAATGCACTTCTCTAGTGAAGGAGAAGTAGAAGTATTATACTCAATAATATCAATGATTATCTTTATAGTTGCACGTATTTATTGAAGTTTACTGTGTGCCAGGTACAATACTAAGCCCTTAACATTCACTGTTGTATAAAACAGATGAACATAAAGGAAGGGAAGCAAAAATAACATAAAAACATGGAGGGGGACAAAACACAAGAGACTCTTAAATATGGAGAACAAACAGAGGGTTACAGTAGGGATTGTGGAAGGGGGGGATGGGCTAAATGGATAAAGGGCATTAAGGAATCTACCCCTGAAATCATTGTTGCACTATATGCTAACTAGAATGTAAATTTAAAAAAAATTTTTTCAATAAAAAAATAAAAAATATTATGTCAAAAAAATAAGAAAAAAAAAGATTTATATCTAAGAAATATTCACTATAGCATTATTTACAATAGTAAACAAATGGAAACATTCCACAGGGGCAATAGTTTGGGAATTAGAAATATGTCAAATTCATAATCAGAACACTATGTAGCCATTAAAATCATGATATGAGGTAATGTCTGTAATTGTCATGTTAAGTAAAAAGAATACAAAAGTTCACAGACTATATAATGTGATATTTGGTTAAAAAAATCCTATATATCTGTGCAGTTAAATTCTGAAATGAAATTTAAAAAAATTCACTGTTGTATAAAATAGTCACAAGAATACTTTAAAGTAAACACTTCAGTTATTTGTGTTTTATAAACAGGGAAGCTAAGCTCAACAGAAGTCAAGAAACTTGAACGCAGTTTCACGGTAAATAGTAGAACCAGAATGTCCTTTGTGGCATCAAACATGGCTCAGGGAAGACCAGTAGCTTCCTGTGTCTGACATTGTACATGAGCTGATAGCTTCTTCCAAGCTATTTGTAGCCCTTTTCCACCTTGCTTTCTCTATTATGGAGGCTAAAATTCCTCACATTCTACAAAGACCTTTTTATGTCTTTCTGATAATATTTTTTCTTCTAATTTTTACATTCTGAACCACAACACAGGTCTTCCTGCTCTTAGGAGTGACCATGTGATAGATTCTGGCTAAGATGTATGGTGAAGTTGCTAGCTAGGTTTTGCAGAATGTTTTTTTTTTTTAAAGAGACAAACTCAGTGGTATGGTAGGTCTCTAGCTAAGAGGGTAAACCCCATGTTAAGTATTCTATACAACATATGTACACCACACACACACATGCACACACACAGAGCAAGAAAAACAGACTCCTGGTCCTTTCACCCCTCCACCCTTCTTCTTTACCTATCCTGGATTATCCATCTTCAGATTGGTTGATACATAAAAGAAAAAACAATCCTTCTGGTAAGCCATGTTAATTTGGTCCTTGTGGCTGACTATACTGATCACCTAAAACTGCTTTATAAAGTTTTGTGACTTACTGGGGGAAATAGTCACTAATATTTGTTAAATAAAAGTATAAATGATTGAGCTGTATATCTTTTTTTTTTTTTCAACGTTTATTAATTTTGGGGACAGAGAGAGACAGAGCATGAACGGGGGAGGGGCAGAGAGAGAGGGAGACACAGAATCGGAAACAGGCTCCAGGCTCTGAGCCATCAGCCCAGAGCCCGACGCGGGGCTCGAACTCACGGACCGCGAGATCGTGACCTGGCTGAAGTCGGACGCCTAACCGACTGCGCCACCCAGGCGCCCCTGAGCTGTATATCTTAATTGAGGTATATTCTGTTCTGTATTTCTACAATTAAATTAATGCTGGGTGAATTTCCTTTTATTTAAATACTAAACACAAGCACATCTGAAATAGCTATCAGTTCTTTTTGCTCTAAGTGTGTAGGTTAAAAAATAAGACAAGCCCTCTGGGCTATGTGCACAGAAAGAATAGCTATAGCCCTGATCAGAGGGTGCCAAAGTCTAGAATTGAATTCATTGTTGGGCCCAACAGAAAAGGAAAGGAGAAAATCAAGGGGAGAAAAGAAGACATTTTTGGAAAAGGTGAGACACTCAGATTAAAAAAAAATTCTGTGAAATTGAACAAAACCCACTTTCGCACCCCCTCCCCCTGTTAATGATTGGAATCCCATTTCCAACACTCATTGGGTGTATGACCAGAGATAAGGTTGTTTCACCTCTGTGAGATTACCAGTTGTTTTCATATATAAAGTCAACATTTTGCAGCCCTTCTCATAGGATTGTTTTGGGATTAACTAAAACAATGAATATAACTTGTCTGGTGCTGTGCCTGACTCATAGAATACAGTTAACAGATTTTAATTCTGTCCCCCACCCAGCTCCCCATTACCCATCCCCTTTGACAGAAAGATGACTTCAAAGACTTCTGTCTAATCTCTGAAAGCATTATTTTTCTTCACAGTCTAGTCCCTATACAAAGATAACATTTGGTTGGACATAGATATTAGTGAAAAAAATGCCTCCAAGAGGGATATAAGCTTCCTGAAGGCAGTAACCATGTGTTATTAATGTTTAATTCTTTAAGAACTTGAGTTTCTAAAGAATGTCCAGTTAAGGTATTTAAAGAGAAAATAACTTTGGAGGCCCCCATATGACCGTTTAATGATTTATCAAGTCTAAAGCCTCCTCTTTTTCAAGGTGTAATCTTGTCAGCATTTACTACCCATTGAGCACAATACTTGAAGACTTGTAAAGTAATTCTGAACAAAGGTAAACCCATATTGTCCATAATAATAGGAAGTCATGAAAAAACAAAAAATATAGTATAATGGTTGTTTACTGTGAACTATTCCCTATGCTAGGCTCCTTTATACATCATCACTAATCATGTTCACAACTATGCAAAATAGGTGTCATTAGCCCCATATTATGAAAGGAAAGCCAGCCATCAAAGACTTGATTGGCACTAATAAATAAATGCAGAGTGCCTTCATCACAGTTTGACTTCAGATCTCTCATATTCCAATGTTGGAGCTCTTCACACTCTACCTACTGCATCCCAGAAGACATGCAGACTACGAATTTCTAGAAAAAAGAAAAAAGTAAAGGAAATCAGACATCCAGTTTGGTGGAAAACAAGGTTTGGAGACCTTAATTATTCAGATCTATAATGTCAAAATTATTAATTGCTAATAAAAATCAATAATAGGGTAGGTCTATTTTTAATTTTTTGAGGAACCTCCACAACCCCAATGTTTATAGCAGCACTCTCAACAATAGCCAAATTATGGAAAGAGCCTAAATGTCCATCAACTGATGAATGGATAAAGAAATTGTGGTTTATATACACAATGGAGTACTACGTGGCAATGAGAAAGAATGAAATATGGCCCTTTGTAGCAACATGGATGGAACTGGAGAGTGTGATGCTAAGTGAAATAAGCCATACAGAGAAAGACAGATACCATATGGTTTCACTCTTATGTGGATCCTGAGAAACTTAACAGAAACCCATGGGGGAGGGAAGGAAAAAAAAAGAGGTTAGAGTGGAAGAGAGCCAAAGCATAAGAGACTCTTAAAAACTGAGAACAAACTGAGGGTTGATGGGGGGTGGGAGGGAGGGGAAGGTGGGTGATGGGTATTGAGGAGGGCACCTTTTGGGATGAGCACTGGGTGTTGTATGGAAACCAATTTGACAATAAACTTCATATATTGAAAAAAATTTTTAAAAATAATAAAAAAATAAAAAAGAAAAAAATCAATAATGCCCAATAATACTATTAATAATATAAAAAAAAGTCTCATTTAATCTTCACAACATTCTGTGAGACAGATGTTATTGCCTCCTTACCTGAATAGATGTTGACATTTAGAGAGAGCAATGGCTTTTCCAAATAACAGATCTTGGACTTAAATTCTGACTTCATCACCTAGTCTAGTCCAGTCCATCACCATCACCTTTCCAGTATACCACCACATTCTGCCTGCCATGCTACTTTGCCTGAATTTCAGTGAAAAAAGGACAAAAGATATGGCAACATGGAGTAAACACCGTCTTTGGCACTTCCAAAGGGCCTTTACTAGATCTAAATGCTTTCTGCTGACAAGGCTTTTTTTTTTTTTTTTTTTTTTAATGTCTTCTGAGAAGGCATTCTGATAAAGTATGGATTCAACAGAACAAGTCTTCCCACTGAGCAAGTATTAAAGCGATTTTCTGAAGGTCTTTAGTTCATGCTTCGTTTTCAGTATGTCCTTTTCCTTCTTAACATCTGTTTTCAAATGAACAGTGAGGAATCACTTTAAGGACTAGAATAGCTCTGGGATATTTAACAGATGCTGGAACTCATGTCTTGGGCGCCAGTTCAGATCCAAAGATATATGGTTCTCTCCTCTTCTAACCTATGACTTTAAGCAGTAAGAGCAGACCAATGTGTTTAAACTAGTATATTGTACCATAAAACCATTGTTTCCTATTTTGATTTAGAGATGCTGGTGAGGAATCAACTAGGATTGTTACCACTGAGAACTTGCACGGCAGTAACCATCATTCACTCCAGTGACACATGGTGTGTCTCTTGTGCTTTTTGAAGCAGGACAGCTGGATATAAGCAATCAGGTGAGGTGGGATAGCATACATTCCTTTAAAAAATCTTTCTGAGTTTGGAAAAGGTGGAACTAGGGTGAGCAGCAGATAGAGCAGCAAGCAGTAGCTAACCAAGAAGAAAGATGATAATTCAAGCTGGGACTAAATTAAAATGAATAGAAAGAAAGCCCAAATGAGCCAATAGCTAAACATGGGAGTGAAAAAGACTTAAATGCCAAACATATCAACCTTGAAGACTAGAGGACCCTGGACAATACAGGTGACAATCAAAGCCAAAGGCACTCAGCACTCAGTTATTCTTTCTTTTTAAGGTTATGTATTTATTTTAATAAGGAGAGTGTGCATGCTAGCAGGGGAGGGGCAGAGAGGGAGGAAGAGTGAGAGAATTCCAAGCAGGCCCCATACTGTTTCTGCAGAGCCTGACGTAGGGCTCAGTGTGGGTCTGGAACCCATGAGCTGTGAGATCATGACCTGAACGGAAATCTAGAGTCAGACGCTCAACCACTGAGCCACTGAGGCGCCCCAAGTTTTTGATGCCCCTTAAGTGTTAAAAACACCGTCTTCCAATTTGACAATAAATTTCATATTGAAAAAAAAATTAAAATTAAATTAAAAAAATAAAAAATAAATAAAAACATTGTCTTCAGATATTATTAAGGAAAGATACCTGAATCAGAAAGACTCAGTTATATTTATAGATAACATTCTGACTCCTGGAGTGGGCCAAAGATGTAAAGGCATCCTTCAAAACCTAGTGTTTGCAAAGGCTTCTTTCTGTTTGTGCTCTACATTACATAGTTCTCCTTTTATTCCTTCTTGAACCCCTATTTACTATTGTGATATACCATATTAGCAAAAGCAAACACTTTTGTTTCACTCTTCTAACATATATCTATTAATTTAGCCTTCACAACAAACCTCTGAGATAGGATCTATTATTATCCCCATTTTACAGATGAAGAAACAGCACAGAGAGGTCTGGCAGGTTCCCAAAGTCATGCAGGTAGTTAGTGAAACCAGGCCATCTTCTCCAAGTCCTTGCTCTTAACCACTACACAAAGATGCCTTGCTTAACTCTTTCTTTAATGCAGTTACAATATTTGACAGTCCTCTAAGAATAAAATTTCACTACAAACAAACTTATAGGTAACTTCCAGGTATTAGTGGGTCCATAACTGACCTGAAAAATCAAATTGTTTTTATTAAACTATGATTTAATTTCTAGTCTCTTTTGGTACACAATTGTATTGCATAGAATATAGGAATAAAATATATTGTTTTACTTACGTGATGATAATAATCATTAGAGAAATCTGAAAATTTCAGGAAGAACCTAAAAATTATAATTTTTTAAAAGGCTGAGTTCAAAAAGCCAAGCTAAAGCTAATGGGGCACCTCTTTGAGATGTGTTTAGTTTACAAATAACAAAAGACTCCTATATTCCTACCATCATTTGTGGGCATTGTAAACATTGTATTAATGAAAATGCTAGTTCTGTTGGTGGCATTTTATTATTTTTTTTCAACGTTTATGTATTTTTGGGACAGAGAGAGACAGAGCATGAACGGGGGAGGGGCAGAGAGAGAGGGAGACACAGAATCGGAAACAGGCTCCAGGCTCTGAGCCATCAGCCCAGAGCCTGACACGGGGCTCGAACTCCTGGACCGCGAGATCGTGACCTGGCTGAAGTCGGACGCTTAACCGACTGTGCCACCCAGGCGCCCCCTGTTGGTGGCATTTTAAACAAGGAAGAGGCGGCTGTACTTTAGAGCTGAACATACACATAATTGGAAAAGGTGATGATGAACTAAACCATATTTACACAAACATTTGAAGTAATCGCTCGTGAGTCCTGTAGAATAGTTTTCCCCTTTTAAAATGATCACACAGAGTACCCTATTGGTTCATTTCTTGGCATCTTATTCATGCTGTAAAGCTCCCTGCTGGATAGGAAATCTAGTCTCCATCACCACCTTTTTTTCAAATTAAGTTTCTCTCTCTTGCTGGGTATATGAATGAAGTAAAATCTAAGGATTTTTCAATTTGTTTCATAATTTTTTGAAATGGGAATTTCAACCAGTGGCCATCAGAACGACAAACTCCAAAACTTTATGTCACAGTAGCAAAGGATGTGCATAGGGGAGTGTGTGTGTGTGTGTGTGTGTGTGTGTGTGTGTGTGTGTGGTTTATTTATGTGCCCAGCCAGAGACTATTGCAGTGATGACAAAAATTGGAGAATACAGACTGGTAAATATGCTCTCTGTGGAGAAAAAAATGCAAATTTAAAATGAGTTGGACTTTCCCTCTACTACATATTTATTTACCAAAGTCATAGAAAACCCGAACTCATTTCAGGCTTCTTGAAAAGTAAACCAAAAAATGATTAAGCATCTCTGATAAAAGTGTGCATATATGGCTAGAATGCTAAATATCACAGATGAAAAAAAAAAAAGCAACTTCCTATACTTTCAAAAAAATCCCCCCCAAAACCTATTCTGACCAAAAATCATTTCCAAGCAATCTAGTAAGTAAAGTGTGAATGTATTAACCTGATGGTTTTCTGAAGTTTTCCTGAAAGTTGCACGTGTAAAGTTTCCATCTCTTACCTTTCTAGAAGCATGAACTGTCCATCTGTGTATCCTAGACACAACAGTATCCAAGATGACACCAGCATAAAGTATAATGAAGTAGTGTTTCTCAAAATGTGATGCAAGAACTCCTCGAGTTCCATGAAAATCCTACACATAGCCTGTGGATGGTCTTTGTAAGGTTAATCAAATATCAGTGGCAATGGCATCACTCTTTGTGCTGGCATGAGCTAATAATCTACTTATGATATATACTAAAATTAGATGTCAGTTCATTATTGCCTCATCAAAAAGAGCACTAATTCTGATGAATTACTTTGATGGGTACGGCTGGGGTAGGAGCAGTAGGGTGTGGATTCTTTAGTTTTATCCGAGTAGTGTAAGGATTCAAGTATTTTTCGACTCATGTTCTTGGGACACCCATTTTTGTAGCCTCCTGAGATTTCCTAAATTGTTGTTTTATTGATCCTGAATCCAAAGAGAAAAAAGTTGACACCTTCTAAAAGAGATAGGTTTCAAATGACTATATGGGGTACAATTTACATTGGAATGATTTCTCTTAATTTTGAGCATTAACCATTCCCATTGCTGTAGTACCTCCCCAAAGGAAGCATGGTTCATAGTCTTCAGACTGCCTTTTGGCACAGTAACGTATTCTCAATCTCACAGTAGTAGCCTGAAGGGCAGGAATTGTGGCCTCTTTTCTTCCTTCTTTGTATCCCTAGCACCTAAGAGTGTGCTCCATAGAATCAATTTGAATCAATGCCTGGAGACACCTAAAGTAGATGATTTGGTGTATAGTTATACTCGATTACCTAAATGTAAAATTACTATCGTATAGAAAGTAAAAAACATAATCCTAATGCTTTTCAAAAATGTACAACCACTTCATGACATGCCAAGATGGCTCCTGATATAGAGTCCTTCTGTGACAAGCTCACTACCCCACATAATCATTTGCAGAAACACTGGCCCCCACTTTCATATCACCTCTCCACCTTACGTATGTAATTCTATGAGTTTAAAAACCTCTTCGTCCCAAGATTTAGACCCACTAACCTTAGGTTTCGCTAACCAATTCCATGTGGTTTTATAGTAGCATCTATTCTACAGTGCTCAACATCTTACAACATGCTTTTTCATGAGCACCTGTGTTTTGGAGAAAGTGACCAGTCTGTCACCATGCAGGCCCCCTAATGTCAGCTCACTTCTCTTTTGGCACCTTTCTGGCCCACCAGAGATTGTGGAAGAGGGATACTGTGAAAAGACTATTTAAGTCCACTCATGAAAGCAATTTAAGTGATGTATTGGATTAAAGTGTTATCACTATCTTAGCCAGTTAGGCTCCTGAATGGACTGGAGGAGAGAAAACCTTTCTGATGTACTTTGACTTCAAATTTTAAGTCCGAGTTATTTACCTCCCGAACTTACAATCTCCAACTTTCCTATTTCTACACTTCTGAATAATTGTTCCCTCTTTCTGGAATGTTCTTCCTGGCTCCTCTGGGATAGCAACTCAAATCTTCTGGGACTATATCCAATGTGATCTCCTCTGGGAAATGTTTCCCAGTTTTGTCATTTGTCACAAGCACATTTGTCAACATGTGCTTGTGATTGGTTTTTCTTACATATTTTCTTGGGCAAACTCTAAGGCCTGTGTCTAATTCATGTTCATGTCTATATAATATTGAAGAGAGTGTCTGATTAGTACTTAGTAGATACTCAGCAAACATTATGTTAAGTGTAAATAATTAATGACTGCAACCACCTCTCAGAGATTTCAATTCCTTCTTCCTGGAATGGAATGTAGAATTAAGCCATGAAAAAGGAAGTGAACTTAAAATTTGTTATTTATTATTATTATTATTAAAGAAACTACTCTTTAAGGAGGGATGGAAGAAAGAAAAATTTCTCCTTGGGTCTTACTCGGAGAGGTCACATCTTTGTTCTTTCAAAGTCGGCAAACATCAAACAGTTATTATTCAGGCTAATTTAATTTTCATGGTACTGGGCTATTTTATTATAATTAGCTTCTTATACTACTAATAAGGAAGAGAAAAACATATACAAGGTGAAAGCATCTGTCTTCACAAAACCAAATGCCAACAATTCCAAGATCTTCACTCTTTCCATGGTGGTTATATATCTGAGCTTGTCAATGTTAGACTTTAAGCTCCTGGTCATTTCCTCAAGCAAATATGATGAAACCAAAGGATCAAATAACGTTTTCAATTTATAATGTCTCACTACAAATTTTTAATTTTTTATAAATGAATTATTAAAGCTGCAAATGATAGTGGCTTCCTTTGAAGAATTATTTAAAGCTCTCTTTAAGTACTTAAAAGATAATAAAGAATAAGAAAATTCTGTGATTGGTTAAAGGGCAAAGGTATGTGTGCTATTGATGACGGCAGGAAACAGTCTGCCAGGTGACTTCAATTCAGCTGAATCATGTGACCCATATTTGTTGAGTAGAGGAATCAAGAAGTAGGCCAGTTAAAGAGGCTTGACAAAGATTGGAGACCCTTGGGTCAGAAACCCTGCAAGCAAAGATAAGTGATTTTTTTTTTTTTTTTTTTTTTTTTACTGAAAAGGATCAATACCTTATACATCTAACTAAGCTGTCTTCTCCATCAGCTAGAGTATGCCTTTTAGTCTTCTTGAGACTCAGTGCCCTCATTTGTAAATGGGACCACTGTAACATCCTTGATAAATGATGAGGACAGGCAGACCTGAGATAACAACCCTTTCTGAACTCACCTAGAAAGGGGAAAGCTAAGAGAGAGAACCCTACTGGGAATTATACTTCGAACGGGAGGCTGAATGTTGGAGTAGATTCCACACAGCTATGGGATGACTTGGTTTTGGTAAGTAAATAGCTCTTTCTGTCTGATTCCTCACTGATGGAATGGGGAGGTTTTTCAGGAAGTATAAAACAATTGAAACCTATAAGTAAGAGCAAAGTCATAAAAACCATCTGCAGTCGCATAAACTAAACGGGACTCACTCTGACATGAATTGCTAAAGAGGCATTGTGGAATCTTCACATGTAGTGTGGCTTCTAGTCTACTCTCCTACCCCTGTTTCAGGGAGGATTGTGAGAGAGAAGTTATAACGACTGGGTACCTGAGATGAATCCTGAATGGTGCAGGGTGCATGACATGATGCTCCTGGTGTCAGGACAGAATGCTCCTGAGACCATGTCATGCACAGCAGTCTCATGAGTGAGCCAAGGGGTTGTAGAGATGGGTTCCAGGCCTTTGTGAGAATGGTTTGCAAGTGATCCCCAATTTCAAATGGCGATCATTTTCACTCTGCTCAGGTACTCTGCATCAGAAACGAATCTGCTCAGGAATTCTTAGAAGACAATCAAAGAGGGTGCAGCAGCTTCTTCCTTCTCTGGGGAGTTATGCTGAGCAGCCTCCCTTCCACATATATTGTGCTGTGCGTGGAATGGCGGTGGGGGGGTGGCCCTTGGAATTCTTCAGAGACTGAAGCCTCTCTAAAGGCTATTTGGCTGGGCTCTCAGAATCAAGAATGAACACGTTAGAGTCAGAAGTGGGTCTGAAAATGGGAATCCTCAATTTGGGAGAGTATTAGTAACTTAGAAAAGGTGGTGAATTTATTTTTACCTCATTAAACAACCTGAATGTTATTTAGACATTAAGAGAGAGAATCAGTGTAATTGTTTCCCATTTCAGCCCTTGGAATTTCTATTTCATTAATAGATGTTAGTTACTTCTTTAGACACCCAATATATAACACAGATGCCTATTAGTCCCAACATCTGAATAAAGGAAACTGAGGCAGAGCAAAGTTAAGGAATTCGTTCTCATCTGACTGGAATTCTTAAATATATTAAATGCCTTACTCTGTTTCACCTCTTTCCATATACAGCATAGATTTTAACACCTAAATGATTAATTCACCAGCTTGACTCTGCTACCCACCTCCTCTCTTCCCCCGCTTTCCCACTGGGAGACTGGCTTCGGTTCATAGATAATACATGGACAAGAGGACAAGAGGAAAGCTTTTATTTATTTATTTTTTTATAAGTCAGTAGTTCGGTGACCGCTCTGTCATTCTGAAATTCTGTTCCTTGTGCTCCAGAATGTCTACTCAGCTGGAGTGGCCAGTACCTTAAGAGGCCGTGAATCTCTGTCAATAGAAGGAACTTGCTCCTCTATCCCCCTCAGACCTCACAGAAATACTTTGTCAAGAATCTCTGGATTTCACAAAGACATGTAGATTTCTTATCTCAAACTGCAAGTTTCACTATAGTATTTTTAAGATCTTTAAGACCCATAATTTCCCTGAATTCAAATCTCTTTCTAGTAGCATTTAGGTTTGTATTTCAACGAGACCCTATACGTGTGAAAAGATATATATTGCTTAGGAAATTAGTCATTAGGTTTACAAGTATTTACGACTTGTAAATTTAAAACAAAACATATTTTGATTTACTCAGACGCTAGCCTCAAAAGAGAAAAAACACAAGTTTAGCTTTTAATCTTAAAAAGTTTTATACTGGGGAATTTTTTTCTCCACTTTGGTTCTCGGCTAGCCCATGTCTCACAAATATAGTTTAATTTTCCTAATATTTACAGTTCCTCTGAAATAATCTTATCAAGTCACTCCTGTCATTCATTGTTTTTCAAGCTCAAAGTTAATGTGTAGTATTCACAAAGCGATAGGGGAAAGGACATTTTATTTTATTTATTTAAAAAAATTTTTTAACATTTATTCATTTTTGAGAGACAGAGACAGAACATGAGTGGAGGAGGGGCAGAGAGAGAGAGAGGGAGACACAGAGTCTGAACCAGGCTCCAGGCCCTGATCTGTTAGCAGAGCCTAACACAGGGCTTGAACTCATGAACCACAAGACCGTGACCTGAGCCAAGGTTGGATGCTGAACCAACTGGGTCAGCCAGGTGCCCCGAAAGGCCATTTTATTTTATTTTATTTTATTTTTTTAATGTTTATTTATTTTTGAGAGAGGGAGAGATGCAGAGTGTGAGTGGGGGAGGGGCAGAGAGAGACAGGGAGACACAGAATCTGAAGCAGGCTCCAAGCTGTCAGCACAGAACCCAATATGGGGTTCAAACTCATGAACCGCGAGATCTTGACCTGAGCCGAAGTCAGATGCTTAACTGACTGAGCCACCCAGGTGCCCCCGAAAAGCCATTTTAAGCAAAATGATTCAAATTAGTAATTTTTTGGAAATGATTCAAAAAGAGAAGTGACATTTACTTGGCAAATGGCCTGTGGACTACAGACTGTCCTGACTGGGATTTTTCTGCCCTCTCAAGGCTTTGAGTTTCCCACCTATCCAGTGAGTCAGTCTCCAGCTCCCCAGCACCTTTGTGACTTTTACTGTTTCAATGACTATAGCCTTTATGTAATATTTGCATTGCTGTCTTCTCTGAACTAATGTTTACTTAATTTTTGTCCTGAATTAACTTAAATTTTTTTTTAACTTAACTAAATGTATCTTAAAAGAAAGTTTTGTGTCTCCGCCATAAGTAAATGGACAAAATTTATTTAGTGGAAACCATACAGTGTTATTAAATTCTAGCTCCACAGGGTTGTCTGCTGAAGACTGAGCCTGAGGCTTGCTTTCTGTTTCTTTTTTTTTTTTTTTTAATTTTTTTTTCAACGTTTATTTATTTTTGGGACAGAGAGAGACAGAGCATGAACGGGGGAGGGGCAGAGAGAGAGGGAGACACAGAATCGGAAACAGGCTCCAGGCTCTGAGCCATCAGCCCAGAACCCGACGCAGGGCTCGAACTCCCGGACCGCCAGATCGTGACCTGGCTGAAGTCGGACGCTTAACCGACTGCGCCACCCAGTCGCCCGCTTTCTGTTTCTTAAAAAGCAAGAGAAAAGTGGTAGAGAGTTCTTTGTCTGCCCCAGTCTGAGACTTTCTTCCTGATATAATTAGAAGTCTCAAAAAACCTGAAATAATGCAAACTTTCTTATTGTGTTCTTTGGTATCGATATGCCTGCTAAAATTATCTTGTATACACCAGTGGTCCATATATATCCCTCAACCTGGGAAACACAGAGTTGAGTGTTGTCCAAGACCTCTGCCAGCTATAGCTTTTTTTTCTTTTTTTTAATGTTTAATCTATTTTTGAAGCAGAGAGAGAGCGTGAACGGGTGAGGGGCAGAGAAAGAGGGAGACACAGACTCCAAAGCGGGCTCCAGGCTCTGAGCTGTCAGCACAGAGCCTGATGCAGGGCTCGAACTTACAAACTGTGAGATCATGACCTGAGCAGAAGTCAGACTCTTAACCGACTGAGCCACCCAGGTGCCCTGCTATCACACTTGATTATACTGCAAACCAGGAATTTCAGTTTGTAGACATGTAAAAGACACAGAGGTACGTTTCTCTTCCGGTGCTTCGAAAGCTGAGACACAAACCTCTTGTAGAAAGAACCGACTCTTCTGTCTACTCCATGACTCTGGCTAACTTGTTCACACATGAGAAGGTAATGAGGAAATGTGGGTGGATAAGAGCAGGAATTAGGATTCAGCTGGCCCGTCTGATTTGGCTGTTGCCCCTTATCTAACCATCAAATTGAAAAATGTCATTAAATCAGTTGAAACTTTTTTGAGCAGTGCTGAAGGTCAAATTCTGGGATCAGTTTAACAAAGGTACTCTATTTTGATAAGAGAATTGATGCCGTTTTGATAATATTGCCAAGCTTAATTTTCTTTACCTTGTTCTGACTGCCCAGTGACCATTTACATGATGAAAGTAAATGTTTTAAAAACTGAAATGAGGGGTGCCTGGGTGTCTCAGTCGGTTAAGCATCTGACTTTTGATTTTAGCTGAGGTCATGGTCCCAGGGTCAGGGGATCTAGCCCAGAGTTGGGCTCCATACTGGGTGTGGAGCCTGCTTGGGATTCTTTTCTCTCCTTCTCTCCCTGCCCCTCCTCTGCTCACACTCGCCCTTTACGAAAACCAGTGAAAACTGAAATGAATAGCCATTTCTGTTTAGAGTTTTGTTTGTGTTTGTTTTTTTTGCTATAATTTTGTACACTTAGAGTAAAACCTCAGTTCAAGAACTTTCTTTCCTCCTTTGCGGAGTGCTGCTAGAGTCACACAAATGACCAAAACTTAGAACCGTTTTGTTACCCAGCACAAAGTAAAATGAATTATTAAAGTTGACTCATATAGAAAGTAGCCATGGAAAATTAGTGGAGAAATTCATTGTTATTTTTTGACTTCTATTACCAACATAAAACACCATAATGGCAATTGAGATATCATTATTTTTCAGTAATCCCTTGTACCTGGCAGGAACTCCAAGGAGTTCTTCCTTCTGCCTGAGACCTAGAGGTGGTAGTTTTTATAAGATTAAAGTTGGTGCTAGTCATTTCAGATACTCACTTCCAAGTAGAAGGTGGGGGCTTACCCTCACCATAAGTAGCCTCAAAAATGCACCTGGCTCCTGCCACCATGAGAGAAAATTTCCAGTTAGTGCAACTGCCGCTCCTTTCTACTTACCTACTTAATTCCTACTTCACTTTGCTTAGAAAACAGTACAGGAAATAAAAGGCCAGGCTCATAATTTGCACGGCGAATTACCCACAGCATCTGCAGAACCAGACCCTGGGTTGGAATCTTGAAATTCAGTGGCTTGGAGTCTTGAAGGGCAGTGGCCTGGGAATCAGGAGACCTGGGTTCTGGGTCAGCTTCACCACTAACCATGTGATACTGAGAAACTCTATTGTCTTTAGTGATGTTCAGTGTCACTTTCTCCAAAAGAAAGGGTGAGAAGAGACCTATGTAGCCATTTCTTCCCTTCACATCCTATGATTCTATTTCCTATAGTGTTACAGTGATATCTAGCATTAAAAATAATGTTCAATTATCTGAGACTTTGAACTAACAACCCAGCGTGGCATGAGATTTTAAAAAGAATAGGCAGCATAAACTCTCATCAACAAGTCACACACTTCATTAAGAAATTAATAATAGACCCACAATTAGACAGATATTGTATTTCTGATTTGCTGGTTAACTCATTGACTCTGCTATATATTGACCTTCAGAAAGCTAGGGAATGATAGATAGGGGCCTAATCATTAAGTAGTTGATCTTCAAACATACCTGCATTAATATTTTATCGATTGCATTTCATTTTAATTGTAGTGTGGTTAAAATTCCAATGAGATAAATATTTTCCTTTATGTGAGAACCCCAGAGAACAGTAGCTTTGAAACATTTATCATAAAAATAAACACAGACTGTTACCCAACAAATATGCATAAAAATGTCTGTGAATGACTAGATTAATAGAGGCCTTCATGTAAAACCAATGATCTACATTGAGCCTTACAGGAAGAGCATGTTTCCACAGATACAGAATATTCCCAACCTGGAGAGCTGGCTGAGAAAATGCAGCCAGAATATTACTCATTTAGTCTTTTCTACAACAGCTCCATCCTACAGCCTAAAACTGAAAGCCAAAGACTACATTTTCCAAATATTTGTCAAAAACAAGGGAATTGTGCTTATTTATTTTAAATTCAAACCCAAATGTGCTCATTTTTAATCCCACAGTTTTTAACTCTGATATTCATCTCTTTTCCATGAGCAGTAGCCTCACCTCAAGAAAAGAAGCATGTGATAGTCCTTTCAGTCAGCCAGCATCTCTCTGTTGAAATGCAACTATTCCAAGTCAATAAGTGGTAAACTTTGGTAGGAGTCTGACTCAACTTGGTATTAGAGTTACTCCTGAGAAAGGGTCTTCAGTTTGGTGGAGCTCCTTTCTTCTGATCATTCATTCAGCGAACTCTTGTGTCGGGCACATACTAATCTTCTCACTCACGTTACTTATCACACTGTATTTTTCCAATGGAATCAAATCTAAAACACCTAGTGACTGAATCCTGGAACCATACTCCGGAGGCCATATGTCAGCCTACTCCTGTCAAGAGAGAGAGAGAGAGGGGGGAAAAAAAAAGGAAGTCTGAAACTAGAAACCATGAGACAGTATTCTGTGCTCTCTTCTCACTTTCCTGAATTATGTATTTGTCCACACCTGGCTTTCTGCAGTGGGAGGAGGCAGCATAGGCAAAGAGTAAGAACACTGCCTCTATGACCAGACAAATTTGCCGTAGAATCCTTGCTTCCCCAATTACTGGATGTGGAACTTGGCAAGTTTTTAAAATCTCTTGAAGCCTAAGTTTCTTCTCTAAGTTGAAATAATAATATCCTACTTGAAGTTGCTGCAGGGATAAAGTGAGATAATGTGAGTAAAGCTCTTAGTACCGAGTCTGGAAATGATAAGCACTCTGGAATGTGCAGCTTCAATTTAATCTTGTCATTAGCGGAGCATAGAGATGACAGATGAACTAAGACTTATTAAGTGCCTAGTACTCCTTGGGCGAAGAGAGACTCTAGATATTCCCTCTCTACCTCCACCTCACCCAAGTTTCTTCTTTATGAATTTGAGAGCGAATTCTCTGGCTTGTGTGCCATCTTTCCCTTTATCTCCTCTTTCTAATTCCTTGTGATTAATTTTAGCAATAGCACTGGATATCAGCAAAACCGTCAATGGAGAAAAAGAAAAACAATACAAATTCAAATCATTACCTAAAATTTATTTATTAGTAGATATTTCTAAGTGGTGGAACTAATGATGATTTTTATCCATTTGACTTTACTCTTTATATTTTCCAAAATTCTGCACTGATATATATTACTTTTATAAGAACAACAAAAAAATGTATTTAAAAGTGTGTGTGCATGAGTGTGTGTGTGTGTGTGTGTGTGTGTGTGTGTGTGTATAGCTGGGGGAAGTTACTTATAAAGGTCAGTAAAGATGTGGTTGCAGGGGATTGTCTGAAATAATTGGAGCACAACTGAGTACTAAAAATTATTTTAGAAGCAGCTCGGGACTTAGAGGACATTGGTTTAAATCTTAATATGATGGTTTAGTAGCTGTATCACCTTTGTTGCTTAACCTTTCTAAGCCTCATCTCTCTCATCCATTAAATGGGGTAGTAATCTCATTCTTCTGCAGTTTCTTGAAGGCTGAGCTTACATGTGAAAAAGGTATGATGTATGGGACTGAGTTAGAGTTCAGACTTATGACCTGAAGAGTATTTAAATGCTTTATTTAAAAAAAATAATTGACTAGAAAACTTAGACAAAAACTCCTGCACGAATTAAAATTATTTCATACATTTGAATGTTTCACCCATACCTGAAGTGTATAACATAGTAAAAACTAAACTTAATATTTTTTCTCACAGTCCCTTCCCCAAGTAGCTCCTTTTCTTAGATTTATTAGTGCTGTTGATGAAAAGATCAGCTTCATGGTTCCCCAAGCTAATAACATCAACTCATTCCAACTTCTGATTTTGCAATATTCAATCTGTTCCTTATTCCAGTTGAGGTTCTCTCTGAAATATTGGTTTGATTCCATTCTTTTCTCTCTCCTTCAGGGTTTCTCCACCTCAGCACTATGACATTCTGGGCTGGGTTATTCTTTGTGATGAGGATCTGTTCTGTACATTGTAGCATGTGTAGCTGTATCCCTGACCTCTGTTTTATGACAACCAAAAATGTCCCCCAGACATTACCAAGTATCCCCTGGGAGGCACAATCTCTCCCAGCTGAAACTCCTGCTCTGCTCTGCACATGTCCATAACAAGAGCACACCCACATCATGGGTCCACATGATACTAAAAATTGTAAGAGCAACTTTTAAAAACATTTACCCCAAATTTAGTGTTTGAATCTAAAATTCTTACCATGAATTTCCATGTACCTTTCAGAGAGTTGCACAGGATACAGAAAACAATGTGTTGATATCTCTGATATTCTCTCAATAGCATAGTGCTAAACATTGGCCTTGTTCAACGATGTTATGCATTATTAAGCGAAAAGGTCTCCCTCATCACTGAATCTTATTCTGAGAGTAACCATTTAAAGCCAAAATGTCTTCTTTATGTTTTTGTTGTTACTTGCATCTACTATGTATTTTTTACATATCTTCTTGCTTATTTACGTTAGAACGCATATTCATTGCAGTGTAGAAGCAAAATGTAATCTGTAATCTCATAACGTCTTTCATCCACACCAACATAATCACTAGTGTGTTCATTAAATGTTAAATAATCAAGAACTATGTATTTTTATAATGCATAAATCCTTAGTAAATTATTATATAGATGTGTTAGAGTGTGTAAATGATGTTTAGGGGAACTGGTTGGGGTTTTCACTTATACTAAGAATGCATTATTATTTTTCCTATTTAAAATAATGAAATATTTGCTCTTGCAACAAAAAATTTTGCTTTCCCACACATTTTCAGAAGTGGATTAGAATCACATATGTAGGAAGGAATACCTGCAGTTATATTACTTGAGCATTTACTATGTTGGCTTTGTGCTAAACATTTCATATACATTGTCTCTTGAAAATAAAGTACCTCAGCACAGACACCTGAGAGAATAAAGAATAGATACAAAAGAAAGGTAAAAGACTTCATTTTAAATTTTTTAGAAAATATATAACTAATTTTGGCTCTAATCCTGAGATTTAAAAAAAAAAGAAAAAGTAGCTGTTCTCATTGTAAGCTTGAAGGATTCCATTCCCTTGTTTTCCATTTACTCCTCCTTCATCGGAATCTGGCTTCTGTTCCATCATTTTACTAAAACTCTACTAGCCATATTCATCAACAGCCTTTTGTAGTAAACCTTATTGTATGTTACTTCTTCACTTTATTTAAAATACCTTAGACCATTTAGCTTTTTTAAATACCGTATTCTCAAATGCACATCCCAAAGCTAGATTTCTTGCCTGATATGTAGACCCTGTATTTAACTATAAACTGAACATCAGTATCACAACTTAGATGTCTTACAGACAAGCCTATGATTCAATTATGCAAAACTGAATTCATCACATCTCCTTCACCCAAAATCTGCTTTTCCTCCTGTGTCTCCCATTTTAATAAATGGCTTCATGATTACCTCCATTTCTAGAGCCAGAAATAAGGTATGATCCATGGCTTTTCCCTCTCCTTTATCTCTTTCAGCCAATCAGTCATCAAATCCTATTGATTCTCTCTCTTCAGTAGCTCTTAAGCCCATCATATTTCCACCCTCCTGCTATTGTCTTAGTTCTGAATCTTACAGTCTTTTGACTGTTTTATGCAGTTATTTCCTAATTGGCCACCCAGATGGTCAACTAAATATTAAAATAAACTGCTTATTTTTCTGAATTGACCAAATACGTATGCTAGCATAGATAAAAGAAAACACCAGACATAGCTGTCAGACCATGCGTATTATGGGACTGGTGCAGCAAGACTGTGGGGAGGAGCCAGTGAGAATACCACTAAAGAACATGTGGGATCAGTTGCAGGTGGGTTATGGCAGCCTCCTAAATTTGATTACCGCAAGTCATACAGGAAATGCCAAGGACTGAAGTAAAACCAAGAACCAAAGATCAGTGACTTTTTAAACCAACCAAGGTAACCTACACACAGAACCCGGGAAGCAGCAGTTTCTTATCCAGGCCATTTTTAGCAGACTAGGTGCATACTTGCTGGATCTTAAACAATGACATATTAAAAGATGTCGTGCAGCAACGTTCTTGAGATACGTGGTCTCAAGCCCTATATGTGTATATAGAAGTTAGGAAGCCACTACCCTCCACTGTATATAAAAGTAGGAAATTGGGCGCTTGGGTGGCGCAGTCGGTTAAGCGTCCGACTTCAGCCAGGTCACGATCTCGCGGTCCGTGAGTTCGAGCCCCGCGTCAGGCTCTGGGCTGATGGCTCAGAGCCTGGAGCCTGTTTCCGATTCTGTGTCTCCCTCTCTCTCTGCCCCTCCCCCGTTCATGCTCTGTCTCTCTCTGTCCCAAAGATAAATAAACGTTGAAAAAAAATTATTTAAAAGTAGGAAATTATTGGATTGAGCCATACATAAATCAATTATCAGTAGAAGGTAATAACAGAGCTAGTTATTTGGGGAAAAGGTAAATTACAGGTATAATTTTATGTCTTCTGTATCTCCTCTAATCCAACTTCATTTTAGGATCTCTTAAGGCAAAAACTTTGCCTGTATCTGTCTCTGCTTATAATATCTGCTTAGGTTACATCAGTCATCCCCACAGTATAAGTTTGCTTACTTTGAAACAGTATTCTGTATAATTCTTGCCGCTTGACATTATATTAGAAAAAGTGTTGACATGATATGTTAGTCTTTGGAAAGGACAGTAAACACTTGTAAAAATAATTCGTTTCAGGTAAATAAGGTAGTTAGCAAAGGTTGCCATTTTAAAGTAAATACATGGAACTTGGATATTCTAAAAGGCTCTCCTAACTTTCCTCAGACATAGATTGAAATAGTATTTTGTTTTCCGATCAACATCAATTTCTTGCAAATAAGTGTCAGGCTCTGAGTTAAAAAACTACTTTCTTTTGATTTTATTTTTTACAAAAATTTGAGTGAAAGTAAATAAAATTTTTGTTGTCTAAATATTATAGATCTCTGAGTAAAACTTTGAGATTATCATATTCCTTGCATAGTTGATGAATAAAAACACTGTACAAAGTAGAATTTGAAGATTGCATTGATTTTTCCAATTTTAAGTGATTTAACCTGTTGCAGGCAAAATAAACATGGGGATTTGCAATTCCTGTTTGGCTCTTCATTTTGAAGTGCTAAATAGTTTTATTTCTTTGTTCTGTCTATAGTCCCTAACTGATTTCATGAGTTCCACTGTCTCAGAGGCAACTCTGAATTCTCTTTCTAAAGATGAAGAGTTATGGAACAGATTATATGAAATACTGTATAGTTCAGATTAATTAATGATTATAATAGACATTAATAAATCCATTCTAATTGTAATTACTTATAATAGTGAATTAGAAAAAGACTTTATGTTAGTGGATCAATGAGAGAAAAGGAGGGTCTGTAAGTTTGCTGGAGAATGGGTATGCGGTAATAGAGGATAGGGTTTATTAGCAATATCACCTAAATCGCTTGTCCATGGACATTTTTCACATATCTCTAAGACAAGATTTTTTTTCTGATAAGATTTACCATGTCCAAATGGTTCAGTGCTGACAGACTCTCTCAATACTTCCTCCAGATTACATGGGAAAACATCACAAGGAACAGCTTGTTAGCCCTACCTAATGATCTGATTTTCTGTGAACTAAAAAAAGTCTGTCTGCACAAACAAGGTGTTTGTGTCAGGACCTAAAAAATGAAGGTCCTGAATTGATCGATATGTACCTGGCTGATAATGCTATATATATATACCACATCAGTTTCTAGTGTTCTATTGTTTCCAGTAAACAATACTCACATTTTTATCACATTTTTATAGTTTGCAAAGTGATTTCACATACAGTACCACATTGGGCCCTAAAGAAAATACAATGAGATGAGTAGGGTGGATTTTTGCCAATGTATACAGATGGAACACCTAGATACCTGGAATGTGGCCATAAAATACCATGGCCACTTTAAATCTCCCTTCAGGTAAGGAGTGCAGGAGAAATAGAAGTTGACTGAGCATCTCAACCACAAGCAGCCATCGCTGAACCCCAAGAGATTATTCCACAGAGCAAAGAAATCTGCTCTTTTAGTTGTCTCTATACCAAAGGTTCGTTGGATTATTCTAGCAAGAGTCCCCAGTTCCAGGAATCTAAGTACAGGGTTTCCCCTGTATGTATCCACTTCCAGACAGCTTTTTTTGATTCTTACCAAAAAGTATGAAGGGAAGAAGGTGTATTCATCTGACTAGATTATATGGAACATCAGAAATTAGGTAGGGAGATAGCAGTGGTGGGACCTCTTAAAAACCTTTTGTTTGTTTTTTA
This sequence comes from Herpailurus yagouaroundi, assembly GCF_014898765.1. NCBI lineage: Eukaryota > Metazoa > Chordata > Mammalia > Carnivora > Felidae > Herpailurus > Herpailurus yagouaroundi. Next base: position 88,848,452 of record NW_024412377.1, read on the forward strand.
TTTATTTTATTTTACTGTTTTCTTTGTATTATTTTTTCTTCAAAACCCTTTGAATTCTTTTATCACCAAACTGGTCCTGGTTAAATTAAAATCCAGTGCTGAATGGTAACAAAAGAAAACAATCTCACAGACACTGTATCTGAAGAGCTCTTTTAACGTCTAAGCACAGTGGAGAAATAGCGTGAGGACTTGCCTAAAGCAATTGCATCTTCAAGGTTAAGACAAAGTCTTGGTCACTGACCCACATTAACAATAGCTGAAAAAATCAGAAGCTAAGTAATGAAGTGACAGAAAAAGAAGGAAGAACAGAGGAAAGAAGACATGAAAAAGAAAACCAGGAGAAATGAACAAAGTACAAAGTAGAACTTCTCTTATTTTTTTCTATTTTGAAAAAACATCAGAAAAATATTTAACCATAGCTTTTGTACACAGGTTTAAAATTCAAGCATTAGCTACATACTAACATAAGTTATGAGTTTAAATCCAAGATCAGTGGCACATTTTTCATTTTGCAAATTTTAATTTGGAAATCTATGAGATGTGAGGATTGACCCTGGCAAAATGATGGAGATTTTAAAGACTAAAATGTACCTAAATCCCTAAACAGAATTGTTTTCTTTAACATATTTTTAATATCGTATCTCTAAAATTAGGATAAAAAAATCATAGTGGGACAAGATGAAAAAACGTTTCCATTTCAGGTAATGTAACACACGTGTTCTTCTGCATTCAGAAATACATTCTACTCACTGACTACATTTCATTTTCAATTTCATTGACATATGTTCAAGAAACCCAGTTTTAAGCATGTTCTTTTAGTAAAATGTCACTTTTGCACATGTATTCAGTTTGCTTCCAGTTTTTCCCCCCATATGTTTTTCTTTCAGTTTAGTCACTGAGAGTCTTAAAAACTATGGAGGACTATTTTTTTCTCTGTCCCTGAGATGGGCTCTCGTCAAACTCAAGTTATGCATCTAAAAATTCAGTTGTAAGTAAATAAACACAACATTCACTATAAATAAAATAGAACAGTTAAAAATAATAACCTGGAGTTATCTTAATCCTTGATTCTACACAAGGCATTCAGTCAGTTGTCCTCCATTCCAGGATAGAGTGATTTTGGAATATGGTGATTTTGTACCTTACAGTGTATTTTAATAAATTTTTGCTGAATTGAGTTGAAATTGATCATGTCACATAGGCTATCTACCTGAGACAGATATCTTTGGGTCATTCATGTTGTTTTGATAACAGTATCCCCAATTTCGCCTTCCCACTCCATTTTTATCACGTGCATGATAGCAAAAAAAGGGAGGATAAAATCTTTATAGAGATGGCATGGCAAAATAGACAATTATAAAACTGAAATACTTTCTAGATGGATCCCATTTACTCTAGAAGAAAATATATTGCAGTTTACCTCTACTGCAAACAATTGTCGAGTAATATTTTGACATTAGTTTTGTCACCTGTCCTAAGTCACATGGCTTGTGGCACTGTTCGAGGTAGAATGTAAAAGTTGTGATGCTCACGTTATTCCTAATTGTATTGGCTTTAGCAAGAGAAGATGGAAAATGGTTTTCCAGGGGTCATAAACATCAGGGAGGGGATGAAGAGGGCCATCCCAATCTCTACATACTTCATGGTCAACTAAATGGTCCCAATTACCTGGATAATACTGAAACCTATTGTTCAAATTCTGATTGGTGTATCCATTCTGATTGGTGATTGGTTGCTATATCCATTCTAATCAGTTCATTTATTTTTAACAGCTTTATTGAGGTAAAATGAACATATAACAAACTTCTTATTTTTTTTTTAAATTTTTTTTTCAACGTTTATTTATTTTTGGGACAGAGAGAGACAGAGCATGAACGGGGGAGGGGCAGAGAGAGAGGGAGACACAGAATCGGAAACAGGCTCCAGGCTCTGAGCCATCAGCCCAGAGCCTGACGCGGGGCTCGAACTCACAGACCGCGAGATCGTGACCTGGCTGAAGTCGGACGCTTAACCGACTGCGCCACCCAGGCGCCCCCAAACTTCTTATTTTTAACTGTGTAATTATTTCATAAAGTTTATTTATTTATTTTGAGAGAGAGAGAGAGAGAGAGAGAGAGAGAGAGAGCGAGCGCATACACAGGAGGGGAAGAGAGAAAGAGGGAGACAAGAGAAAAATCTCAAGCAGGCTCCGCACAGTCAGTGCAGAGCCTGATGCAGGGCTCAAACCCATCAACCGTGAGATCATGACTGGAGCTGAAATCAAGAATCAGACACTTAACTGAGATGCCCAGGCACCCCTTAACTGTATAATTCTTTAAGTTTTTCCATTTGTATACAACTGTGAAACCATCACCATAGTCAAGACAATGAATACATCCATCACTCCTGAAAGTTTCCTTATACCTCTTTCTAATTCTCACCTCTTGATCACTCCTTCAGACAACTACCAGTCAGCTTTCTGTCACTATATATTAATTTGAATTTCCTAGACTATTATATAAATAATTTGTACTCTTTTTTTTCTACCTTCTCTCAGCATATTTAGGTTGCAATCCTTCCATATTACAAAATGTGTCAGTGATTCATTTTTTTATATTGCTGTGTAGTAGTCCATTGTTTTAATATACTATGGTGTTTATTCATTCACCTGTTGAAGGTAGAGCCATGCAGGTTAGACTTTAGATGCATGTACAGTTGTGATTGAGTTCTGCCTACTTTTTTAAGCCTAGTTCATCCTAATGTAAATCATATACGAAGTATTTCTGTGACAAAATATAAACACCTCAGGATTGGTAAACTATTACCCTTTTTTTCTTGAATTTAGGCTAGGTCTGTGTACTAAAACCATCGGTCATCTCTGTCAGTCAACCCTGAGGAAACAGTTTAGGAAAAATAGCTGATCTGAGAGACTTCAAGTTACTTAAAGCTTTTTCCTGAGTTTCATGGATTCTTCCCTTACTTGCTCTTTTGTTTCCATCTGTTTGAGGAAATTATCCAAAACGTAAGCATTGGTAACTTTTTAAAAATAAAGATTAGGGGCGCCGGGGTGGCTCAGTCAGTTGGGTGTATGACTTCAGCTCGGGTCATGATCTTGGGGTTCATGAGTTCTAGCCCCGTGTCGGGCTCTGTGTTGCCAGCTCTGAGCCTGGAGCCTGCTTCGGATTCTGTGTCTCCCTCTCTCTCTGCCTCTCCCCACTTTCTCTCTCTCTCTCTCTCTCTCTCAAAGATAAATAAACGTTAAGAAAAAATTTAAAACAATAAATAAAAATTAAAAAATGAAAATATTACAGCCTTATACCTGTAAGTCAGGAGTGAAAGATATATTTCATTAGGGGGAAAAACTTCTGTTTTATTTTATAATTTTAAGAGGTATTTTTAAAACTAAGAATAAAATTTCCTTTTGAAATTTGAAAAATCTGTTGATGTTAATCTTCTAATTGGTTGAAGGGCATAGGACTGAGATGGGGCAGATTTCTAATTTCATTGATTGGCACTGTAGGAAAATGCTCATATTTCGCAGGTATACCATTATTAATGCCCAATCCTGTAGTCCTTTTTCATGCAGAACTCCCACTGGGAGTACCACATGAGAAAGAAATGTAGGATGAGACCCGATTATTATAATTCACAAGACTAATTATGACTTTGAGTTTTCCTGGATAAGCTAATTCTTTCTGCACCCTGGGATCAGTAAGCACGAAAGTAGTCTCACAAGGATTTCGCTGCATTTAACATTACATATATTTATAAATAAATCCAAAGACATTAAATAGCCCTTCAATTCTCTGCTATTTTCTTTGTGTTGTGTTTTTTAAATGATAAGAAAAAATTAAGTAAGACAATGCCACAGGTGTAGTTTCACTAAAAAATAAAAATAACAAATAAGCTACACACCAATCATGTCTTTTTTGGCATTGACTCACTTGTTTTAAACAGACTGTTTATTTTTGTTGGCATCACTGGTGAATAAGACTAAACAGGGACATGGGGAAAGCAAGGATTAAAGAAAACTTGAAAGAAAGGAGAACCTCAGACAAATAAGAGTTGGAAGGAAAAGAGAGAAAGAGAAAGGCTGTTGTAAGATAAAAAGACTGGCAGGAGGGGCTCTGCTTAATTTTCATTTTTATTTGTGGAGGGCTTTGTGAGTGACATAAAATGATGAGATATTCTTGAATGATTTGGAATCTGTTCTTGATTTTTTGGTGTGACAAATCTCACAAACACTGATTCCAGAGTTTTCTGTGATGCCACTATCAACAAATCCCTCCAACGGCCTTTTTTATTCAGTCACCCATTGTACATTTATCTGAGAGGGAATTTCTTTGTGTACTGAGTAATTTCCATGTTGTGAGGTTTCTTGTCTTCAGTTACCTCCAGTTTTATGCTTTAGTCAGAAAACTCACATAGCATTCAAAAAGGAAAACTCAAAGCAATATAGACTTTTGTGCCTCTTACAAAGAATTAGCGCTGTGTGCCCCTACCAATATAGCAATATATTATATAAGGTCAATACTCCTTTTCACATGCCTCTAATACAGATGCATTTTATGAGGTAGAACAGCAAACACTGAATCACTCTAGTAGAGATACACAAAACAAGTAATTATCGCTAGTTGCAGAAAAATAATTATGCAGTTGTGTGATGAAAACCAGTTTTTAACTGGGAGGAGAAATTCTACCAAAAGAGCATGTGGAAAAGCTAAATGTTGTGTTCTGGAAAATAAGCCATTCTATAAAACTTCCTAATGCAGCTGTATCATCCAGAAGAGGTACCATGCGCTTTTTTTTTTTTTTTTATAATAGCACATTGCATACTGCATGTAATGCAGTGTGCTCGTGTACAAGGCACACATAATTACTGCTATTTTCTGTTGGCTTTTCTGTCAAAATGACCATTTTCTTTATTATCAATTCATCTAATATTTTAGTAAGAATACCCTTTATTGTCACTTAATGCTTACCAGGTAGTCCTTGATTATGATTCAATAGACACCTAGGATCACTAGCCATTCTTATTTGGAGTCAGCTATTACTATCATAAATGTTATTGCATATTCTCTGTGTCCAAGATATATACAAAAGCATTTAGTATCAAAAAAAAAAAAAAGCTAATGGGGCTTTATTTGTAATGCAGCATATTTTTCTTCACATTATATGGGACATCAACGAAATGTGTACGTTTCTACAGAAGGTACTTATCTCAAATATCTACGGTGAGTCCCCACTGCTCTGACATATACCTAGCCCCCATTGAAGCCAAGAGGATTTTGTTTCCCTAATGTTAAGCATGGCTGTTCTGGGCCCTTTAACTAAATCCACTACCATGAATGAACTTAGAGCAGAAACAGCAAGTGCAGCTACATTTAGGCTTATATCAGCATTTCCGTTTAACACATTTTAAAACTACATTTAAGTAATGTGGAGGTTATGACATGAAGTGACAAAACCCAAGCATGTGAGCTGGATGAAACTATCTTTAGCCAGGCTTCCTGGGCCAATGTAGTGAAGTATATGGGCTAAAGAAAGAGGCTCGGCTTTGCCTCTGAATTTTCAGGAGTGTGAAGGCTCTTTTTAAAGTCTTCATATTAAACATATCTTATCTATACACCATAATGGCATCTGTGGCCAGCAAACAAGCCCGTGAAGCTTGAGGAAGTTTCCATCCTAATCCTTTTGATTGCTTCTTGCTGCTTCCTCCCCCTCCCCGCCCCCCACAGTTGCTTGTTGGACTCCATACATACCACTACAAAATGAAAAGAACAAGCAAACAAGACTTCCTTTGGGGCAATATCTGTGGTTGGTTTTAAGTGAAATATAACTTTTCTGAGCAAAGCTTTGAAACTGGTTTAGTAATTTGGGGCTAGGAAAGAACTGGTCAAGATAGGACCTTTAAAAATCCATTTTATAATATGATGACCAGTGCAAATAAATGACAAATACATCTGCATTTAGCATATCTGTACACATGTATCTATATACTCTTAGAAAATGTAGAAACCTTGATGCATGTACCTAGGGCTCTGTATTCATTTTAGCTTACTTATTATTACTAATATCTTTGGGACACCTATCAATTGTAAATCTGTCGTTATCTCTTCATTTCCTAATTAGTTCTAGAGCTTGATAGTAAATGCATATGTTGGTGTGGTATATCACTTTGCCTTTAATAATAAATTATTATACACCATATTCTAAATGTTTTGCTAGGCTAATATTTTCCATCGACAATTTCAACGATGCAGTAAAATCAAATATATATTCTCAAATTGTGTATATTGGGGTTTTTAATAGATCCTAAATATCACTAAATATTTTGCTCTTTTACAAGTTATTTTATTTTAAAAGGGGTAAAGTTTTCTTTTAAAACTTGGCAAAATAAACATTTGTTGCTAATCTCATCGCTTGTTTTGCTTTAAAGCATGTTAATGATTTTTCTGATTATTTAATATTAACAAGTGCTCTTTTAAAAAAGTAGATCTGCTCATTTGGGGTATTGGATTTTAAATATAATTTAAGATTAGTGTGATTAAGTACTTTGAATTCTTAAATAATCATTTTAACCACTTCTAACAAACTTAAGTTGAATGCTTTTAAAAGTTCTTCCAAAACCATCGTCGGTTTTATTTTGTAAAATCTCCTTCAAAACTTAGTCTACCACTGTGAATGAATTGCTTTTAATAGAGAGATTGGGGGGAAAAAAGGAAAGGGAGATTTAGGAGAAGAAAAATGTCAAGTGAATCAATATGATTAATTAAATTAAATGTGGATTTATAAAACTCATATTCATAGATTTACACAATTTATTCACAGTGACATTTAAAACATGTTTTGAAAATCCCTAAATAAAGTCCCATGTACATGAAGATATTTTCCATCTTTAAGAAATAAAAAAAACCCTTAACAACATAATAGAATTATACAACTTTACTGCCATCTCCTATACATTTCGATAGTTTTTTGACAGAAAAACCAGAACAATTTTAACATGTAAAAGTTTTAAAGAAAATTATATCCATTTTTGCTACTATCTAAGATGTTTATACTTAAGCCAATAGATAATCTTGACTACTAGTGCAACACAAATAGTTTTTCTTGTTTTAAATTCACATCAAGGTCATTTTGATGTTAACCCATTAAGTCTACCTATATGGTGTTAACCCGTTAAGCTCGCTATGCTATTCTACTGGATGCCAAAATTGTTCAATTTAACAGGTCAAATATTTATGAAGAATGAATGTCAGTTTTTACAAGCTGTGAAATATGATGTGGAGGAAAGGAACTGGTTCTTAGGTTTCTGAAATTGCTTTTTAAAAATTCAGGTAATACAAAGATAAAAGTGGTGCCTTAAACCTACTTGTAGAATTAACATCTATGAATGATAAAAATGACAACAGGGACATTAGCATGGCACAACAGCTAAAATAAGAGATTTGGAGAGAGTATTCAGGTTCAGACAGTACTTAATAGTGTGATTTGTACGCAAATCAATTTGACTTAAGAAAATGAACAGTCTTTAGGTATTAGTTCTGAGTTATAATTACTACCATCCTCCCAAAAGTCTGTTAATGTTGGTGTGTTTCTCCCCCCAATCCTGTATGTTTCATTATTAGTCTAAAATTTTTTCTTCCAGTTTTCATGAAGAGTATAGTATGTTGCTTTCACAAAAAATTCAGTCACAGCCCAAGCTATTTTAACATATGACAATTTTTTCCCTGTAAAAAAGGCTCCAAGATAAAGATTTTTACATCACAGAAAAAAATGGAGGAAAATTGAGAGAATACTTTATTTCCTGTAGTAGCTTGCTATTGATGATGAAAAACAAGGAAACAAATGTAATTGGTAAAACAAACCCCAAGGGAAGTTTCAAGTATCTCAAACAGGGGAATATTCTTAGTTGTAAATAGCTCAGTTTTATTTCTAGAACCTAAAATATGTATCTCTGCCCCCCCACCCCAATCTCGCTTCCAATTTCAATACTTCAGCCTTATCAGAGTAAACAAGCTATTGTTAGAATAGAAAACCCAGCTAGGTCTGAGGGCCTGCTGCCACTTCCCTCTCTTCCTAGCACAATCCAGTGCCAATAGCTTTTGGAAAAGGGAAGAAAGAAAGGTCTGCTACTGTGCTGTGTGGAAGCAAAGGGGCAGAGGGGCATCACTTCAATCTCTTGGCTCTGGTCCTTTCTCTCTCGCATCTCCAGAGAAAAGAGATGCTCTTCATTCACAAAACAAAACAAGAAAATCTCTATAATTATTTTTGGCTCAGCTCCATTGAAATGCATTCTCCTGGAAGCATCTCTGTTTTAGATTAAAACAATGCTTAGAATATTCATTCTTTGCTCTTTCTTTCTCACTCACCCTGCACGCCACCCCCAACCACCGCTCTCCCCCAGCCCACCTCATTTTTCTCTTGCTTGCTTATTTCCCAGTCTTGGTTTCTTTTGCTCTCTGTCACTGCCTTTGGTTGTATTTTCTTTTTCTCAATCATACCAAACTTAGGCCTCAGAGTTTGTTAGCATCGATACCTACAAGTGCAACCTAAGGTCTCCATGTTCAATGTCAGTTGGTCAAGACTCAAAACCTCTGCCAACCAGGAAGTTTCCCCAATCCTGTGTCCATCATCATATTTTATGATGGTTGATTTGTAATCTGATGTTTCAAAGCAAAAAGTAGGTGATTTCTAGCCTTTTCCTGTTCATTAAAATTGGGAATAAAATTTACTTTCTCTTTCCTCTAGCCCTCTTCAACACACAGTCCTCAAAAGATGGATGAAATCTTCATTGTCCTTAGTAGGTGGTGGTTATTGAATTCCAGGGGTAAGGTATGGAAAATTTTTTAAATCCAAATTCCATCATTTAGTCACTGACAAAATTGAGCTCAAGAAATCAGAATGTATCTATTAATTTTTTTTTTCTATCACCAACTTTACCTTTGGTTTTGTTTTCCTTAATAAGGGCAAACACTTACCATTTCTCTTTTTGTTAAGGGAAAAAAATTACAACAAATGTAATATAGAATTCCTGCTTGTGTTGCATATTAATAAAAGTTATCTGCGCTATGAAACATGGGGTTCTCTTCTCTAAACAGTGGGTTCATTTGTGCCCTGATTTTTATTTATACTGACATATTTTGTGGAATTCCAACTTCTTATACCTTTCAATTCTTGGCGACTGTAGACAAAAGTTGCTGATTAACCTTTCGTAGACAGAGGTAGATCTGATACCTACTTTGATGAGCATTATGTGTTTTTCTATTTCTCACTTTCTCATTGGAATAATTAATTTGTGCTCATTTCAAATTCTTGGTTGTTAGCAAAGGCATCCAACCTTAGTACCTATCACCCATGGAATGTATCCTATTTAGGGGTGCCTTCTTGCTCCTTTGAACAATGAATGTTTTGTGTGGAGACTGTAATCACATATAAGTAAGAAGTAGCCTTCCTGCACTATCTTGACAAACAAAACAAAATCCTGACAGTTGCCCAGATGTGAAAGGTCTCTGGGATTTCCTATCTGCCCAATAACACTAAAGTAATCTTGTAAACATGTATTTAAAAGAGTTTGAGAATCTATTTCTAAGCCCTCACAAGAACCCTGATTACTGAACTCTATTTGGTTTACCAAATAGAGAGAAAGAAAAGAAAAAAAAAAAAAAGGAAAAGGAAAACCACACACACTGCAATTAATTACACTGTAAACATTTAATAAATATTCTTTCTTTCTATCCTTGCCCTTTTCAAAAGGAAAGGTGGTAATTTACATGTGCTATGCCTTTTTCTTCTCATTGTTTTACTTCTTTTCTTCCTGGCTTTCTTTAACTTGTGTAGAAAAGAGGTGGACATGTTTGAGGAGATAGAAATGTTTACCTAGTACATTTATTTTGTCATATAATAAAACAGCCTAGGCACCTTCTACTTTGTCTTAGAAGCTTTGTTAAACCACTAGTTCTGGAAGCTGCATTTTAATTACAAAATATTGTAAAGGAAATACAGTAGGAATACACAATCCTTGATTCTCAGCCAAATGAGAGGAAGTTTAATAGCAATGTATAGTTGCAGGAATGGTTATGTTGGTGATCCATATGCATTTTCAACTCACACATTCAGGCAGTGCAATAAAGCAGGGAAAAAACAGCTGATACACAAAAGGGACCGTCTAGACAGTACCCCATCAGTCTGGCTAAATTTGGTGCTGGCATTCCCAATGGGATTGTAATATAATTGTTCTGGTGTCTGCGTTCATTCCCCCTGTCAAACACCATTCCAAATATATATCCTTCTCCCCCCAACCCTTTTCCTTCCATAAATGTGAAGCCCAAATTGTGCCATGCTAGAGAGAATGTTAGATGGCCCAACACCAAGAAAATGTTATAATTTAGCAAAATCACATTGTTCAATTTCTTAAAAAAAAAAAATCCCTGTTACTTCCTAAATCCAAACAGAATTAATTCCACTCAAATTTTGATAATTTAAATTAGAACATGGAAAAATTTACATGCAAATACAAATAACCTTGAAATATTGAGCACTTCAGATGAAAGTAAATAGACCTTTTTACTCCTTTATATTTATTAACCTTTGTTAGAAAATTTAACAGAAATCAGAGATGTGAAAGTGTAATGATGGACATGGATCATAAATTCTAATGAAGGAAAGGCTAATGAAAAAATGTTAAGCAAAAGCACTGAAAAACTGTAAATTGTGTATTTTTTCTTTCTTGGGTTTAAAAGCCATAATATTTTTTGGTCTCTAGCCATCTTTTGAAAGTTAAATTTCTGTTAATTTATATATGAATGCTTCATTTTTTTTGGCTTTTTAAAGGAGAAACCAGAAATATTGATTCAGTGACTTGTGGTAATTATCAATTAATATTTTCTAAATATTCTGGTTTAAGACATCACAAAAATGAAAAGCACTACTTACAGAGTAAAATAAGCTAAACATCCTATCATTAAAATGAGTAATGCATACATTATTGATGAAAATGCTTATAATCTAAAAACTTCACACCATTGAAATTTAGGTGGTCAGATTTATTTTCAAGAAAAATGCAGATTTTGGGATTGCCATATGAAACAATAACCAAATACACTCACTTTATTTTCTGTTCCAAAGTGTCACCTCTGGGCATTGTTTAGATATTAAAATTGACCAGGAAATGTATTTTTTTAATTTTTTTTTAATTCCCAGAAAAATTATCTTGAGAAAGAGGCTGGGCTGTTTTGTTTTATTAATTATGGGTGTATATTTGTACTTCCTGTTTGAAGGTTAGTAATCCTTTCTCTGATCCTATAGAAAGAATTTGTCTCCCTTCTCAGCAGTTTTGAGATGCTAGGTAGACTAGGATCTCAAGTGAGTTAACAAAGTCCGCACCCTCATCAGGAACCACTCTAACTAGAGCAAATTCAAAGAAAATACTTCAGGCACTAGATCCTGGCTTTATCCAACTTTAGGAGGCTGAGAGAGTGGTACACCAACCAAGACTGGGCTAACGAGAAATGGCTGTTCCAGGAAGAAGCAAGACACAGGGCCTCAACCCGCACAAAGACAGAGCACAATTGCACAGAAAATCACCACCAAAGCAATCAGGAAATATTCAGATACATTTTACAGAGGTCTTAAAATTCTCATGTAAAAATGAATGATGAAAGATTATAGAAGTCTTAAAATTCTCACGTGGAAAAATAAGATTAAGAGATTGTGTCTTCTCATTTTTAATTTTTAAAGGTAGCGACTTCATATTTTTTTCCTTCTTTGTATGATATTTTTCTTCCGACTTTGTACATGGGAATGAGAAACAGGTCGTTTAAAAAAGACAAAATAATGATATTTGAACAGTGATCGCCTAGAACAGGGTGGTTTGCTTGTGATTGTTTTTTAATCACTTTATTTTATTTTTTTACATATGTACAGGCGGAAAGTGAAAGAAAGGCAGGTTGTAGGCCTCTCTGAGATGAAACAGTGTGGCAAAATCTGAGTTTTATACTTGATTCTCAAACTATTGAATAATATCCTATGAGACCTCTTAGGTCTTAACTGGATTAAAATGAATATATTTGTGCTCTGGCTCTTTTCAGCTAACTAATGTGCATGTGAATTGATAGTGTGCGAGGGAGCCGGTGAGAGCAAGTGTATGTGACACAGGGAAAGGATGCGGGCTCCGGGCTGAGGGTGACTATGAAGGAGCGTGCAGGACGGTGTGGGCTGCCTCCAAGAGTGAGAGCAATGAAAATTAGCAGGCCTTGGGGTCTGGTGCATTTTGTCCAGAGCCAGAAGAGAAGCTTAGCTGGGAGATGAGGAGGGAGGGGAAGCATGGTGAAGGGAGGGAGGGGAAGGGGGTGTGGCGTGTGCGTGTGCGTGTGTGTGCGCGCGCGTGTGTGTTGGCTCTGAGATGTCAGTTATGGCTGAGCCTTGGGTTTTTGTTTTGTCGGTTCCTAGCGTAAATAGGCTGGAATCTCAGGTTCAGGTTGGAGTGCGTGCAAAGGCATCATCGTTCGAGTTTCTTTTTCTGGCCCTTCGCTAGGGCTGCTGCTCGGAACATCGCCGCTGCTACAGAGCAGTGGGGGGAGCAGCAAGGGATGGGGGTCTGTCTGCAGCTGCCCCTCTCACACTTGAATAAAGGAACTTTTTTTCAGGGGTAGGGAAGCTGTGAATACCTTTCCCAATAAGAGATGAGGCATATTGAAAACTATATTAAATTACCCTGATTAACAATTTAGCCACGAACAGGGGAGCTTTGGGAGATCTCTATAGGCAGGACTGGGGGCTATTCATGCCAGCAGCTAAGAGGTCGAAAGGTTTCTGAAGTTCACAGGCTCAGAGCCTTTGTTATGCTAACAGACAATCTCAAATCAGCTGCCTAGTGGAGTGTGAAATATAAATGATTCCTTGAGAACTTCCAATAAGTTGTCACTCTTGCTCTCCAAATACCGGGACAGGCTGCTAATTTCTAGCAGGCCCTTTTGCAACATCGCTAGCCCTAAATGAATGCCTTTGTAGTTCAAATAATCTTTTCAAGGGAGCTGTCCTATCATCATAGCCCAAATGCATCTTGGTTTTGACTATTAAATGAAAATCAGGGCTCAGCAGTGCTTGACTTTTCCAAGTCGTCCGATGTTTGGGAAGGGTGGCGGCAGCTCTCATGCACAACAAGTTAGCACCCACTGCAGGAGGGCCAGGGCATTAATAACAGCTCGAGGCCCCAGGAGCTACCCCAACTCTCACCCCCACTCCCTACCAGGAACAATGCTCTGGGAGAGATTTACGTGGCTTCCCTCAGGCTAGACTACCTTCCTCTTTCAACCACACCAACATCTCTCTGATTTATGGACCCTCTGTCCAAGAGGACAGCCACCTGACCTGCGAGCGTCTGACTGGTCACTTCGAAGCATCAGCTTTGGAGATGGATGTATTCATTCTTCAGGGCATGCAAGGCCAAGGGGAAGAGGGCAAGGTGTGTGTGTCCAGGCTGTGCCCCTGGTATCAGATGCTTGTGGATATTATTTTATCATTTTCCCATAAGGAAGATAGGAACATGGCTTCTGATCTTGGGTGTGACCCATTGAACATGTCCAGATGGATAGAAAGAGGTCCTGGCCCTCTGAGTCTGAATTACAAAGCTTTTTAAATGAGGAAAACCACTTTCCACTCCAAAACCAACACAAGTTGGAGGCAGTAGGAATGAGAATCTATCTGGGAAAGCATGTGCCCAAATTAAACATTCTACTAAGAAAGGACAAAGCTAATTTATACAAATAAAAAAAAACACATGAAAGAGAGGACAGAAACCAAGGAAATTAGAAATCCGTCTCCATCGGTCTTGCCAAAGGAAGGAATAAAACCTTAACAGTAATAATTTAGGTCCTAAAAATGTTGAGATTTCTGACTCTATGTGCTCTACTTCTTTGCTGAAATACAAAAAAGTCCATGATATCACAGAAGTATCTGGTTTTTTTTTCCAGACAGAGCAGGTTTGATTTTTGGCAGGGAATGGGGGGAAAAAAACCAAATGGGCTGTATTTCTTAATATATTCCTAAGGTAAGTTTATAAACATATAAATGTACAAAAGCAATATATTTTAATACACCCTTAGGTAACTTCATAAATCTTGATGATGCAGCTCTACAGAAAAACCAAAAGCCTGATTCCCCTTCATCTTCTTCCTCTAACTACGATTTAAAATACTACACCAAAAGTGTTTGGGGGAGTTCATTTTGATTGGTATAGAAACTGGTGTAAGTAAACACTTTTTTTTTTTTTTTGCGTTGGGTATACCAAGACTTATCACTATATATTGATAATTAAATATAAAAAAGCGGTAGCATAACTTATACCAATTTTGAAATGACCTAGCTTACATGTTTAAATCTTATTTTTAAAAAAGCCAGGACACAAAATACAATAGGAAAGGACTCTGGGATTCAACTCAGAGAATCTGGCCGTCAGAATAGGAGAGAGTGTTTAGTAATCAGGTCATTATTTGTCTTTCAAATCCGTATTTGTTTCACTCAGTAAAACAATCTGCAAATAATATTGGCTAGAAAAATTAGTTCAGATTACGGACATTGAAGGAGTAAAAATAAAGTTTGTGGTTTCTTCTGCCAAATACCAGAATTAGATACTAATTTGTTACTGATCCCCTCACACCCTTTTCAGAGGGACTTAGGATCCTGGATATCCTTATTTCAGAGATAGCAGAATGATTGGCTTCGGATGCACTTCTAATTACACACAGAACTTCTAATTACACACAGAAAGGCAATAGCTCAAAGTTCAGTGGATCTGACTAAACTTGCTTACATTTAACTTTTCATCCCCTCTCCGTTTAAAAATTTTTAATTAATATGAAACTATAACCATCTACATGTTATTGACACATGCTGGATATTCAGAAAAGAAACACCTTCTCTGTGCTTCCGAATACTTATTTTACCACTTCCAAGTGTCCTCTCTCTTTCCCGTCTTTAACACATCAAAACAGGGAAGAAAGCGCTTTTGTGTTATAACTACAGAGAAAACATTTGAGAATGTGTCAATGCTGTGAATACCAGCACCAGTTTGGGGGTTGGTTTGTTTTTCCCCCTGCCGTGGTATTTCTTTTCCCTTTGCTTTTGCAGTCTTTAAACTCTGACCACTTTGAGAAAAGCAATGGTTGAAATGAAAAGTTAGGACAAATTGTGTTAAACCTGTGTGTTGCCAGAATATGAGCATGATGAAAGCAGTGTTAGGACATTACAGACCCAGAGCAGCTCTCCACACACAGAAAATTAAAATAAAAAATAAAAAGCTGGTCTTTTTTCTTTTTTTTTACTTTCTTAAATACTTAAGACCTGAGAGAAAAGGAATCCCTATTTAAAAAAAAAAAAAAAGACAAAAAACAAAAAACAACTTTCCAAGGTCGCCATTTCTCCAGATTGGGGGTATCTGAATGCGTGTGTTTGTGTATGTGCATGTGAGAGTGTGTTTGGAGAGAAAAGAAAGAATGGGGGAGGAGGAAGGGCAGATAACTTTACTGACATATTAATTCTTTAGATAGTAGTAAATGAATGGTCCAAATAGACATTTGTTTCCCTTAATAGGTTTTGTACAGGTCTCTTACAAGCTGTGGCATATGCTTCATTTATATGTATATTTATTTAGAAGGATTGAGAATAATAGGTGTAGTTTGTCTATAGTCGCAGTTATTATTTAAAGTCCAAAGAGGTTACAACTTTTTTCTACCCCAAACACGAATACAAAGGTCTCTTGTATGTGCTTCCTTGCATTACGTTCAAGGCCAATTAAAAATAAAGGTAATATTCTAACTCTCGAGCCTTGGGAGGAGAAAGGAGGCTAAAAGGCAAAATGACTCCAAGATGGCTGCCTCTTCCTTCTTCCCCCTCCTTTCTGCCTATTTTCCACATAGAAATTAATGTAATATTTTGTTTAGAAATCACATTGTAGGTCATTTGCAAATGAGGCAGCCTCGGAGGCACCAGTATCTGCCTAGAATACTCTCACGATGCCATCGAGGTATGGAGAGATTAAAATGCAAACATTCAAATGTATTTAGATTTGTACACAGTGGCTAGACTCACACACATACACACTTGAATGTATGAACAACACACACAGCTGCAAATGGAATAAAGGGCTGAAATCCTTCTTAATTCTTAGGACAGAGGGCAAAGGAGGGCGCCAGGCCACCTCCTTCCTCCCCAAAGGTTCGAAAATACCCTGTTCATGGTCTGGATTCGATTTTTTAAAAAAGATATATCTTTCTGATGACTCTCTCATTAGGCAGACTTCTAAAGTCTGGGGAGACAAGATTTCCATAAATTATCTCTCTAACTCATCTCATGCTGGTACAAAATGCAACGCTAAAATTGTTTTTTTTTTTTTTACTTTCGCATTTTTTTAAAAGAGAGAATAGCAAGCTAACCAGCTTCCTTACTAACATGTTAAAGGATTAAGATCACTGGTAATTACTGCTATTAATTATAATAAATATATATTCTCAGTGATAAAATCCCACCCATAAAGCTGAACTAAAATCATGTCGAGAATAAATAAAAGTATATTTGGGGCTTTATAACAGATTTATAGCAGGTTACTCTCTAGACTGGAGTGCACTAGGCATAGAACAAAGCAAATGGTTTAGTTCCTATAGGAAATATATTAAAAAGGAAAAAAAAAGAAAAAAGCCCACAACCCTTTATCTAAAAGCCATCAGGGACAAGCACTCAATACAAGTTAACAAGCAGGAACTGATAAGATAACATTTATATGAGGTCAGAAGTCAAATGCCAGTCAAAGGCTTTTAACCTCTTGGGTCATAAACAGGAATAGTTAAAAGTGAGAGGTAGTTATTTATCGGATATTAAGGGTACCTGATCATTGCCAGAGAATCACCAATGATGAAACTAATTAGGATTTATAGAAAAAGAACTTTGTAGCTGTTCAAAGAAAATTAACCTACAAACCCATCATTCTGCAATTGGTAGAGAGAAAAACAAACAAAAAAACCCACCCTTCTTTTGAGGGGGAAAAGAAATCTAGCAATTTAAACAGATTTAGTAACAAAATCTCTCTCAGAAACAATATTTAAAGTTAATGTATATATTGATTAATATATGGTAAATGATAGACCTTGTAAATTCTGTATTAACCATCTTAAAACAAAAAGAAGCATCACATAATTTATTTTCAATTTTAGTTCTTTTTCTTTTATTCTCTCCTTCACACCTCCTAAATTAGACAGGATATAACTCCGATTTCACAATACTTCTTGCCCTCAGAATGCCGTCATTTATAAATTTAAAAATATATATGTATTCTAACAGCAATTATTTGAAAACATCAGAATATCGGAACTGCTTAATTAAAATTTTATCTTCATCTATCCAGAGAAACAGATGTCTCTTCCTTTATTTGCTGTCAGGATATTTTCCTTTGTTTTGATTTTTGTCCTTTTTGTCTTTTTTTTAGGTTCACATTCCAAACAGTTCTTGGTCTCAGAGTCCATGCTGGCTTATATTTTCAAAGCATACCACCCCCCCCCTTTTTTTTCTCTTTTGCAATAAAAGAAAGCAGATCTAGATATTTCTTTCTAGAGAGAGATAGAGGGATTGTTGTTAGGCCTGCTAAGGCCCACTGTTTCTTTAAACAGAGTCCACAATACACTAGGCGAACATTGTGGATTTAAAATGCTTTTAAATATTTATCAGAAGTATTTTATCATCATATTCAAATGACACCTGGAGTGCACTCACCTTTATTGACAATCTCTGTTCTGAAAGTCCATTTGCTTCCTTAAAGCCCCCCAAGCAGAACAAGGACTACCCGTTTTCATTCAGTTAATGTTTAGTAAAAAACCAAGCAACCTTAATCAGCATGCTGATTGCATCGTCAACTAACAAATAATTTACTACTCTGAGCATTGCATTCCATTAAAAGCTCATTAAATTTTCTGTTCTCCAATGGGAGGTTTAGCTTTTGAACTGCATGCTTTTGCTTCGAATGATCATTTATTCAATTTTTGCAAAATGTTGTGTTTTTTTTTTTTTTTCCTAAAGTATAGGTGAGCATTTCAATACCTATAGACTACAGGCATATGGAAACACAGTTCAGGGTTTGAGAATGTTCCATTTGATTTATAGACTCTGTTTAATAAAAATTCAACATAATCTCTTGCACTTTTAGAAAATCCTGAAATCACTGAGTATATCTGTGCTTATGTGTGACCCAAACATAGCCTCAGAAATATTAATACATAATATAAAATATCAAATCCCCTTTTTAGAGCTTCGACTTTCCTTTTCCACGTATTACAGCTATTGCTATTTTTAGGATTTTTATCCTTATAAATAGCTGTTTTCTATTGATTCAAAAAGGAGCATGACACCACAAAGATCTTACCATATTTGATGCCAAACTTAATACCTTGGGTGTGTGTGGGGCGGGGTGGGGGGCTGGCTAGTTACCCAAAGAAATCCACATTTTCCGGGGTTTACACATTTTTTACAAACTCACAATCCCCTGAATTATTTTCATGCCCAGACTCAACTAGGAAAGAGTATATTTATTATTTTTAATTTAGGCAAATGTAGGAAAATATCGGTCCCCAAATTAACATGCATCTTTGGATTGCTAATTGTGCTCATTGCAAATTTGGGTCATTTTGCATGAGTGACTCTAATGTAGGTCTGAGATTGCCATGCAGCGCAGTGGATTCCTGATTCCCCGCGCTAATCCTGAACTCGGTGATTGTGTCAGGTGCAGTTCTGTATGCTCTAGCAGCTGGCTCATCCTCATCAATGCAAATAAGGCAACTCCTACAATCAGAGCCTTGTGAGTGTGAGGCCTGATTGCTGAGGGCAGGCGAAAGCACTACACAGACTCTCACTTTCAAATCACGCTAAGTGACAAGACAACTGCAATGTCCCTCCAGTTCAAAATCAACCTTTTGAAAACAAAACAAGAAGAGGATGGCTACAAAGAAGAGGAAAACCCCAGTGTTTGGGAAATGGACTTGTTTAGATGGGCTTTATTTAGATACAGAGGTAATCTAAAGTGCATTTCAACAAATGATTCTCTAGCTCCTATTCTGTCCGAGATACTTTGTTTTAAGGGTTGCAGAGGTGAGGGAGATACAGTCCCTGCCTTCAGAGAACCCTACCGTTTGATGGCAGAAGATCATAAAGAGGAAGATAATAACATAATTGTTATTAAGGTGCAGTCACCAAAATCTTAAATGAAAGCCGTAAAACATATTTTTACAGGAAGTTTTTAGAGATTGCATTAAGGCATGGATGTCAAGAGCAAGACTTTTAGAAGCTTCGGGTTCAAATCCCAGCTTTGCCACATACTTGATCAAGTTATGTCACCTTTCCACAGCCTTGATGTCATCCTCTGCAAAGTGATGGTGACAGAAGGACCTACCTTCCAGGTGTCTTAGAAGAAGGAACTGCATAACATGCTTGCCACAGTGCTTGGCACATAGTAAGTGCTCAGTAATGTCAGCTGCAATTATTATTTCCTCCCTGGCATACAAAGAAGGCGGGGGGGGGTGTCCAAAAATAATAATGTGCCACAGTTTGAAAAGCATTTGTTTGATCTGTCTCTAAATTCCCATTTTTCATGTAGCGCTAACCCTGCAGAAGTGAAAATATTGTAAATGTGAAAAAGCCCTGCATCTCTCAGTGGTGTCTGGACAACCCTGGCAACTCAGAACATGAAGGAGAGAACAAGAAATCCCTGTGCTTTTCCTTTTCTTCCTTTCCAAACACGTGTGCAGACTTCCCCTGCATTTCAGCCCCACCCTCTTTATTTTACTGCCTAATCTATAAAGGAGGATTAACAGCAGCACGCTGCTTTGGCACAGAGCAGATTCTGGGTGAGGACCTGTAGGTAGAGTCTAATGAATACAATTTTCTGGGACGGTGAGTGCATATTTTTAGCTACATGCTGGGCTCCAGCGTTGGCTCTTGAGACAGATGAACAGATCCTTTGATCAGACTTGGGTGTTGCTCCAAAAAGAACCTTTTTCAGGAAGTAGTTGGGGTAAAATGTCTTCTGTTTCCCTTATTCCTAATTTGTACTGTATAGATTCAGATTCCAGATAACTGGTCCCACTAAGTTGCATTACAACACTGAGGTACACCATTGTGAGGTGTAGTGGTCCTGGGCGCCAGTGCACAGATCCACTTTCTGGCAAAATAGGATGGCTGGTACCTCAAGTGTGTGGTTGTCATCCTTCCCCCCCTTGGAGAGTAAGCTAGAGGTAGTTAACCCTCCTGGGGGAGGCTTGGCCTAGACAACATCATAGACACCATATCCCCCCTGGAGTTACCAAACAATAAAACTGCTTTCTTTGCCAAATACAAAGAATGGTCTGGAGTTGGATATTAGCAAACAGCAAACCCTGTAAAGAAGAAAGGGAGGGAAGGAGGGAGGGAGAAGAAACAAAGGAGAATAGAAGGGAGGATGGAGGAAAAGAAGGAAAATTGCATGAAAAGAAGGCAGAAAACAAGGTCTTTTCTGCTTTCGTTTGCCAGGGACAAGGCAGCCATCCAATCTTGTCTTGATTTTAGTGCCATGGCGAGGATGGGGCAGCGGAGACGGGGTTTTGATGCAATGCCAAGCGGGGCAGGGATGAGGCGCCAGGTCTGTGGAAATGCTGAGACTTTAAGACCTTGGCACTGGGAGAGTGTGAGCAAGATGGTAAGTGATTTGATCTCTCACATTCCTACTCAGGACCCTCTCCTTCTCTTTCTAATAGGATTAACAGATATTTTCCTAAGCAGAAATCAAAATGTGTCAAATCATCTGAGACAGTCAATTTGTTCACAATGCCCACATTCTTGCCGTACGGATGCAGCACTATTCAAAAACAGTTTTATTTCAGGAGATACAATGCAGCAGAGAGGTAAACATTTATCTTCATAATCTTACACTCCTTTCAGACTGTTTAATTTTTCCCCGTGATTTTCCCCTCCTCTTTCACTCCACCCCCAAGCTCAGCTTCAAAACATTTAGTACAAAAAAGACATGACTTCCCCAGAGGATTCGGGTCTCAGTGATCCTGATGATGCAACGTGTGCTCTCCATTATCCCTGGGAGCTCCCCAGATCTGTTCCCGCACCCTGCCTCACTGCTTCTGTTGTCCCTGGGTCTGTGTCACTTACAAATCCGCTTCAAGCACCTGTGCAGGTTACCTCCGCCTCTTCCTCCTACCTCATTCCCAGTTAGCAGGACTCGTTCCCCACTCCACCCCACCCCCACTCCTTTTTCTCTTACTGCTGTTTTTGCTACTATCATTGTCCCCACCAGCACAGCCCTCTGCAGCTTCTCCTGAAGGAGACATTAAGTTGCCTTCCTTTGTCCTACCTTAAAACTCCAGCTGCCTTTGAACACAAGGACCAGTGTCACCTTTGGAACAATGAATGAAAGTAGTTGGATCGGGATTCCAACTTCACATTGTTGGCATTCCTGAAAATCTCATGCATTTTCATTCCTCCCCTCCTCCTTCTCCTTGAGACCCCCTAAGATAGCTGCAATTAGAAGCTCTGAAATGAATAGAAACAATAGCTACTGGTATATTTTATTCTTAGGGTGTGAATAATAGACATTTAGCGGGCGGAATAAAGTCTCATTTTTTCCCCTTTCTGTTACCATTTGTATATTCAGTACACATGTATAGGTAGTTTTTTTTTTTTCTTTTTAAGTGGATTGCTGACAGCGTTTTCTGCAATAACATATTTTCCATTGATGTATTTTAGGTGTCTGTTTAACCATAATGCTCTTTGTGATCATGGTGCCAAAATATAATGAATTGGCCCATTCTACCTAGAAAGGCCTCTCCACCAGTTTCTCTTGCCCCCTGTTAAAATCCTCTTCCTCCTGCAGGATCCAGCTCACACCATATCTCCTCCAGGAAATAGTCCCAGATCCTCCCAGGAGATTTCTTCTCCGTCCCTCTCGCCACTTCCCATTTCAGGTCTTCTGCCTCTGCTCCGATCCGAGTTCACGTTATACTCCAGCTAGTGTTAGTGCCTGTTTGCAAAATTAGGCTATGGGGCTTGGAGGACAAAGATGTCCTCCTTTCTGGACTCTTGCCGCTCCTAGAAGAGTGTCTGGCACAGTAGAAGGGAGCTATCACCTGAGGATGATGAACAGTGGATGACCGCCAAGCCTTCCCAGCCTGACAGAAGCCCACCCATTCCTGTCGGGGGTACTTCTGGAGGTGGGGAAATCAAGCCACTCCTGGCCCACTTCTCCCACCCCATTTCCACTTGTATTTGACAATGATTCTGAGACTTCCTCACATTAGAATTTTTAATATTTTTTCATCTAAGTGCTCATCTTTAGTAAATACATAACTAGATGGATTGTGAAGTGAGGGAATTAAAAAGTGCTATCTTATATCTGAACAAATAAATCATTTATATTAGCTCTTCTCCTTCTAGGCTGGTTTGGAATTGGCAACAAATACCGAGGCATCAGTACTCGTTGACATCCGGCATTCATTTATTTATTTATTTTTTTAAGTGCTCTGACAAGTTGTTTACCGTGAGCCAAATGTCAATTAGTGCTGGCCTGAAAAGGAGTTCCTGTGCTACATCTGTTTGTAGTTAGTCCTGGAGTCATCCTGATTATTTTGGCTTTTATTTGAATGAGGTATTTATCTTCCAAGACTCACCACCACCACCACCACCACAAAATCCCACTTAGTATTTTAACATTTGCTTAAAACCATACTTTGCTGGCAACCCTATCATTTCAGTGTTGAATTTTTTCTCCTGATAAGGCAAATGACACTTTAGCCTTAGTTAATGTAAAACAGGAAGGTGTTAATCTCATTTTCAACATGTCAGCTCTTCCAGGTAGAGTATTAATACGCAAGATCTCCTGCTGGCAGACTCAACAGAATCTTTCTGGCCGTGAAGTGAAGTCCAAACGTGGTAATTTTTGCTTTCCTTTATTGTATGTGCTCAGGTCTGCTTCATTCATTGCAAAAGATATATCAGTAGCTAAATGCATATAAAGAAACAAAGGGATGTTTGCAAACTATTGACTTAACTCTGTACTCAGACATTCTGATAGGTTTGCTGTAAAATATTCATACGCTACAAACATTTAGGTATGTTTGATAAGAAAAGCAACTAGAGGGATGCCTGGGTGGCTCAGTGGATTGTGCGTCCAAGTCTTGATTTCGGATCGGGTCATGATCTCACTGGTTCGTGGGATCCAGTCTCCACTGTCAGTACAGAGCTTGCTTGGGATTTTCTGTCTCCCTCTCTCTCTGCTCCTCCCCCATTAGTGTGCAGTCTTTCTCTTTCTCTCTCTCTCTTTCTCAAAATAAATAAATAAACTTAAAAATTTTGTTTAACAAATAAACAAACAGCAACTAGGTAAGGCATATTTAAAAGACCCTCTGAGATCTATAATTTTGCATTAGAGAACTACAGTCCAATGTTACCATTTGCTTTGTTTACTTTCTTAAAAACAATAATTGTAAAGATTTAAACAAGGAAAAGTGTGGACTGTGTTGCAGCAGGTGTTAACAAAATTCCAAATCCCACAAGAAAATTTATATTCTTGAATAATGTGGGAATCGAACTTTTTATTTTCTTCTTCAGGGTGTAGGTATGAAAGGGAACAAGGTTTTCTGGTATTCACTTGGTGTGGACAGTGTCAGAAAAAATTGTTCCCTACATAAATTTTTAGGAGTTTTGGGATTTGTCCTCCTTACCTTATTTCTGTGAATACCGTGGGGACTTTTGAAAGGGCAGTTTCAAAAAGGGGTCAGAGAGAGCAAAAAAGATATCATTAACTGTAGTGGATATAAAAGAATATTAAAAGTAAGCTTTCTTATTGATAAATATGATTAATAGGTTTTTAAAGAAAATGTCCCATGGTTCCAATTTAAGGAAGAATTAGAATTGGCATTTTAATGTGGCACAGGATTAAGATTTCATGTGTTTTTAAAAATCATAGATAAATGGATTATAGATATTGATGAGCTATTAATTCCTTTCAACTAAAAATATGGGGCGCCTGGGTGGCGCAGTCGGTTAAGCGTCCGACTTCAACCAGGTCACGATCTCGCGGTCCGTGAGTTCGAGCCCCGCGTCGGGCTCTGGGCTGATGGCTCAGAGCCCGGAGCCTGTTTCCGATTCTGTGTCTCCCTCTCTCTCTGCCCCTCGCCCGTTCATGCTCTGTCTCTCTCTGTCCCCAAAATAAATAACCCGTTGAAAAAAAAAATTAAAAAAAATGTGAGAGAAACAGAAAGAATAAAATGGGACGCCAGCATAGGCAAGTAAAACAGTGTTTATGGAGTGAGTAAAGGGTGGTGGTGGCTGTGGGAAGAAAAGGCACGGGCCTCGAAGGTGCCGAACTGCTAAGGCTTCTCCCGCATAAGAACTGATGTCAGAGGAGAAATATCAGCAATGATGACGCTTGAGAGGTTGATTTTTGCTAATGTCCTTCTGCTTCTTAATCACATGTTCCTGTTTCGTGGCTGGGACAAGCTTTATTATTCCCACTTTACAGATGCAGAATCACAGGGCAGAGAAACTGAGACTCCTCCGAAGTAAGCAAGCTCCAGGCCCAGGGTTTTTCTTCCTTTTTCTTTTCTTTTCTCTCTGTCTCTCTCTCTCTCTCTTTTTAAGGTTAAGATTGGGGCTTGAAAACTGTGAGAGGAAGGGAAGAAAGATGAACCAAAAGATGTAAAACAAAGAAGGGAAAGTCACTGAGGAATTCCGTGCTGTCAAATCTATCCAGAAAAATAAGGCAGAGAAAAAGTGAGATGATAAGATCCTTTTCTTTTATTCCTGTCCAAGTTAATAACATGTACAGTGCCTCTTTTTATTCATCTCTTGTCTGTACATATTTTCCCACACACCATTCTATAGTTATATAATTCATTTCCTTGCCCACTGGGTCAATACTTTATCACTTTACCAGTTTCTTTTTGTAATGGCTTTTTATACTCCTTGCCAGTAAAAGTGTACCCCCAGAAGAAGAGGATGACAAAAGGCAGAAGGTGGACAGGAAAAGCCTGGTAAGCAGGATCACTCTTAGAGTTACATCTCCATTGTTCTATTTCCCCAGTGGGCATTATTATGCATTTCCCCTTAAGCATGAGGCCATGTTATAGTCTGTGTTTAGCTTTTACTAGTTGCATGGATGAACTCACTTAAAAATATAGTAGGATTACATTCCTGTATTGTTCATTGCAGCTACATAACTGATATTTTATATATTGCATCTTAAATCTCCTTCTGGAAATGTAACACACTTATAACCTCTATAATTGGTGTCATTGTTGACATTTTTATTTTCCCTGAAAACAGATTTGTGAAGTTGTCTCCCCTTACCCACAGTTTCACTTTCTGTGGTTTCACTTACCCGTAGTGAACCACAAGTAGGCTGGAAGCGGATGATCCTCCTTGTGACAAATCAGTGGAAGGTCAAAAACAGCCTAACTTTACGGTCGCAGTGCCTACGTCACTCACCTCACGTCATCTCATCTGTCAGCATTCTATCATCTCACATCATCACAAGGAGGGTGAGTAAGTACAATAAGGTATTCCAAGAAAGGGAGAGAGAAAGAGACCACGTTCAAATCACTTCTACTAGAGTATGTCATTATAATTGTTCAATTTTATTTTTAGTTATTGCTCTTAATCTCTTACTGTGTCTAATTTATAAATTAAATCTTGTCATAGGTATGTATGTATAGGAAGAAACATAGTATCTGTAGGGTCCGATACTATCCATGCTTTCAGGAATCTGCTGGGGGTCTTGGATCAAATCCCTGCTGACAAGAGGGACTACTTTGCAACTTTAATTAAAAATTTTAAGCTTCACAGGTTAGCAGGTTTGGGGTAAGATATGGAAATAGTGAGGGGCGCCTGGGTGGCTCAGTCGGTCGAGCATCCGTCCTGGGCTCAGGTCATGATTTCACAATTCGTGAGTTCAGGCCCTGCATCTGGCTCTGTGCTGACAGCTCAGAGCCTGGAGCCTGCGTCCCATTCTCTGTCTCCCTCTCTCTCTGCCCCTCCCCCACACGCTCTCTGTCTCTGTCTGCCTCTCAAAAATAAAACTAAAAAAAAAAAAATTTGGATATAGTGGGAGAAAATAACCCATGTAAGCAGTTAAATGACTTGCATGGGATCACACAGCTGGCTGAGTCTGAATCAGACCCTTGGACTTTTATTCCAACTCTGCATGCTACACATTGTCTCCTACATTCAATTCTGTCAATGCTAAGTGCTATAGAGGATCGCATTGGAATTCCCTGCTCATCGGCTTACTCTTTTATTAGGGTATGTGCCCAAAAGCTCTAGAAGGAAATTTTTTAAACATCTTTTGTAGGAAGGAGAAATTCTAAATTAAGCCTGCCCCCCCCACCCAAACTTTACAAACAACCCTACCATGCATTTGTTATTATACAATAATATAGATGATGTGCTGATGTGCAAGCAAATTTTTAGTTACAAGTAGCAAAGAAAAAAAAAAACCCAAAACACTGGTCTTATTTTTCTGCCTGTCAAAATTAAGTAGGGATGTAGGCATTTGAAGAAAAACAGGGGCACTAAAATGTTTTCCTTACTCAAAGCTGCCATCCCCAAATATTCTTTTTTTTTTTATGTTTATTTATTTATTTTGAGACTGTAGAGGGGCAGATAGAGGAGAGAGAATCCCAAGCAGGCTCTGCACACTGTCAGTGCAGAACCTGATGCAGGGCTCAGTCTCACAAACTGTGAGATCATGACCTGAGCTGAAATCAAATCAAATGCTCAGCTGACAGAGCCACCCAGGCACCCCCCACCCCCACCCCCCACCAAGTATTCTCCCAATCAACCAATATTTAGTATTTAGTACTCATTTCTTGTCAGGCACTGTGTTTGTTAGAGTCGTGAGAGTCAACAAAACAGACCTAATACCCACCCTACTGAATGAGCTAATTTGGATAACTATTCTACTTTCAAAACATAAGCAACTTATCAGCCAGTCTTATTTTGGTATGAATTACTTTGGATGAATAATTAATTTTCTTGATTCTTTGTTCTAGGTGGATATTAACTAGTAATAGCTGATTTTTATTGTTTATGGTAAGGATTCAGGGTAATATACCAAGGAGGAACAATTAAAGGTGAGAGGTAATTTTAGAGCATGGAGAATTTTGTGAGGGCATACCAGAATGTGACACCAGAGTAGAAAGTTTGTGGTTACCTTGTTCTGGATATGTAGAGAAAAGTAGGTAGGAGAGAGTGACCAAGGAAAGCTTCATCTCCTTTTTTGCCTAAGTTATTTTGGTAGCAATTTCTTGACCCAGGAATTTGTGACCATATAAACTTTAGTAGAGAATTCTGGATGTTACCAGCCTTGAGTGATATCTGCCAAATGTCACCTTCAAATGATCTTTCATGGTGATAGTTCTAGCCCCTAAAAGATAAAAAGGAAGACTATTGTACGTAGTTGTGCAAACTGTATTCAAAGCCAGATAATTGGTATTTGAAGTGGGTTCAGAGCAGTTTTCTTGTCATTTTCCATCAAAGTACCCCCTAACTGGTGGTACAGGAGGAAGTTTGGGGTAGCAGAACTTCATCAATAGAATTACACGCGTTGTGGAAGAGAATAGGGCAACTGTTAAAGGTAACCTGAACCAGCAAGTCTGAAGTGTCTTTAAAATATTGTGGTTGTTTTCTTTGAAAATTTGAGTAATTGTTATATGCCTCCCCATAATAGGCCCATGTTTCTTTTACAAGAAAACAGTGCTTGAATTGACTTGCTATTAGTAAAATTGACTTTCTGGGAAGAAATGTCATGATTACCGTGTGGATCTCAGTCTGCCCTACACATGCTTGCACACACATGGGTATATCCAGAGGGTTTCACTGAGGATGATACTAAATGTGAGATTTCACTTGTCTGAGCAGTCACAATACCATGATTTGGTTGAAATGGGTGCACTTCACGTTTGTTTGTAAGGTGATTACCCATCTCAGGATTCCCATCAGTTTCTGGATCCCCAAATTTGTAAGGATTTTTCTATGATCTATATCTGACTGCCAGTGATATGGGCTCAGATGTTCAGGAGAGGTGGAAAATATGGGGCTCAGGTTTTCAGGTCAGAAAAACCAGCATGATGCACTGGGCAGGTGTAGAAATGAATCTGGGTAAAGCATTCTTGCCCTCCAGTTATCTTATGAGCTATTGATAGAGTTTTGCCAGATAAAGCAGTCTGGGTATGAAACTATGATGGACACATCTGAAAACTTTTCAAAGCTTTGTGAATGCTCCGCAGTTTGAGGTTTAGTGTTAGGTAAAGATTAGCTCCCCCTACAGTTTATAGTTTATAATGTACCCCTTTGGGTCTGGATTAGAGCATAGTCATGACTTGAGTTCCACAATTAGATACACCCATGTGAGCATTTGAATCAGATGCTAGTGATGCAAAAAAGGATAATTCAGGTAATTTCTCTTCCTCCCTCTCCTTCTTTCTTGTAATAGTAGCTGGGGCTACAAGGTAATACATGGCATAAGAGTCCACTTGTCCTTAGTGGCTGGAATTACTCCTTTATCAAATCCGTTCTGCAACATAATTTTGGATGCCAGTCTGGAAGCTTAACTCAAGCCTAGCTCTCCAGCCCTTTCAACAATTCAGTAAGCCACAAAATATCATTTTATTAAACTCCTTTTCTGCTCAACCAACTGAAGTCACCTTTGATTGCTTGCAACCGAAGGCCCTGATGAAAACAGACAGTAATTAGGAGAGATCAACTTTAGACAGAGTGGTCAGGGAGGTCTCTCTGAGAAGGTGATATTTGCACTGGGGTAGGAAGAATGTGAAGAAGCAAGTAATGTGAAAAGCTAGGGGGAAAGCTGGAGCCGAAGAAGAAAGTACAAAGGCTTCTGTACAGAGGTGGGGGTCCAGCAGAGAACAAAACAAACAAGCCCCCTGTCTTTGTGGAGTTTACCTCTAGTTGGGGTATTTACGCAGTTAAATGTAGGCAGATAATAAGTAGTGTAATTTCAGATACCAATCGGTGTTATAAAGAAAACGAAAGAGAGAGTTATAGGCTGCAGACAAGAGACTATTTGGGATAGGGTGAGCAGGAAAGGCTTATCTGAGGAGGTCACGTTCCTCAGAGACATAGGAGATTTATGACTTAGAGAAAAAAAATCCCTCGGGTACACTATTGGGACACCTTGCTCAGGGAAGTGAATTTCATAAGAGTTCTTAAAATAAAAACAAATATTGCAGTGCCATTTCTGCCCAGGTTAGGAATGTTGAGAGAATCCAACAGATGTTAAAATGCCCCTAGAGACCAAAGATTTTTAAATGTCAAATGTGATCCTCTTTTTGGTGATGTTCTCAACCTTATACTTGTCAAATACGTATGACTATATTTTTAGGGAGATAGTTCTTTAATTTATGAATATTCTTTTATAACTACAAATTGGCTTCAATTTTGTTTTGGGTAGTTGCTGTGTGAACAAATACTGAAAGCAAAATAAAGGCAATGCCGGTTCTTCATCACTTTCTCAGAAGCTCTTCTGGTTTGATGGACTGGGCTGTCAACAATGGAATAAAGCCAGTGCTTAACAGAGAGAAACCTCAGCTTCAAGCAGCAGTATTCCAAAATAATTTCTTGGTGAGTGAAGTTGCTGGTTTTATGTGAGCATGAAAAATTAATTATCAATGAAAAGGCATTTACTTTTTTCAGAGCCCATATATTTATTGACAAATAAATGTTCTTTATCTCCCCAGAGGAAAGAACCATTCTCTAAAATTGTTTAATCAATTTACCGACCTGAATCAAAGCTTTGAGGGAGAAAAGAAATGTGCTTTCTTAGATCCCACAAAAGACTAAGCACGTGGGTCTTTGGTGTGTTTGTTTTTCAGTAGAGCAATTATCTGGAATATCTTCTCCCCACCAAACCATAAAATTTTCCCAGGAAAATGTAAACTGACTTACTAGTAAACATGACAAGTTGAATATATACATCTACTCTTATTTTCATCCCAAACCCTAGAAATGGCACTAAGAAACTTCTCGGAAGCACAAACCAATAAGGACAGGGAGAGCAGAAGAACAGAACAACAACAACAAAGAACAAGCAAGCAAATAAGCAAACAACCTAGAGGCTAGAAAGCAAGTGGATGAGCGGTAAAGAGAACTTAATGGACCTGAACATACAGATCCAAAGCTGGCAAAGAGAAAAACTGTCAACTAACTTAATTTTACAGTAGAGACTGGCAATACTAGATGTCTCTGGAAATGGGACTTGAAGGAAGGTGGGTAAAATGGGAGGATAAACTCAAAGTTAAAAAGCAGTCAGATCCATTAACTATGTCCCCAATTCCCAGCATCCAAGAAAGCACTGTCTCCTCTCCTCCCCAGACCAACCCCCCATCCCAACCCTGGCAGAGGACTAGAGATCTAGTCTCTGAGGAGGGTGAGACGTAGGCTCTTGGCTAGGTGGGGGTTGAAGGTAAGGACAGGATACTGAAAGTGGGGGAAATAAGTAGAAATATGCATGCTAAATGCTGAAAACCCTAACTCTCTTTACCTTCCAAAATAGTAGTTGACAGACTTTTAACTTCAACTAGGAGATTGGAAGATCTTTCCCTACACAGTCTGATAAGCTCAGAAGAAAAGGTTTAAAGATACTGACATTCTAGGCTCTTCAAGTAAAAAGCCAAGCCAGATCACCCTCAAGTAAAACTGTTGGGAAGTTACTTTCCCACTTCTGCTCCAACACCTCTTGACACACAGATGCCTGTTATCTTTATGATCTGAGAGAAATCTTTAACTTGAAAGGTAAAGAGACCAAAATAAAGCAAACAGATGAAAGCATCTTAGAGGAAATACATGCCCTACCTGGAGAATCAAACTCCAAAAACAAACAAACAAACAAACAAAAACTTAAATCACATCATTAATATCCTTAAAAGTGTTAAAAAAAAAAGATATTGCAATCATGAAACAAGAATAGGATACTATAACAAAATTAAAACATTCAGAGAACAAAATAAGCTATTGGAGTTAAATACACACACACACACACACACACACACACACACATGTATAATAGCAGATGAAAAAACAGATCAGAAGAATTAGAAGATAAAAATTTCTGAAGAAATTTCCCATAAAGTAAAACAGAAGAACAGATTAAAAAAAAAAAAAAAAAAGACTAGCCCAGGAAACCCTAAATCCAGATAATATTGAGAACAGAAAGAAACAAATAGGGGTGGGGGAAGGGGGATTTATATTAGACTTCTATTGCTGCATAACAAATTACCATGAACATAGCACCTTAACACAACATACATTTATTATCCCACAGTTTTCATGGAATAGGAGACCAGGTACTGTTAACTAGGTGTTCTGCTCATGGCCACACAAGGCTGTAACAAATGATAGGTGAGGGCTGGGTTCTCTTCAGAGGCTCATATGTTCTTTGTCAGAATTCATTTCATTATAGCATTGGAACCCCTGGCAGTGTGCTTTTTCAAGGCCAGCAGAAAAGAGACTTTTACCTCTAGACTCTCCTTTAAAAGGCTCACCTGCCAAGTCAGCCTCACCTAGCATAATCTTTTGATTAATTTAAAGTCAGCTGATTAGGGATCTACATTACATTTGCCAAATCACTTTGCTTTGCTATATAACATTGCATAATCATGGGGGGGGGTGAAATTTCATCTCCTTTGCCATACTCTTTTGGCTAGAAGTAAATTAAAAGTTCTATCTATACTCAAGGAGATATAAAGGCGTGTATACTATTGAGTGGAGATCCTGGGGGCCAGTGTAGAATTCTACATACCACAGGAGGAGAGGGAATCACTAGAGGTATATAACACAAGACAATTATTCATACTTAAAACACTTAATTTTCTAGATTTAAATAATTGAATGAATGCCAGGAAAATGAAGATAAATCCACACCAGACTGTCAGAAAACTGTGGACCACAGAGAGGTCTGATAAGCTTCCAGAAGGGGCATGTCACAAACTGAAGATCAGAGAGGAAGAAGGCATCTAATTTCTAAATAGCGCTACTTAAATCTTGAAGGCAATAGAGCAATGTCTTCAAGATTATGAAGCAAAATGATTTCTACACTTTAATTCTATACTTAGAAAACTATCAATTTAGGACAGAATAAAGGTATTTTCAGACATGTAAGATCTCAATTATTTCCCGTGTGCCTTTTCTCAGAAGAATGCCTGAGGATTTGCTCCATCAGAAAGAAGAAAAAATTAAGAGGGAGAATATAGAAGAATTAGCAGAGTAAGGCAAAGAAAAACCAAAAATTATGGTAGAAGAAGATCCCAAACAACCATAATGCAGGATTGAGAAAACCACAACCAGAATGGGAAAATTCAGAAGACTTCAAGAAAGATTTCTTTTGTAAGATGAAATTGAGAATGCAGAATAAAATTGGTAGAATATTTCTAGCATCTTAACGTATTTGAGAGAAATTTAGGCAATTGACATAGAGTTTGGACTTGAATCAGTGATAAATAAGTCACAGAAAACTAGGAAAACAGCCCAAAATGACTAATTCAAAAGTTGTACAGGAAAGGGAAAGGAATCCTGATTTACTACATAGCACAGCTATGAATAATATTTCCATAGTAATAATAATGTCAGCACAAAATTGAGCTAGAAATATATATGGAGAATAAGGAAGTGAAAGTTGTGCATGTGTTATAGGAGCATGAGGAAAGTAGTGAGCTAGAACTTCTACTTCTGTTGCACTAGATCTATAGGTAATACCCCAAACTGAAAACAAGACGAGGCTATGCAGCATGCTTTTTGGAGACATGGAGGTAAATAGCAAAACATCAACCAAAAATGTTGGAAGTACTTCTGGGAAAGAGGAAATAGAACAGGAAGAGAGAAGGCAGGAGACTACTATTTCTCTATAATAAGGCTGATAAATCTATTTTATATTTTAAACTGTTCATATAGGACTCCAATGAAAAATATAAAATAAATAAGCATAAATAGCCGTGATTAGATAAAGCAATTATCTGTATAACTGCTTTACTTTTCACACTAGATAGGTTGACTATTTACTTCTTTATTTAAGTTCACTCTAAAGTAATGTTCATTTTGTTGTTTTAAAATCAAGTTTACCAGAACTTCGCATCAAGTAAACGTTTCCATTCAGAGCTTTCCCCTTAAGAAGTGAGACAGTCCAAAGTTGTTGTACTACTTGAAATATTTTTGGAACTGTTTTTAGAATTTCAAAGCCTGTGGCAAACTTCTTTAAATAACTTCAAAGGTGTCAATTCATGGATTTAATATTTTGAAAGAACCAGGAATTATTTGAAATCACATTAGATTTGACTGGTCAAGCCAACTAAAGCTATTTTGGTAAAAATTAAGGTTTAAAAATAAACTAATACCACTGATATTTTTGATGGTTTATGAATTACCTGCAAAGGGGACTTTAAAAGGGAAAAGGATTCTAAAAGTATTTTGTCTTTGAAGCATAATATGAAGCTACATTT
This sequence comes from Herpailurus yagouaroundi, assembly GCF_014898765.1. Taxonomy (NCBI): domain Eukaryota; kingdom Metazoa; phylum Chordata; class Mammalia; order Carnivora; family Felidae; genus Herpailurus; species Herpailurus yagouaroundi. The sequence continues at coordinate 88,881,961 of NW_024412377.1, forward strand.
TTAGGAAGGGGCCCCCATAAAGAAGTTAAGGATATTCTTCATGAAGCACACAAACCAAGATATACATTAGAAACCTACAGAAGCAGGGGCACCTGGGATGCTCAGTCGGTTAAGCCTCCAATTTTTGGTTTCAGCTCAGGTCATGATCTCACAGTCATGAGATGGAGCTGTGTGCTGAGTGTGGAGCCTACTCAAGATTCTTTCTTTCTCTCTCTCTCTCTCTCTCTCTCTCTCTCTCTCTCTTTCTTTCACTTTCTTTCTCCTTCCCTCTGCCCCACGCCAGTTGAACTCACTTGCTCACACTTTCCCTCTATCTAAAAAAAAAAAAAAAAAAAAAAAAAAAAAAGAAACCTACATAAGTGATTTTAAGAGAAAATAAAAGCCAAATGATGTAATATTGTTTACATATGGTAGGTGCTCCTCCTCCCTTCAAAATCCAAGTAGGATTGAGCCACCCAGTGAAAGTAGCAGAGCACCTTACATAACTGTGATTTATTACCTTCTCTCATTGGAAGAGATACAACTGGAAGTAAAGCTATGTTTTTGAATGGACTTCTATCTATAAGGGAAGTGGAACAATTGCTGCCTCGTCAGCTCTGATATCGCTGCATTGATGAATCCGAGACATTTCTTCTTTTCTTCAATGAGGAATGACATGGCAAATGTGGTATCAAAGTCTTCCAGTCTTTCTCACAAATGCTTAATGGAGCTCACCAATAGAGAACGTCTACTGCCCTGCTGATTTCAAGCACATTCTCAACTATGTGGCCCTTGTGACCATCCAGCTCTGGTCTCTACTGAACAAACTTTGCTAAATAGAACAAACTTTTCTACCCAGATGGAGAGGAGACTACTGGATTTCCATTATTCTTTCCTCCGGGGCAAAAGGAAAGACTACATTTCCTACCCCATCATGCAGATAGGTTAGCCAATGGAACTTGAGTGAAAGAAATATGTATCATTCCCAGGTTGGGCCCATGCTGCACCATGTACTTTTCCTTTCTACCATCTGGATGCAGAGGATGAGGAGGCATTAGGGGAAAGTGGATCCAGAAGGTGGAAGTAGCCTAGAATCCTTCATAAATACATGTAGTAGAGCCATTCCTGCCATTCTGAGCAACTGCCCTGGTCTGTTATATAAAAAAGAAATACTGTGCTTCAGCAAATTTGAGTATATTCAAGAAAATTTCAGAGTCTTTTTGTTACTATAGCCTAGTCTACACCAATGAAGAAACTGACTTTCTGCCTGGAATAAGGGACCTAGTTTCTGGGAGAGTGTATATATTAAAGAACCCCTCCTAAGCTAGAGCTTCCTACTTGAAATATGCAAAATGGAAATATGTTTGTTTTAGTTTTAGTTAATACAGTTCTTCTAATTAGTAAACTATTGCAAAATGAAAGATAGACTACTTAGAAGTAAATTTTTATAAAGGAATAAACAGAAAATAAATGACTCAATGCACTGTTATCCAAGAAATAGAAGTAGGCTATAATCTCAAGAAAACATGACAGAAATATAATTAATGTAAAATAAAAGTGTAAATTAATGTGTTAAAGATAATCAGAAGAAAGAATATCCTTACATAGTGGGCTGGTTGGAGTAGGCTTTGTAGGCAGCAGAGAAAAGGTAAAGAAGCTTCTGGGGCAGTAGAGTTGCCTTGGTCAATGTAGTGTCTTTTTTAAGATGGAAGTGAGATCCTGAGGTCAAAGATAAGCAGGCAAAAAGGATACAGCCACACAAATGAATGGCTCTGCCTTAGAAATGAACAAGAACTTGTGGCTGGAGAGACAGCAGAGAATGAAGTAGGGGAGAAAGAGAAGATGACTAGTTAGAAGGGCAGAGTGGAATGGGAAAATTCAGTATGAGGTTATCTGCCCTGTCCTTGGGTTCCCCAAACCTTTAATAAAAGGTGATGTGAATAGGATCTGATTATTGCTATTTTATTTTTTATTCCAGAGTCCATGTTGTTTTTAAATATATGAACTTTTAAATTTTGGAACGGTTTTAGGTTTACAAAAAGAGTTATGAAGGTAGTATAGAGAATCCCCCAATACCCCACACACAATTTTCTTAATTACTAACATTTTATAGTAGGTACATTTCATGTAATTAATGAATAAATATTGATACCATATTATTAACAAAAGCCCATACTTTATTAAGATTTCATTAGTTTTGATCCAACATCCTTTTTCTGTTCCAGGATACCACACTGCATTTATTTGTCATGTCTCCTTAGGTTTTTGTTGGCTGTGACAGTTTTTTAGGGTTTCCTTGGTTTTGATAACATTGACAATTTTGTAGAGTACTGGTCAGCTGTTTTGTAGACTGTCTGTTAATTGGAATTTGTCTGATATTTTTCTCATGATTAGACTGGGATTATGGTTTTGAGGGAAAAGACAACAGAGGGGAAGTGTCATTCTCATCACATCCTGTCAAGGATACGTAATGTCAGTATAATCCCTATTGATGCTGACCTTGATCATCTGGCTAAAGGGATGTTTGTCAGGTTTCTGTACTCTAAAGTTACTCTTTCCCCCCCTTTCCATGCTTCGCTCTGTAATGAAGTCACTATAGCCTACACTTACAGTGTGGGGTGCTAAGCTCTCTCTCCTTAAAGGGTGAGTATCTACATAAATTATTTGGAATTCTACACAGGAGACTTAGCTACTTCCTCCTACTTATTATTTATTTATTTTGTTTTTCAAATATTTCATCATATATAATTATATATCTATATCTAGATGGACTCATGGCTATTTATTTTATACTGTCAGTTATAATCCAATACTATTGTATTTGTTTCGTTGCTCAAACTTTTCCAGTTTGACCATTTTTCATTTAGATTTTGTGTTCCTTGACATATGCTTAGTATGGTTTTTTTAGCTCTACTTTTCTTTTTTCAGAACTTCCTTGCTTTTTGGGACTATAAGATGCTCCAGGTTCATTCTATATTTCCTGCCCCAGTTCTAGAACTGACTATTTCTGCAAGGAGTCTTGCTTCCTTTTATTGGAGTGGTATTAAAAACCAAGATCTAGTTTCTACATGTACTCATTTCTGCTGCAGTGTCCTTGCTTCTAGATTCTCTTAGCTAACAGAACAAGGAAATATATGTGTGTATACTAACCTGGGTATATGTACATATCTATAAATATCTCTATATGTATCATCTATATATTAAACTGAACATTGTTCATATTGAACTTGCCAACCCTTATCTATTATAATATGGGTCATTCTAGCCTTTTCCCCTTGGTAATCCGCTATTTCTCACTGCAACGATGAGAAACCTGGCTCCCACCATCCATCATCCATTACTTAATTTTTCAATCCAGTATACTGGTATAGTGTTTTCATAATTTTAACCCATACCACCATAGAAAACAACTTGATCAACTAGAATACAGTACTTATGCATAGTTGTTTTTGCTTTTGGTTTTACAAACTCAGTTCCAAAGTTCCTTAGGTCTGCAACTTATTCCCCAACTGCCTTTAGTGGTAATGTTTCATACATTTGTAGTGCAATTAGATTATGTCGTGGTCTGCATCCCATGGTGGGATCCCTTAACTTCCTGAATGGTATTTTAAAATTTGCATATATTAAGGTTCATTCTTTGTGCTATAAAGTTCTGTGGGTTTCACCACATGCATGGTATCACATAACTACTATTCCAATAGCATAAAGAAGAGTTTCGCTACCTTAAAATTCCCTTGTGCTTCTCTTAATCAACCTTCTCTCCTCTCAAACTGCTGGCAACCACTGAGCTTTTCACTATTTGTATAGTTTAGCCCTTTCCAGAAAGTTATGTAAATGGAATCATAGAGGTTGCCTTTTCAGAATGAATTCTTTCACTTAACAATATGCATTTAAGATTCATCTTTGTCTTTGCGTGGCTTGACAGTTCGTTTCTCTTTATTGTTGAATAGTATTTCATTTTATGGATGTACATCAGTTTCTTTATCCATTAACTATTGAAGGACATCTTGTGGCTTCGACTTCTTTGTGATTATGAATAAACATTCACACACAGATATTTGTATGAACATCAAATCTGTTGAGTAAGAAGCATGGTTTACTGAATTGTATGGCGAGACTATGTTTAGCTTTGTAATAAACTGGCGAGACTATGTTTACCTTTGTACTAAACTGCCAAACTGATTTCCAAAGTGGCTCTGCCATTTTGTGTTGTGAATTCCTGTTCCACATCTTCACCAGCAATTGATATTGTCAGTGTTTTGGATCTTAGCCATCCTAATCAGTGTTTAGTAGTATCTCATTGCTGTTTAATTTGCATTTCAATAGTGACAAATGTTGTTGAGCATCTTCTTATGTGTGTGACATCTGAATGTCTTCTTTAGTCCAGTCTTCTTTTTAACCTAGCCTTTCCTTAGAAGGAGTGAAATATTATTGACAGAATTTCGTGTTTTTTAATTATAGTCTTGTTTGAATTTATACTGATCCGTGTTTTCAGAATGTTCCATATTTCTGTCTCACCTTTTGACATAGTATCTTGGATTACTTATGGTAGCCTGATCTCCTTCTTTAATTGTAAATTTGTGTTAGTTTAAATCTCAGAGAGAAATCTTTTTTTTTTTATTGAAGTTTATTTTCTTTGAGAGAGTGAGAGACAAACACGGTGGGAATGGGGAAGGAGCAGAGACAGGGAGAGAGAGAGAATCCCAAGCAGGCTCGACATTGTTAGTGCAGAACCCAGTGTGGGGCTCCAACCCATGAACCAGGAGGTCATGCCCCCAGATGAAATCAAGGATCATATACTTAACAGACTGGGTCCCCTGGGCATCCCTCAGAGGGCAGTCTTATTTCTAAATTCTTTATTTTATTTCATTTTAATTTTTTTAATGCTTATTTATTTTTGAGAGAGAGAGAGAGCATGAGCAGGGGAGGGGCAGAGAGAGAGGGAGACACAGAATCTGAAGCAGGCTCCAGGTGAGCTGTCAGCCTATAGCCCAATGTGGGGCTCTAACCCATGAACCATGAAATCATGACTCCAGCTGAAATCAAGGGTCAGATACTTAACAGATTGAGTCCCCCCCGGCGCCCCTCAGAGGGCAATCTTATTTCCAAATTCTTTATTGTAATTTTTTAATGTTTATTTATTTTTGAGAGAGAGAGAGACAGAGTACAAGCAGAGGAGAGGCAGAGAAAGAGGGAGACACCAAATCTGAAGCTGGCTCCAGGCTCTGAGCTGTCAGCACACAGCCCAGAATGGGGCTCAAACCCACGAACTGGGAGATCATGATCTGAGCCAAAGTCCAGATGCTTAACCTGACTGAGCCTCCCAGGCACCCCTTCAGAGTCTTAAAGTGAGAGACAGAGACAACTTCATTCGTTCCTCATAAAAGTCCTATACTTTTCTCTCCTTTAAAAATATCTTGGGGCGCCTGGGTGGCGCAGTCGGTTGGGCGTCCGACTTCAGCCAGGTCACGATCTCGCGGTCTGTGAGTTCGAGCCCCGCATCAGGCTCTGGGCTGATGGCTCGGAGCCTGGAGCCTGTTTCCGATTCTGTGTCTCCCTCTCTCTCTGCCCCTCGCCCGTTCATGCTCTGTCTCTCTCTGTCCCAAAAATAAATAAACACGTTGAAAAAAAAATTAAAAAAAAATCATGTTATTTAGCTATAGTCAAACTTCAAATATTTTAGAACTGGTTGACCTCCTTTTACTATCATAGGCTTCCTTTTACTATCCTAATATTTTCTTTAAAGTTTATTTTAGTGTAGTGGTTCCCAAAATTTGGTGTATATCAGAATCTCAGGCAGGCAAAAAAGAGCACAATAATGTGTGCTTATTAAATTAAAATAGGGCTTAAGTTTTTGTATTTTTATCAAGATCTCTAGGTGTTTTGGATAATGTTTTGATACTACTGGCCAAAGTTTGAGAACCATTGGTTTGGTGTTTGGAGCTGAAGGCCAGTCTAACCCTAAATAGAAAACACACAGTCAGCCTCTTTAGACACTGATATAATTTCAAAAGCCAATGCTACTATCTTGCTATGTCCCCAACCTAATACTTCCATAGGTTTGTTTGCATAATTTTTGTCTAGGGTTGAAATTAAACATCAGTAGAATATTTTTACAGTACAACATACCATGAAAAACTAGTTTATTCTGCAGATTTCACCAAAGAAGCCATTTAAAAACCATCTGGTTATGTTATACCAGTTAAGGTTTTTAAATTTTTAATTTTTTTAATTAAAAAAAATATTTTTAAAAGTTTATTGATTTATTTTGAGAGAGAGCGCACACAAGTAGGGGAGAGGCAGAGAGAGAGAATCCCAAGCAGGCTCCTCACTGTCAGTGCAGGGCCTGATGCAGGACTCAAACTCACAAACTGCAAAATCATGACCTGAGCCACCCAGGTGCCTTATACCAGTTAAATTAAAACTATTAATAGATGTGCCCCCGAATTTGCATTTTAAGAAGTGCACTATAACATACAGGGTAGATAATCCATACATCTTTGCATATTACTGGTTCACTAACCCTCTCTACGATAAAAATTAAATGGAGTTATTTTTTTTTTTACAACAAAGCATTAACCAAAAGTAAGACCAGCTTCAACAATGCAGCATTTTATAACTAGAAATTTTATAACTATTTCTCAAATATTTTTTTCTTTAAAACCTCAAGTCTTCACGTGGTTTATGTCCTTCCCAAGGTATGGCTAATATTCAATATCACTTAAGAGGCACAATTCCATTCCAAAGAAAAACTTCATCACATCAAAACATTATTTGCATATTCATAAGATTCCACCTTCAGGCACAGACATGAGCTCTTTTTCTTGCAAACTATTATATCAATAGAAATATACAAATAAGCATCAAGAAAAATGCGAATAAGGATATTAAATGAAAAAATGTTCACTCACCAGTGCACAGTTTATCAGGTGGAGAGTATGCTTGCTTGATTACAAAGTAAATTTTAAAGGGAAATAATTGTGCTCATTGTTCATATAAATGTATTTAATCGCCATTATTACTAATAATTGCTAATACTGATGAGTGTACTTCTGAGCAATTATTTGAATTTGCTAGAAAACATGTAACATGACTTTTTGGAAAGTATATTTAAATTTTACCTGAGGGGCTATTTTTTTAATCAAAATAACACACTGAGGCATGGTTGAAAGCACTTTGCTTTTTCAAAGGTCTCTCTAAACTCAATTGTAATCCAGAAATGAGTAGTTTCCCATGAAAATACCAACTGCCTTAGCCTCTTTTGCCAGAAACTAGATTATGCTATTCATTTTACTAGTAACTAATGGTTACTCTTATGAAATAGTTTATTTCCTGAAATTTTTGCTCTGAGGATAATTTTATAATGACTACCAGGCAATTATAAATTTTTTCATCCTTTTAAGAAATTTAAATTCCTCTTCTTAATCTTATTTTCAGTATATTGAGATGTATCTAAAAATCTTTTCCTTAGTCAATCCATATCAGATCAATTCAGTCTTGCCTCCAAGTTAAAAGGGATCTTATTCCTTCCATTTAATACTAATCCTGAAAGCAAGAAATACACAAAAAACAACCAAAATCTTTAATGACTTTGATTTGTTAATCACTGAAAAATTTCAAATATTCCTACTTAACCCCCACTGAAGCACTAACTGTTACAGTGTGGCATAAGTAAAGCATTTGAGCAAATCCTATTAGTGAAGGAGGACCTTTCTAAATCACTTTTTGTGTTAACACATAACTACTAATTTACGAGTTAGGAACAAAAGAGATCCCCCAGAGTTAAACAAAGTTGACCTCCTTAAAAATAATCGTGCTATTCCATTTCAACCATTCTCAATTGTCAGTTAGAGGTGAGGTTATGACAATTTCCATAAACTAAGGGTGCCTAAAGTTGTCGCTGGCTTAAGAAACCAAAGACAGCCTGCCGCAGTTTGCAAAAATGCTGAGTTGTGAGGCCCAAGTCGTTATTTATGGGTGTCTAGCCTTAGAACTTCTTTAACCTTCCACTTTAACCTCAGGGGCCACCCAAAGAAGCCGGTTTCAGGGTCAGCAAAGTCCTTTGGTTGTATTTTCATCAGAATTGAGGATCAGTAGGTGGGGATGCCATGTCCCAACCTTGGAATACATTAGAGAGCGAGAACACTTCTGCACCGCTTTTGAAGGCAGTTGCCACCAGGTGGTTAACTCGCTCCCTAGCCTCAGAGCACATTGTACTGACTTTATTCTTTATACAGGTTCCTTGTGAAGCAGTGGAGTAATTTTAAAATTCCATTTCTGACCCATAAGACCTTCGGTGATACTGTTCCTGCACCCTGCACAAGCCGCTTTCCCCATTCATGCGCTGCAGGTATGAGTCTATTGTTCACATCTATTAACTAGACGTACAGAAAAGGACTTTAAAGTTTCTCCATTACATATCTAGAACAGTTCTCTCAATCTTAAGTTCTCACATTCATGCTAAGACTTTGATAGATGCAGGCCACGAGTGAAAAAATAGTCTACATTTACCTTAATTAAATTTTTATTGTCATTCTCAAATACTGGTTTTAAAGGATTTGAATGTACCTGAACTGTAAATATTTTTTTAATAAAATAACCAACCCAAATGCTATATATGAAGAGAAAAGTATCCAAACCTCTCATATGTATTTCAAAAGAAGCAAAGTCCTCTAATGAGAGTTATTGTTGAAACTGTGTTAGTATTTAGTTGTTAAACGAAGTCATAACACACTGCAGGTTTTTCCTGTACATCCTACGTTTCTCAGCAAGAATCCACCTTTTTTGTTCAACAACTTTATTCTTAATTCAGAATAGAAAAATGGCTTCACCATTGATAAGTAAATTAAAAGTTAGCTTTAGAGGAACAGTCGCTATTTCACAAATGAAATGGAGAGAGTAATTTTCATACTTGGGTATCAAAAGCTAAGTCCCAAGCCTGCCATTTGCTTGCCTAAAATGCAGAAAGTTACTTTATGAATATTCAGACATGAGATTTTAGTACAACGCTAAAAATCGGGTTTTGGAAAACCTGTTTGGGCCTTAGTACCGCATAAAAGGGGTTTTGGTATTTTGGTGCCAGAGAAAGAGTGATTAGTTGAAGAGAAAATTAATGATTTCTGAAACAGACTAAGTGTATGTCTTTGTATGTATGTACAAATGTACATATATAGTTATCTGTTACATTAAAAGAAAATATTATTGATTACTATCCTCACATGCAGATGTGTGGATAAGTGGAGTTTGGTTTGTGGTTACAGTTTTTTTTGTAGATTCTGTTTCTATTTGAGTCTTTGCCTCATAGACCCTGTCTGTACCTACGGGCAGAGCATCTGACCACCAACACCAACATCTATGCGTCACCTCCAGGGTGGCCAGATTGGCAGAGAGACCCAAGCATATTCTTCATTCTGATAATCTGCTGTTCTCAAAATGTTCTCTGACTTTGTATATGAAAATATGAAGAAGCTATTTATACTTGTAACTTAAAGGACTAAGATAACCAGATAAGTAGTTTTCCCAAGGCGGGGAAAAAAAAGGATTTCAGGGAATTGGTCCCTGTTACATATTAAGTGTTTATGTCCCACCCACATTTACAACTTAAAACCCTAACCCCAAATGTGACTGCATTTGTAGATAGGGCTGTTATGGAAGTAATTAAGGTTAGATGAAGTCAGAGTGCAGGCCCTGATCCGATGGGACTGGTGTCCTAATAAGAGGAAAAGACACCAGAGAGCTCTTACTCTCCTCCTTGTGAGGACACATCAAGAAGGTGGTTGTCTGCAAGGCAGAAATAAGGTCCTCACCAGAAACCAAACATGCTGGCACAGTATTCTTGGGCTTCCCAGCCTCCAAAACTGTGAGAAAATATATTTCTGTTGTTTAAACCACCCAGTCTATGGTGTTTTGCTATGGAAGCCTGAGCAATATGAAGTATCACTAAAAATATATTCCTAGGCACCCTGGGAGACAAGAGAGCAGGAAAGAAAGGAGTAGATTTGATTCAACCAACCTAACTTTATTAACCATTACTTGTCCCATTCACCCTTAAGCAAAGAGGCAGACCAAAGGTCCTTAACTGTAGGTAAAGAAAGCAGAGTTACACCACAAAATGACAAGTCATTTGAAAAGTTCTTTGGAAGTAGGTCTCCGACTTAGGCCTTTGTTATTGAGCTTTCTGACGTTTTCTAAGTCTAGAAGGGAAACAAAAAATATTGACATATTTTATACAAATTTACCCTGTAGTTTTTCAAAGTTTTATCGTTTAATTCATGCTTTGTTTTGTGTTGTATTTTCAATAAAGTAATAAGCCTCTTGCAAAGACCTCCTCAACACCAAAGTTAGGACCATTCAGAAAACTTGTGATTAACCTTGTGGGTCTCTACGAACCCATCTCCCAACTGGAATAGCCCTCCTTCTACCTCCTGTGTCATAATTCCTTTACTTTCCTTTGTATGTTCAATGCATTTGTAAATACTAGTTAAAACCATGTTTTTATTTGTTTTTAACTCTACAAAAAAAGTATCACATTGTATGTGTTCACCTCAGCTTTTTGTACCAAATTATTTAGGCAATGAGCACTCTTCTTTCATACCTTTTGTGAGGTTAAGTGGGGGTGAAGAGTGTTCAAAATGTCCTTGCATCTTGGGCCCTTGGTCACATTCCTAATGTTCCTTCAGGCATGATCTTTCCCAGCTCAGCTAACAACCCTGTGTAAGTACAGCTACTCCCAGGCAGAAATGAAAACCATTAGGGAAGAAATTTTGGCTCGTGAGTTGCAGTTTACTTAGTTTGCCACCAGTTTGCAGAATCTTGGTTGTAGCAGTCAGGTAAACACCCACCTGGTCTGCATATCCATCCATAACTGTCTGATGGGAACACTGAAGAAAAACAACACAATCCTGCGGTTATCTTAAATATAATTTAATACAACATCATTTATAATTCTTCCTATTGCAAGTCATGAAAATTCAACTGAAACTAACTTCAGTAGTAAAGAGGATTTATTGGCTCACCTGATTGTAGAGTAATTGTGGGTTTTAGTACTGGTTTGATTCAGTGACTCCAGGATATCAAAACGAAGTTTGTTTTATTTTGTTCTCTCTTCTCTGCCTTCTACATTGCCATCTTCATCCTAAAGATAGTTTCTTTTTTGGGGTGACTGGGTGGCTCAGTCGGTTAAGCATCAGACTTTGGCTCAGGTCATGATCTCATGGTATGTGTGTCTGAGCCCTGTGTCAGGCTCTGTGCTGACAGCTCAGAACCTGGAGCTGGCTTTGGATTCTAGGTCTGTCTCTCTCTCTGCACCTCCCTGCTCTCTCTCTCTCTCTCACTCTCTCTCTCTCTCACTCAAAAATAAATAAACATTAAAAAAAATTTTTTTAAAGTTTCTTTTGTGGTGACAAAATGACTGTAGAAAGAGAGGCTAGCTTTTGGAAGCTACCACAGAAAAGTGAAGAAACTTCTTTCTTAGAAGCACCCAGAAAACCCTATCTCATTCCCTTTCATTTGAATAAGCAAACTCTTTATAATATTTTACTTCTTCCAATATTATTTTCAAAATGCCTATTATTAATTACTTACTAGCCCCAAATAGCTTTTCTTTTTTACATACTTGAACTTGTTGTCTCCAGAAACTGCATTCAGTAATGTATCTGTATGGGTTTTAACTGTTGTAACAGATGTACCGCACCTTTGCAAGGTGTTAATAATAGGGGAAACAGTGAAGGGAGGGGAGGAGTATACTTTTACAATTTTTCTGTAAATATAAAACTGCTCTAAAAATGAAGTCTATTTTTTAATGTTTATTTATTTTTGAGAGAGAGAGAGAGAACAAGTTGGGGGAGGGGCAGAAAGAAAGGGAGACACAGAATCCCAAGCAGGCTCCAGGCTCTGGGCTGTCAGGACACAGCCCGACGCAGGGCTCAAACTCGTGAACCTTGAGATCATGACCTGAGCCGAAGTGGGACGCCCAACCGACTGAGCCACCCAGGTGCCCCTAAAGCCTATTTTTAAAAAGTGTGCTCAGAATCCTCTGATCACTGGCCTTTGTGTTCTGCACACAATGGATGTTATATAATTCTATTTTCCACTGTCTGCTTTGGCATGAATTTCTAAATTTATTCCTAACTAACCACCCCCCCTTTCCCACCTTGGACAGCAAGATGGATATCATACTTCCTATAGAGCAGTATTGAATATCCTCCCAAATTATGCCAATATGGGGTTAAAATGCATTACTCTTTCATTTCTAACATCAATAATTATCAATGAGACTGACAAATACACAATCTAATAAGGGATGTGTTTGAATTATCTCTCTTCCGATATTTTCTGAATATAATGATTGGTCCAAAATAAAGACTCATGCAAAGAATGAAGAATACATCCAAAATATTTGTAAATAATTCTTTGATTATTTTTCCATTGTTTTAGCTTTGCATATTCGAAGAATGTGGCATTTATATTTATTTTTAGTTAATATTTTTTAAGTAGAAGAATATCAATATCCTAGGGTAAAAATAGCTCTAGCTGAGAGCAAAGACTTCTGGGTGCTATGTAGTGCAGAGCCAATACAGTTATCATAAATTTTACTTCTAACAAAAGACATCAGGGTTAACAAAATTGTTTAATTTGCTTAGGCAGGATGAACCTTGTGCCTCTGCAAATTATTTCATGAGCTTTGTGTTGAATAATGCTCTAGAGAGATACTTTTTTCTCCATTTATACCCGAGTAGGAGTTAGCTTCTAGTTTATTTCAAGTACATAATATATGTGAAAAAGTGCTTGCAAATTAGAGGAATTATTGTAACACAAGTCTGCCTTAAGACATACAGGCTCTCAAGTTAAACAGGAATTACGTGCTTTAGCTAACAGATTTATGGAATGTAATGAAATTTTGCTACTGGGTAGTAAGAATAGACTGTGTAGTCTATTTCAATGGGGAATCAGAAAAAGTAAGTAGGAGACAGTGTTGAGAAAGAACAATGAAGTAGGAATCAGAAGCCCTATATGACCTTGAGCACTTGACTTCTCTAAACCTTAGTTTTTTAATCTGTAAAGTAGTAATTCTAAGCCATATTATTATTAAGATCCAATTATATAACAGATGTGAATGTGTTTTCTGCCTTTCAAAGAAGAGTATTAATTTAAATGTTATATATTAATTTAAAATGTTATTATATAAGAGGTAGGGGCTATTCCACTAAATCATGCAAAATAAAGTAAAAGGAATATTCTTTGGGTATATTCTTTGTGTAAACTGTGTTATTTTTAAAAAGTCCTCACTAAGAGTCTCTATAAACCCATGTCAGTGTTCTGAAAACTGTCTTAGGCAAAGTGTATGGAGCAAAGCTTCTTTTTTTTTTTTTCAACATTTATTTATTTTTGGGACAGAGAGAGACAGAGCATGAACGGGCGAGGGGCAGAGAGAGAGGGAGACACAGAATCGGAAACAGGCTCCAGGCTCTGAGCCATCAGCCCAGAGCCTGATGCGGGGCTCGAACTCACGGACCGTGAGATCGTGACCTGGCTGAAGTCGGACGCTTAACCCACTGCGCCACCCAGGCGCCCCGAAGCAAAGCTTCTCAACCCATGAGAATCACCCGATTGTAGTAAAAATACCAATGCCAGGATCCCATCCACCATGTGTATTTAACAACAACTAATAAAGTTCACATATAATTTTGAGGAAAATCTTCATTTAAGAATCACTGGTCTAGAGCACAGGTCAGCAGACTTTTCTGTAACATCTAAATATTTTAGCTTTTGTGGGCACATGAAGTATCTGTTTCATATTCTTTGTCATTATTTATTTTTCAAAGAAACCCTTAAAAATGTAAAGAACATTTTTTTCTTTTTAAATTTTTATCTAAATTCTATTTAGTTAAAATACAATGCAATACTGGTTTTAGGAGTAGAATTCAGTGATTCATCACTTACATACAACACCCAATGCCCATCACAAGTGCCCTCCTTAATACCCATTACCCATCTAGCCCATTTGCCACCCGCCTCCCTCCATCAACCCCTCAGTTTGTTCTTATCCTTAAGTAAAGAACATTTTTAACTCCCCAGCCATACGAAACAAGCCTGGGGCTGAATGAGATTTTAGGGAATGTATGAGCTCACATCATAGTTTGTAAATTAGTACGTGATACGTATATAATGTATTGTAACTATATGGATGATTGTCCTTTTCATTAATATGAAATCCTTAAGTGTAGAGCCTTGTTTTGTTCATTTTTATATTCCAGGGACCCAGCACATTTCCTGGCATATCATAGTTACTCACTAACTGCTGGATGGACGAATGGAAGAGAAAAAGTCTATTAAAAAGATTAATATTAGAGACTCTAGCATTTGCAAAATCTATCCAATGTTAAGAGAGAGTTTCCCAATTAATTTCATCAATACAAAAAGGAAATAAGTAAGGAAACAAACAAATACCAAAAACCCTATATCTCACGAAACTCTACAGGCTTAATATTAATATTTGTTGACAATGACTATGTTAAACAGATTTTGGCAAATAATTCATTTTATTTGTTATTTGGAAGAAATGTGGTCCTGATTTGTGGAACTTCCAGTAAGATGGAGTTTCATTTCTTAGTTACAGTATCATTTTGGCCTCTAGCATGAGTGATGTACTTAAGGCTCTGGATTAGTACTGGTTATATTAACTTAGCTAAGTCTTCAGATGTGACTGACAGTGACCGTATTGCTTAATTCAAAGCTGTTGATACTGAGAATGTGAACATGGTGGTGAAGGATGACAAATTACAGTGGGTTCATAGTCATCTAATTACCTTAAAGTAGGTCTACAACATTTAAAAAAAACTTATCTTCCAGTTTTATCAAAGTATAACTGACAAATAAAACTAAGTATATTTACAGTGTACAACATGATGTTTTAGTGTATGTATACATTGTGAAATGATTAGCACAAGCAAGCTAATTAACATATCCATCACTTCACGCAGTTATTTTTGTGTGTGTGGTGAGAACATTTAAGATCTTGGCAAAATTGAAGTGACAATATGATCATTGTTAACTATAGTCATTATGGTATAAGCTAGATCTTCAGAACTTATTCATCCTGCATAACTGAAACTTTGAACCCTTTGGCTAACATCTCCCCATTTCCCCTACCCCTCACAACCACCATTCTACTGTCTGTTTCTGAACGTTCAACTTGTTTAGATTCTACATACATGTGACATCATACAATGTCTTTCTGTGTTTCTTTCATCTATCACAGTACCCTCCAGGTTCATTCATGTTGTCACAAATGACTGGATTTCTTTCTTTTTTTAAGGCTGAATAATATTCCATAGTATGTATATGTCACATTTTCTTTATCCCTTCATCTGTAGGTAGCTGTTTAGTTTATTTCTGTATCACAGCTAATGTGAATAATACTACAGTGGACATGAGAGTGCAGATAATATCTCTTCTGGCTACTGATTGTATTTCCTTTGGATATATACCTGGAAATGGGATTGCTTCATTGTATGGTAGTTCTATTTTTAATTTTTTTGAGGAACCTTCATACTGTTTTCTACAATATGAGTACTAATTCTCATTCCTACCAACAGTGAATAGGGTTCTTTTTTCTTCACATCCTTGCCAACATTTGTTCTTTTGTCTCTTTGATAGTACCCATTTTAGTGGGTGTGAGGCGATGTCTCATTGTGGTTTCGATTTGCATTTCCCTGATGATGAACAATCTTCCATATACCTGTTGACCATTTGTATGTCTTCATTTGAGAATGTCTGTTCACTTTTTTGCTCACTTTTTAAATGGATTACTAGGGGTTTTTGTTGTTGTTGTTGTTGTTGTTGTTGTTCTTGAATTGTATGCGTTCCTTATATATTTTGGACTTTAACACCTTATCAGATGTATGGTTTGCAAGTATTTTTCCCCATTCAGTGGGATGCCTTTTCACTTTGTTGACTGTTTCTTTTGCTGTGCAGAGGCTTTTAACCATTTGTCATTTTTTTTTTTTATTTTGTTGCCTGTGCTTTAGGAATCATATCGAAAAAAATCATTGCCCAGAAAATAGATTTGTTTTATGTAGTTCTGCCTCTTGGCCTTCTGGATATAAAGATCTGATATCTTATTTCAGATCGAGCGGAGCGTCCACACTCTTGATCTGATTACTCCTTTGGCTGCTTTCTCAACTGAGGTGCAGTCTTCCTTAGTAAATCTTTGGTTGTTTTTTAGCTAACATTGCCTAGATTTCCCTTTACAACAGCTTACTCCATCTCATAGGCCAACATTTATCTGGGCACTTGACTACCACTCCTTAATTCAAGTGAACATTTCTTTCTGAATTACTGCAGTAGACTTCAATTTCCTACTTCCAAGGTCAACTGCACCAATTTGTCATATGCCTCTAATATGCCATGTTTATCCTGACTCAAGGCTGCTCCCCCATCTCAAATGTCCCCTGATGCTTAATAGTATCAGTTCAGGCATTGATAATATTGAACTTTACCTGAGCCTTCTACTCCTAGAAAAAGATAAAATAAATCCCCCAACTCCAATTCTTTTGTGCTCCAGGAAAAGGCTTACTGCAAAGAGCCAGTCTTCTCCTTCTTAGACGCCCTCCTTGTTTACCTATGACAAGGCTAGAGACAGACCCTCCTCTTCTTGATCTTTGCTTCTTAAATGACTAGCTGAACTGTGTGTCCCCACTGGCCAATCTGTACAAAATGCTTCACTTGACAAACTTTAGTCAGGCTTCTCTTCTTCTGCTATATGCAGAACTTTGGGCTCACCATTGGGCTTTGGGGCGAAACAACCCTCCTTAACAACTTCTCCACATGATCAGCTGATTGTAAGAAAAGACCTTCCCTGATAATTGTCTGATGATACTTAACTCATCCCACTATCCCATACCTGATTCCTTCTAGCTTTTTCCCCCATCCCTATAAAAAGAAAAAAAATACTGCATGAACTGTAAGATCTTATAGTCTGCATATTCTCCCTATTGCAACAGTCACCTTCCCCTGATTGCAATAACCCTTTTGAATAAAATCTACTCCAAAAAGCTTTCCTATCCCTAAGATTAGGTTAGACACTCCCCACAGGGATTCTAAAACATTATGTCCTTATCCTAATTAGAGCACTCATCACAGTGAGGAACAGGGTTGTATTCTTGCCTCCATTCTTCACTAGAATGTGAGCTTCCTGAGGGCAGTCACTATGCCCTGTTTACCTTATAGCCCTGATCCCTTGTAGAGTTTTAGAATGTTTTAGAAGTGTACTTAAGTCTTAAGTTCTTAATTACTTAAACTTCCCTGTGAAGATGGACAACTGATCTAAGAATCCATTTCTGACCATCATTTCCATGGATGAATGAATTGGGACAAGAGAAGAGAGGTCACAATGGAGATTATTCTTCTACTTCTGCATACGAATAACATTCACATCCAGAAGGGGTGATTTAGATTAGATAAAGGTTTGCCACCCTCCACTGTGTCCCTTATAAAACTATGTGGGAAAGCAATTTTGATTATTGTTGTAGAGGCCATCAGTTCTAGAAAAATATCCCAAAAGAAAATGGGTTTTTTTATTCCTTCTGGCTCAAAATAGTGACTTATACACTTCTGGAGATGGAAGGAATACCAGCTTCAATTTATCAAACACATAAAATGTTAACTGTGCCATTTTATTGAAAGTTTATGACATACATCACTAAGATATGATTTATATTATACCAGAAATGCTGCTTCCTCATTCCCCACTCCAGTCAAGAGATCTAACCTACTCTCAAGGACTCCAGCTGAAAGCTTCAAGGTAGATAATAAAGGCGGCTGGTTCCTATGTTCAGAAATAGTCCCTGACCTGAGTCACAATGTCTTTAGAATGCCAAATTTTGTTTTGTTTGCTTGTTTTTGTCAAAGGTGTTGTGTTCCTGTTATTTGATTCCTTCCCTAAATTCCTGATCCATTTTTAATCTTAATTAGATCCCTGACTCTCTGGTACTCAAAACATTTGCCAGGGAACCTGTCTGGTCCATCTCAGCTCTTTGTGGCAACTTAGTCTATGTCAAGCTTCACTGTCTGAGCCCTGAAACACTACCCATCAATTTCCAATCTGTCCATGAACCTCTGATCTATAGTTAATTCTGAACCTGGTGATGGTTTTGCTCCAACTCATACTGACGCACTGCATGCTGCTCTGCTTCTCCTTAGAAGGCCCTGCCATGCTCACTATGGCTCTCTGTTGGCCACTTGTCTTGTACTTTTGCATGCCGCTGCCCAATTCTAGAATTATACCATATAGTTCAGCAAACATCTGGAAACGATCCACCTATTTTAATTAGCTTAAACACAATGAAAGTAATAAATGTACACAGCTTTAAAAGTCATTTTCCTGACCTCCCTCCTGTAGACCTCCATTTTCTTGCTCTACTCTAGAGCCATGCCTCAGTTACCTTTCTAGGACTGCTCTTCTGATCAATTCCATGTGTTTTGAATCAATTATCTTCTTTCTGGGTTACTTTCTCATTTAGATGCAGCACACTCTCTAGTATCTTTTTTCCTCTCCCATTTTTTCTTTAATATTAAGATTCTCTTTTAATAACATTATGTATGTCCCCACTGTACAAAGAATAATAGTTTTATAGACATGTTAAGAAAAAACCACAGTCTCCTTGTTTGGGATCCTTAGATAACAGGGTTCAAGGGAAAAACTTATATTCTATACATTTTTTTGTAATGCAATCCTAGGAATCTAGTAGGAAAAAATAAAGTAAAGGAGTGAAACATGAGGAATGATTAGCAGGGTGTTCATTACCTAGCTGGTCTTGGCTTTGTGGTTAAGTGCAGCAGATTGCTTGGCCTTATGGGATTGTCTTCAGAGAAGTCAGAGGAGCAATGAAGAAGTTATCTTACAGTTCTTGTCAAAGAATGGTCAAGTTTACTTCACTAAATATCAATTCCTCAGCATTTTCAGATTGTGCCATCTAGTCTGTCCAAGCAGCTACTGGGGAAGCCAGAATCTAGGAATGCAGTGGTAACATCCAAAGTTTAAGCCACAGAGCACACAGTCAGCCTGTGAGTGGTTCTATGGTAATGGCACTTGCCTACTAGCAAGCTGTACTTTGCAAGACCTACGAAGCAATAAGCTTCTGAGGGCACATGGGTACTGGGTAGATCCAGTGGATTCTTGCACTTCATTGGCACCAGAGATGAGCCCAGGGGAAGGAGGTAAAAGGCTTTTTCTTTTAAGGCATGAGGCAAGGAACTTTGGGGGTTACTTCTTTGTGCAACACAAGGAACCAGGAGTGAACATTGAATCAATCCTCAGAAGTGGATTAGGCAGAATGCCACAATGACATGATTCTTGTCATGGAGCTCACCAGGCACTTCCCCATCATCATCAAAACCTTTTCTCTGTGGCCTGTAATGATACATATGACATCAGGCGATCTAACTGAAGCATCAGCAGTAGCACCGAGCAGATTGCTGGTGATGTATCTCATGCCTGCATGCTAGCCTCTCTGTTGCCTCTCACAAAATGCAACCTCTTTTACCTTTTCAAGCTGATTATTTTATTTATTTGTTCGTTCATTCATTCATTCATTCATTCATAAGTGTTTATTTTTGAGAGAGAGAGAGAGACCACAAGCAGGGGAGGGGCAGAGAGAGAGAGGATGACAGAGTATCTGAAGGAGGCTCTGTGCTGACAACTGCTAGATAGCAGTGGGGCTCAAACTCATGAACACCAAGATCATGACCTGAGCTGAAGTCAGATGCTCAGTTGACTGAACCACCCAGGTGTCCCTTTTTGTTTACTCTAATATTCTTGGTTTATAAATCCCCTCATAAAAAAACCTTCACAGTCGCCACAGAGAAAGTCACTGCAGAATCTTTTACTCCTTCTGTTGCCCAGTCTCTAACTTACTTTTTGCCAGCACCAGCATTGGCTTTTGCAGTTCCCCTGATTTTCTTTATTCTGTTTTTGCATTCCTTTGCTGTTTTCTTGAGATCTTTTTCTTCTTATATAGTCCTTGCAAGTCTGTGAGTTTTTTGTTTGTTTGTTTTTTTTACCCAAGGAACCATATAAATCATGCCAAAACCAGTTGTCTTGCCATCACCAACATGGGTTCTGAATCCAAATACAAAGATAACATCTCATATGGTCTTGTAAATTTTGACTGGTTTTTCCCAAATTTCTATCTTAGGTACTGTTAACCTTCCAGGATGAAGAGTATCAGTGGCTGAAGTAGTTTCTGTTGAAGTAGTCAGTTGGTCGAGAACTTTCTGGTCAGAATAGTTACCATGTCATTCATGATGGCAGCCAAGCTTCAAGCAGCCAGGGAGAAAAGGACTTAAGCTGATTAATTTAGTGTTTCCTTGCATTGTCTCTAAATGATACTGTTGAAATGCCAACTTCTGATTTTTAGTTTGGGCATTTTCTCTTAAATTTCCACTGAAAAAGATGAAGATTTAATTTTCTCTCTACCCCGGCTTATATCACATGAAAGCACCATTCAAACCTTTATTTCCCAACCCCCATTCTGCCAATACAATGTAATTTTGGCTAAAACAACAATGTTTACCTTATCATTTAAATACTACTGGGGGAGTGAGACCTCCAGAATGGCGGAGTTAAGGACCTCTGAAAATTCACTCCTCCCTAAGAGTAGTGAGAACATAGGCAAAAATTATCAAAATCAACTTTTTTAGAACTTTGAAAGTTAATTTTAAAGAATCCAAGGAGTTTTTATTCGAGAAAAACTGCTGAAACTTGGTTACAACAGTCAGTATTTTAACTTGCCCTATTCCCATCCTTCTCTTGACAGCTCCACAGTATCCTTGAAACCCAGCAGCCTAGCAGACACTGAAGGGGGCTGACCAGGTTTGAAGCTCCTTAAAATGTTCCATCCCCCAAAATTGTCACTATTTGACAAATCTGGAATTTGCTAGAAAAATCCTTACTCATAGGACTTGTCATTATTTGACTAGACTTTGAGCTTGTTCAAGCAGTCAGAGCCCTATTCTCAGGGTGCCTATCAAAAACCATCACAGTAAATTGTTTAACTTTGAAGCTATTTGAGGCAGGAATACCAGTTGAGGCAAACAAGATGATGGCCAAAAGACTTTAAAAGAATATCTGGGAAATGAGATGTTAATAGGGGAATTTGAAAAGCACCAACATATTTCTGGGAATCTAGAGGGCCATGCCTGTGCAGGACTATATACATGTCCAGAAAACAAAACAAAACAAAAGTGAGAAAACCCTTCTTTCTCACCTCTGTGTAACCAAGAGGGCCTGTGCAATCAAGAAGTGAAGGCGAAGGCAGGATGGTAAACTGTCAGAGTCCCAATATACATATAGAAACCATAAACAAAAGATAGAAGACTTATTAGTTCACGCACTCAAGGAAATCTGTGTCCAAATATCAGCTGACTACAAAGATAACCAAGGAAAGATATAAGTAACAAAAACAGAACAAGTTATATAGACTCCACAGTATTAGTACACAGAAGTCATTAAAAACAACAAAAAAGAGCAACAAAACAAAACAAAACTTAGCAATCATAATAAGCCCTGGAGGGGGTAGGTATCTGACTTCCAGAATTGCCACATTATATATTTTTAAATGTCCACATTTCAATTAAAATTATGAGGCATTCAAAAAACCCACAGAAAACATGGCCTTATACATAGGGAGAAAAATAGTTAATAGAAATTAACTACTAAATTAACTTCTACTAGAGAAGAACTTTAAATCACCTATTATAGGGACACCCAGGTGGCTCAGTTGGTTAAACGTCTGACTTTAGCTCAGGTCATGATCTTGCAGTCTGTGAGTTTGAGTCCCGCATCAGGCTCTGTGCTGACAGTTTAGAGCCTGGAACCTGCTTCGATTCTGTGTCTCCTTCTCTGGGTGCCCCTCCCCCACGCACGCGCTGTCTCTCTCTGTCTCTCAAAAATAAATAAACATGACAAAATTAAAAAACAAATAAATCACCTATTATAAATATGTTTAAAGAACTAAGGGAAATCATGTCTAAATTAATAGAGCCTAAGAGACCCATGAGACACCATCAGGCATCTAACATATGTTTCAGATGAAGAGGAGGAAGATAAAGAAGCAGAGGGTAGATATGAAGAAGTAATGACCAGACACATCTTCAATTTGAAAAACAATAGTCTATACATCTAAGAAGCTCAACAGATGCCAAGTAGGATAAACTCAAATTGATGCACACATAGATATAACGTAGTCAAATTGTCAAAGAGACAAAATGAGAATCTTGAATTCAAGGAAAAAAGGACTCATCATTTCAAGGGATCTTCAATAAGATATCTGATTTTTCACAGGAAATGATGGAAGCCAGAGGGATTACATATTTAAAGTGCTGAATAAAAAAGACTCTCATTTAAGAATTTTATATATAGCAATACTGTCCTTCAAAAATGAAGACACAACTGACATTACCAGAAAAAAACTAGAAGTATCTGTGAATACAAGGACTAAACTACAAGAAATAATAAAAAGAGTATTCAAGGCTGAAATGAAAGGACACTAGACAGTAACTCAAGTTCACACAAAGAAACAAAGACTTATAAAGATAACTACATAAATAAATATGAAAAAACAAATATATTTTTGTTTGTAGTCCTTTTCTTTTTTCTGACTTAAAAGACAACTACTAAAAGCAATAAATGTATAAAAATGTAATTTATATAACAATAAAAGCACAAAGAAGGGAAGAAGGAACAGAGCTGTACATCTAAGAAGTTGCAAAGCTGTACATCAACAAGGTGCAAAGTTTTTGTGTACTATTGAAATTAAATTGGTATTCAAGATGATGTAAAGAAATGGAAAGACATTCCATGCTCATGGTATGGAAGAACAAATATTGTTAAAATGTCTATACTACCCAAAGCAATCTACAGATTTAATGCAATCCCTATCAAAATGCCAACAGCATTTTCCACAGAAGTAGAACAATCCTAAAATTTGTATGGAACAACGAAAGAACCCAAATAGCCAAAGTCATATTGAAAAAGAGAAATAAAACTGGAGGTATTACAATTCCAGACTTCAAATTATATTACAAAGCTGTAGTAATCAAAACAGTATGGTACTGCTATAAAAATAGACACACAGAGCAATGGGATAGAATAAAAACCCAGAAATGAACCTGCAATTATATGGTCAATTAAAGGAGGAATGAATATATCATGAGAAATAGATAATGTCTTCAAAAAATGATATTGGAACGCTGGACAGCTACAAGCAAAAAAATGAAACTGGACCATTTTCTTTCACCATACACAAAAATGAACTCAAACTGGATTAAAGATCTAAATATGAGATGTGAAACCATAAAAATCCTAGAAGAGAGCATAGGCAGTAGTTTCTCTGACATTGGCCATAGCAAAATTTTTCTAGATATGTCTCCTGAAGCAAGGGAAATAAAAGCAAAAATAAACTATTGGGACTACATCAAAATAAAAAGCTTCTGCCAGTGAAGGAAATAATCAACAAAACTAAAAGACAGCTACTAAACAGGAGAAGATATTTGCAACTGACATATCTGATAAAGGGTTAGTATTCAAAATTTATAAAGAACTTCTACAGCTCAACACCGAAAAAACAAATAACCCAATATTAAAATGGGCAGAGGACACGAACAGACCTTTTTCCAAAGAAGACGTCCAGATAGCCAACAGACACATGAAAAGATGCTCAATATCACTCATCATCAGGGAAATGCAAATGAAAACCACAATGAGATATCACCTCACACTTTACAATAGCTAAACTATGGAAGCAGCTCAAGTGTCCAAAAAAAGAGGAATGGATAAAGAAGATATGGTGTGTGTGTGTGTGTGTGTATGTGTGTGTGTGTGTGTGTGTGTGTGTGTGTGTGTGTGTGTATATATATATATATATTCATATACATATGAAATATTCAGCCATAAAGAATGTGATGTTGCCATTTGCAACAACATGGGTGGATCTAGATGATATAATACTGTGAAATAAATCAAAGGAAGACAAATCTATGATTTCACTCATATGTGGAATTTTAGAAACAAAACATATGAGCAAAGAAAAAAAGGGAGAGACAAACCAAGAAACATATTCTTAACTATAGAGAACAAATTGATGGTTACCAGAGGGAAGGTGGATGGAGGGTGGGTGAAATAGATGATGAGGATTAAAAATGCACTTATCATGATGAGCACTGACTAATGTTTAGAATTGTTGAATCACTATATTGTACACTTGAAACTTATAGAACACTATTTATTAACTATACTGGAATTAAAATTAAAAACTTAATTTAAAAAAGTTAATAAAAACTTAAATTGATGTTAATCCAAATTAGATTAAGTTGTTTATTGGAATCCTAAGGGCAACCACTAATAAAACAACTCAAAATAAAATAAAAATAAAATAAAATAAAATAAAATAACTCAAAATAAAATAAAATAAAATAAAATAAATGACAAGTGAATTAAAATGGTATACTAAAAAAATCTATTTTTTAATAAAATTTTTTTTTAACATTTATTTATTTTTGAGACAGAGAAAGAGAGAGCGTGAACAGGGGAGGGTCAGAGAAAGAGGGAGACACACAGAATCTGAAACAGGCTCCAGGCTCTGAGCTGTCAGCACAGAGCCCGATGCAGGGCTTGAACCCATGGACCGTGAGATCATGACCTGAGCCGAAGTCGGACGCTTAACCGACTGAGCCACCCAGGCGCCCCCTAAGAAAATCTATTTAAAGATACAAATTAAAGGGAGTAGTGGAGGAATAAAGTAACAAAGAAGACATAAAAAAACAAATATCAAAGTGGTAGACATAAATCCTACCTTATCAGTAATTACATTAAATGTACATGTATTAAATTTTCTGATCAAAAGACAAAGATTGGCAAATGGTTCAAAAATTAACCATGTGCCATATAAAGAAACACTTCACAAAGATACAAATACGTTGGAAGTAAAATAATAGAAAACAGAGACACCACAGAAACAATAACTAAAAGAGAGCTTGAATTGCTATACAAATATAAGGGGTGCCTAGGTGGCTCAATCTGTTAAGTGTCTGATGCTTGATTTCAACTCAGGTCATGATCTCATGGTTTTGTGAGCACAAGCCCCTTGTTGGGTTCTGTGCTGACAGCGCAGAGCCTGTTTGGGATTCTCTCTCTTTCCCTCTCTTTCTGCCCCTCCCCTGCTCACCCTGTCTCTGTCACACTCAAAATGAATAAACTTAAAATTTGTTTTTGAAAAACCCCACAACTATAATTTAAACATTATTCCCACCTGAGCCAGGAAGGGAAATCATGATTACTTTTCCTTTACTGCTTAACTCTGTTAGTTAGAACTAATAATTGCCTTTTCTTATTTGCTTAATTTTCCATTTATTTATCAATGATTCCATGCAAACTTTTCACAAGTTATCTAAATCTCTCAAAATGCTCAAATCTATCAGATATTCCATCACTTTCATCTTCCCAATGGAGTTTCTTACAAAGCCTCTGCCATATTCCAGTATGGTTGGGTTATCCTCCCTACCTGTATTTTTCATCCTGAGATCTCCCTTTCTGAGCATGATGGTTATTAACGTCATCCCTCTGTTAGGCTGGAAATACTGTTTCGGTTTGGCAGTTCTTTCTTGGTTTACTCCCTCATTTTGGTAGAACTCAAACTTCAATAGCTTCCTGAGCAAAGAGAACATGGAAAATACATTTCTTAGAATGTGCCTGGCTGAAATTTATTTATCCTACCCCAAATCTTGATGAAAATTTCCTTGGTTTAGAATTTTAGCTTGGAAGTAATTCTTCTTCACAATTTTGAAGGTGAACCCCAATTGGCCTTGAACTTCCTCTCTTCTGTGAGAAGTGTGCAACTGTTTTGATTTTTGATTCTTGTTATGTGGCCTAATTTTTTCTGTATAGAACACCATTTCCAGGGTACTAAAATTTTACAGTGATATGTCTTGGTATGAGTCTATTTCATCTATTTTATGAAGCACTCCCTGGACTCTTTTTTCCTCACTTTCCTAAGGGTGTAAGGTAAAGATTTGGCTTACATATAAAATTTAGTAATCAGTGAAAAGTACACAGGAATAAAATACAGTTAGCAAAAGCTAAGTAGCTCTTAATCCCTGAGTTAGAGACAGCATGGCATAGATAATTCTTGGTTAACTTAAGAAAGAGGTGTTTGAAGGAAATGAATGGAGTTTTTTTTTTTTAACAACCTTAATTTAGTGACTAAGGTAATGAAATAGAGAGACTGGTATAAGGAAGTTTTTATGTATAATGCTCGTAGTTCTCGGTAATTGTAAGAAAAGATTTCCTCTGATCAAAATATAACAGATAGTTTAGCCTTAATCAAATGTGCTAATGCGAGATAGTCTTTCAGACAGAATGCCTTCTACTGTTCTTACGTTTACAGCTTTACCACTTTCACCTCAAACATATATAAACATATTTTTGTGAGGTATGAATCCTTTGTAAAATTGTGTTAAATCTAATTAAGATTGGAATAAAATTTTAGGGAATGTGTTTTATTAACAAAATTCTTTCTTCAATTTTTACCTCTTTTTTTTTTCCTGATGCTGAAATCAAATCATTCATCCTAAGGTATTCTACTATCAATACATAAAACATAATGACTTTTTTGGGGCACCTGGGTGGCTCAGTCGTTTAAGCGTTTGACTCTTGATTTTAGCTCAAGTCATGATCTCATGGATTGTGAGTTGGAGGCCCACATAAGGCTTTGTGCTGACAGTGTGGAGGCTGCTTGGGATTCTCTCTTTCCCTCCCTCCTTCTGCCCCTCCCCCTATTGCTCGTGTGTGTGTGTGTGTGTGTGTGTGTGTGTGTGTGTGTGTGTGTGCTTATTCTGTCTCTCTCTCAAATGAAACTTAAAAAAAAAACCATAGTGACTTTTTAGAGGATACACTGTAAAAGTAAAAGGGAGATGATGGAGGAGGGGAAGAGGATGTGTTTAACTGTTATGAGGTTGTAGCAAAATATTTTGATTTGATTTTATTTTTTGCAGTATTTTATCTTTTTAAATCCTACAATACAAAGATAAATTATTTGAGCAGTAAAGTAATATCAGCTTTTCCAGGGTCACCTGAGTGGCTCATTTGGTTAAGTGTCTGACTTTGGCTCAGGTTATGATCTCATGGTGTGTGAGTTCAGGCTTTCCATCAAGCTTGCTGCTGTCAGCCTATCAGTTCAGATTCTGCTTCAGATCTTCTGTCCACCTTTCTCTTTGCCCCTCCCCTGCTTATGCTCTTTCTCTCTCTCTCAAAAATAAACAAACATTTAAAAGTAAATAGATATAGGGGTGCCTGGGTGGCTCAGTCGGTTGAGCATCCCACTTGAGCTCAGGACATGATCTCACGGTCTGTGAGTTTGAACCCTGCTTCAGGCTCTGTGCTGACAGCTCAGAGCCTGGAGCCTGCTTCGGATTCTGTGTCTCCCTCTCTCTGCCCCTCTCATGCTCACGCTCTGTCTCTCTCTTTCTCTGAAAAATGAATAAACTTTAAAAAAAACACTTAAAAATAAAATAAAATTAAATAGATATACAATGAATCCAGAAGCTTTCCTTCCATTTCTATTTTTTGGAACAGCTTGAGAAGGATAGGTATTAACTCTGCTTTAAATGTCTGCTAGAATTCCCCTGGGAAGCCATCTGGCCCAGGACTCTTATTTGTTGGGAGATTTTTGATAACTGATTCAATTTCTTCACTAGTTATGGGTGGGTTCAAATTTCCTATTCCTTCCCATTTGAGTTTTGGTAGTGTGTGGGTGTCTAAGAATTTGTCCATTTCTTCCAGGTTGTCCAGTTTGTTGGCATATAATTTTTCATAGTATTCTCTGATAATTGTTTGTATTTCTGAGGGGTTGGTTGTTATATGTCCAATTTTATTTGTGATTTTATCTATTTGGGTCCTCTCTCTTTTCTTTCTTAGAAGTCTGGCTAAGGGTTTGCCAATTCTGTTGATTTTTTTTTTTTAATTTTTTTTTTCAACGTTTATTTATTTTTGGGACAGAGAGAGACAGAGCATGAATGGGGGAGGGGCAGAGAGAGAGGGAGACACAGAATCGGAAACAGGCTCCAGGCTCTGAGCCGTCAGCCCAGAGCCTGACATGGGGCTCGAACTCACAGACCGCGAGATCGTGACCTGGCTGAGGTCGGACGCTTAACCGACTGCGCCACCCAGGCGCCCCGATTTTTTTTTTTCAAAAAACCACCTGTTAGTTTCATTGATCTGTTCTACTGTTTTGTTTTTTTTTTTTTGGATTCTATATTGTTTATTTCTGGCATTACCTTAATTCCCAAACCAGAAAGAGACCCCACAAAGAAGGGGAATTACAGGCCAATATCCCTGATGAACATGGATGCAAAAATTCTCAACAAGATACTAACAAATCGAATTCAACAGCATATAAAAAGAATTATTCACCATGATCAAGTGGGATTCATTCCTGGGCTGCAGGGCTGGTTCAGTATTCGCAAATCAATCAATGTGATACATCACATTAATAAAAGAAAGGGTAAGAACCATATGATCCTGTCAATAGATGCAGAAAAAACATTTGACAAAATACAGCATCCTTTCTTAATAAAAGCCCTCAAGGAAGTCGGGATAGAAGGAACATACTTTAACATCATAAAAGCCATATATTAAAAGCCCGTAGCTAATATCATCCCCATTGGGGAAAAACTGAGAGCCTTCCCCCTGATATCAGGAACATGATTTCACCACTGTTGTTTAACATCGTGTTGGAAGTCCTAGTCTCAGCAATCAGACAACAAAAGGAAATAAAAGCATCCAAATTGGCAAAGAAGAAGTCAAACTTCCCCTTTTCGCAGATTACATGGTACTCCACATGGAAAACCCAAAAGACTCCACTAAAAAGCTGCTATAACTGATACATGAATTCAGCAAAGTCACAGGATGCAAAATCAATGTACAGAAATTGGTTGAATGTCTATACACCAATAATGAAGCAACAGAAAGAGAAATAAAGAAATTGATCCCATTGCAATTGCACCAAAAACATAAAATAGCTAGGAACAAACCTAACCAAAGATGTAAAAGATCCGTTTGCTGAAAACTACAGAAAACTTATGAAAGAAATTGAAGAAGACACAAAGAAATGGAAAAACATTCCATGCTCATGGATTGGAAGAATAAATATGGTTAAAATGTCAATACTACCAAAAGCAATCTACACATTGAATGCAATGCCAATTAAAATTGCACTGACATTCTTCTCGAAGCTAGAACAAACAATCCTTAAATTTGTATAGAACCACAAAAGACCCCAAATAGCCAAAATAATGTTGAAAAAGAAAACCAAAGCAGGAGACATCACAATCCCAGACTTTAGCCTCTACTACAAAGCTGTAATCATCAACACAGTATGGTACTGGCACAAAAACAGACACATAGATCAATAGAATAGAATAGAGAACCTAGAGCTGGACCCACAGATGTATAGCCAGTTAATCTTTGTCAAAGCAAGAAATATTATCCAATGGGAAAACGACAGTCTCTAGCAAATGGTGCTGGGAGAACTGGACAGCAACATGCAGAAGAATGAAACTGGACCACTTTCTTACACCATATACAAAAATAAACTCAAAATGGATGAAAGACCTAAATGTGTGACAAGAAACCATCAAAACCCCAGAGGAGAAAACAGGCAACAACCTCTTTGACTTCAGCCACATCAAGTTCTCCTTCAACATGTTTCCAAAGGCAAGGGAATTAAAAGCAAAAATGAACTATTGGGACCTCATCAGGACAAAAAGTTCTGCACTGTAAAGGAAACAATCAGCAAAGCTAAAAGGCAATCAATGGAATGGGAAAAGATATTTGCAAATGGCAAATCAGATAAAGGGTTAGTATCCAAAATCTATGAAGAACTTACCAAACTCAACACCCAAAAACAAATAATCTAGTGAAGAAATGGGCAGAAGACATGAATAGACACTTTTCCAAAGACATCCAGATGGCCAACAGACACATGAAAAGATGCTCAACATCATCAGCATCATGAAAAGATGCTCATCATCAGGAAATACAAATCAAAACCACCATGAGATACCACCTCACACTGGTCAGAGTGGCTAACATTAACAACTCAGGCAACAACAGATGCTGGCGAGGATGTGGAGAAACAGGAAAATTCTTGCACTGTTGGTGGGAATGCAAACTGGTGCAGCTGCTCTGGAAAACAGTATGGAGATTCCTCAAAAAATGAAAAATAGAACTACCCTACGACCCAGCAATAACACTACTAGGAATTTATCCAGAAGACACAGGAGTGTTGATTCATAGGGACACTTGTACCCCAATGTTTATAGCAGCACTTTCAACAATAGCCAAATTATGGAAAAAGCCTGAATGTCCATCAACTGATGAATGGATAAAGAAATTGTGGTTTATATACACAATGGAATACTACTTCGCAATGAGAAAGAATGAAATCCTGCCATTTGCAGCAACATGGATGGAATTGGAGGTATTATGCTAAGTGAAATAAGTCATAAGTGAAACATATCATAAGTGATATCATATGTTTTCACTCATATGTGGAACTTGAGAAACTTAACAGAAGTCCATGGGAGAAGAGAAGGGGAAAAAATAGTTACAAACAGAGAGGGAGGGAGGCAAACTTTAAGAGTGTCTTAAAAACTGAGAACAAACTGAGGGTTGTTGGCAGGGGGGAGGGCAGGGGAAAATGGGTGATGGGCATTGAGGAGGGCACTTGTTGGGATGAGCACTGGGTGTTGTATGGAAGCGATGAATCACAGGAGTCTACCCCCAAAGCCAAGAGCACAGTGTATAGACTGTATGCTAGCCAACTTGACAATAAAGTATATTTTAAAAAATAATAAAATAAAATTAATAAACATAAAACAAATAGTGGAAAAAAATGTCAGCTTTTCCTAAGTACACTTTTCTCTTTTTCCAATCTGTGAAGATTGATAAAAGGCATTTAATAAAGGTTTTTTTTTTTTTAATTTTCAAAAAATTATTATTGAGATAGAATTAACAAACAAGTTTCTTTCTTTTCTATTTTGGGAGAGGAACTTGGTAGACACACATATAGTTAACTATCCTATTCTCAAGTTACTTTAATTGTTAGGATAAAAAATGTTAATTCCTAGAAGCAGTAGTACTTTAACAGCTTATTGAACTTAACTAGAGGGAAAACACTTCTAAGGATATGGTTCATTGGGTCTGTGTTCTCAACCATTGAATTTAGACATTTATTTAGAAATTAGATAAATGGCACAGAGCAAAAAAAACCTTTAAAGTGGGAAATTTAACATGTCCATGATTAATTTTCATTTTATTGGTGTTATTAGTAAAAGCCTAATAAATCCTGAATGAGCCTTGTAAACTAAATTTTTAAAGTCATATAGTCTTTGAAAACTGATTTTTGGTTACAAGATTTAAGATGGCCATATCTCTCAATTCTCAAAAGATATTCTTGAACTCTTACTACCACTTAAAAATGTTAATTATATAATGAAGTCGTTTGGTTGACATAAGAAGGAAAAGAAAAGCAAGGTGAAAAAAGGAAATGAAGTGGTAACTGCTAAAGAAATTTGAATAAAAGGGGGCGCCTGGGTGGCACAGTCAGTTAAGTGTCTCACTCTTGATCTCGGCTCAGGTCATGGTCTCATGGTTAATGAGTTCGAGACCCACATCAGGCTTCTGCACCGATAGCGTGGAGACTGCTTGGCCTTCTGTCTCTCCTTCTCTCTGCTCCTCCCCTGCTTGTGCTCTCTGTCAGTCTCTGTCTCTGTGTCTCAAAATAAATAAATAAACTTAAAAATAAATTTGAGAAGAAGGCAAAAGTTATAAAATATTTGGGAGCTGGATTTTATTTTATTTTTTTTAAAGTTTTTTTTTTTTCAACGTTTATTTATTTTTGGGACAGAGAGAGACAGAGCATGAACGGGAGAGGGTCAGAGAGAGAGGGAGACTCAGAATCGGAAACAGGCTCCAGGCTCTCAGCCATCAGCCCAGAGCCTGACGCGGGACTCGAACTCACGGACCGCGAGATCGTGACCTGGCTGAAGTCGGACGCTTAACCGACTGCGCCACCCAGGTGCCCCTGGGAGCTGGATTTTAACACTGACCAACTCAAGGAACAGATATGAGACTGGAAGTCCTCCTGAAAAATATTTATTTACCTAAATCACTAGTGGTAACAATGTGCCATTTTGAATTGAGAGAGCGCTCTTAAAATTCTGCTGTAGTTTTATCATTTATTCTCACATCTAAAAATAAAAAAGTCAAGTTGTTCTGATCTTTTGCATATAACATTTAAATCCTGAATTCCCACCAAAGGATATATGTTCTCCCAAGTAGGATAGTCCTAAAGGTTTACAATTTAATTTCTATCTAAAAGAGCTCCGGCATTTTTCTTCCTGCTTAATCCCTCTCCTCCATGACAGGGTAGTCTGCAATGATGTGCTGAGTGACAAATCATATACAACCTTAATTAACTGCATGAGCCTTTTTAATGTTGACTTTTAACTGACACTCTCATACAAGAGGATTATACCACCAGACTTCAAATAACCACATGAATAACTCACTGTATCAAAGTATATAAGTGGTTCGAATGGCCACATGCTCTCGAGGTTTGTATACCTTGTGAGCATAAATTAGTTAAAAATAAATCTCCAAGGTTCTAACAGGAGAGATCTTCCAAACTATTTCAAAAACACAATTTCTCCAGGTAGTATCCACCATGAAAGTAGTTCTCATCATGACAAATGCCAAGGTTTACATATTCTAAGCAAAGAGAGCAGAATGAGAGAGTACTCAAACTTAGGTCATTCTCACAATGTAAGTAGTTTTCTAAACTTTATTATGAAAATCTTCAAGCCATAGAAAAACTTAAAGAACAGCATATTTATATGTATGTTTATATTATATGTAGTTATATATATACAATGTATATAATATACATATATGTATTTTTAAGTGTTTTATAATTATATTTTTATATTCTTTTCATCCAGTAATCATAGCATTTTATATATTCAAGTATTTGAGTATTTGTTTAAACTTGTTATTAATTTTACACTTTATTGCTTTATAATAAAAGAATAAGGTCTATTTAATTTTCACTTTGTAAAAAATTATCAGTGTTTTCTCTGTGGTCTAATATATGATCATTTTTTACACAGTTCTGTGATTTAGCTTCTATTCATGGGGTACTAAGTTAAAGAGATATATAGTAAAACCTTGGTTTGCGAGCTTGCAGAAACATGCATGTAATCCAAACCATTTGCATATAAAAACAGATTTCAAGAAACATTTGGCTTAGTTGTGAGCATGTGACATTTGGCGTCATGTACTATTTGTATTGCAAGACATTACTCATTTATGAAGCTAAAATTAGAAATGTTTGCTTGTGCAGAACACTCGCAGAATAAATTACTCGCAATCCAAGGTTGATTTATCTAACAATTAGGCCTTAAAAATTATGCTGTTCAGATACCATGTAAACTTTTTGATGTTTTGCCAACTTAATATTTCAAATACTAGTATAATTGTTACTGTTACTTTTATACTTTTGTTCTATACATTTTTGGTGAGACATACGTAATCATTTATGTTATAAAATTATCTTTACAAAATTAAAAAAAAATCATCATCTTTGTCCTGTTTAGTACTCTTTCCTTGCCTTGGGTTCTACTCTGACCAGCATTAGCATTAATAATATAATATGTGCTTTTTCCCTTTTGTCCTCTTTTTTTTTATCTTTGCTTGAAATACTTTATTTTAATTTAAAATATTCTTATTTTGTTTGGCAGTGTGTCTCTTTGTAAAGAACACATAATTGACTTCGTATTTTGACTTAGTCTGAGAGTATTTATGTATTTTAATTGAAAATTTTAAACTATTGATAGTTATTGTCGTAGCTGACAACTTAGCACATATTAACGTGTCATTTTTATTTTTATGCTTCCTGGATAATTCTATAGATTTCTAGTTTTGTTGTAAGAAAACTGAAATTTAACGACTTATTCTAGTGATGTGGTAATACCTGTTTTTATCATTCTATTAAAGATTACCATCGTATTACATAAATAAATCCATGTTTCTTTAATGATTAATGTACCAAATAAAATAAAACAAAATATGTAATACAAAGAAATTAGCACCCTCTGCACCCAACATCCAGATTATTATTAAATGTTAAATGTTTTTCTATTGTCTTTTTAAAGTGATCTTTGCCTCATTTTGAAATCATTCAAAAAATATTTTTCTTAATTTAATTATACATTTCATTGTCTCCAGTGTTTACAACTAATCCTTTGATGAGTTTTCTATTTGCTTTGTTTCTCGTTTACATAAAATAGGTGTTTACATTGTATTTAAGAATACATAAGTGGTATGTGTTCTAAAACCTTCTATACCTGAGACTTATTTCTGCTGCCTTTACACATAAATGCCACATTTGTTTTTGGTTGAAATTCTTGAGTCTCAATCTTTTTTCCCCTCAAAACTGTAGATGTTGCTCTATTTTCTTCTGTTTATTATGAGATACTTTTGTTTGTTATAAGTTGTCTAAGACAAGCTCAGTTCTTATTGAGCTAATTCTAAGATAGAAACTCTGTTTTTTTTTTTCTAATGCTTTAAGGATCTTTTCTTTCACTTGTAATTCCCTAAAGTCATGGGGGTGTATTTAAATAGGAGCCTCTCTTCATAGTGATGTCTTTTCATTAATTTGCCACCTACAAGATGAGCCTCTTCCATCACTATAGACCCATCTTTCTTCAGACCAGAAACTTTGTTCTGTTCAGTCTACATTTATTTTTATTTTTGGGACAGAGAGAGACAGAGCATGAACGGGGCAGGGACTGAGAGAGAGGGAGACACAGAATTTGAAACAGGCTCCAGGCTCTGAGCCATCAGCCCAGAGCCCGACGCGGGGCTCGAACTCCCGGACCGCGAGATCGTGACCTGGCTGAAGTCGGACGCTTAACCGACTGTGCCACCCAGGTGCCCCTGTTCTGTTCAGTCTAAAGTATCACTTAACTTTTATTTGTTGGCTCTCTGTTCTCTGCATTCTATTTCTATGATCTTCTTTTTCAAAATTTCCTTTTGTTCCTTTTTTAGATTATAATAGAGTTACCTAAGTGTAGTATCCTCATAGCCAAAATATTTTTCTGTATCTTCAATTTATTACATATGGTAGTGTTTTCAGTTCTGCAGATGCATTTTTTTTTGTTTTTTTCTTTCTGATCTTTCTTTGTATAATTGAGTGTATCTGGTTTTTAGCCTACCCTCTTTTATCCAAGTCTTTTACCTCATCTTATACTTCCTGATTCATAGAATCTAAATTTTCCTGGATTTGGGGGAGTATACAGAAAAACTTTCTGAAGTTTCTTATGGTAAATGTTCTTTGAAACTGTGGTATTCATTCTCATAAAAAATAAATAGTTCAATTTGACACTGAAGAATATTTTCACAGGTTTCATATTCGTGTGTTTTTTTTTTCTATACAGTTAGGCTTTAAGAAAAATCTATCTAGTTCAGTCTTCCCTGCATTGCCTATTTGGTTGTTGTTGGATCCATTGTCTTAGATATTAGGTTGGAGGGCTGGTTGAGATGTATTGTTTGTATCCATTTTTCTTGATTTTTAAAACTGGAAGCAACCCAGGTGTCCTTCAGCAGGTTTATGATGAAACAAACTGGATACCCATATCATGGACTACTACTCAGCAATAAAAAGGAACAAACTAGGGGCACCTGGGTGGCTCAGTTGGTTGAGCGTCTGACTTCAGCTCGGGTCATAGTCTCACAGTTCATGAGTTCAAACCCCGTATCAGGCTCTGTGCTGACAGCTCAGAGCCCGGACCCTGCTTGGATTCTGTGTCTCCCTCCCAATTATGCTCTGTCTTTCTCTCTCTCTCTCTCTCTCTCAAAAATAAATAAACATTAAATAACATTTTTTAAAGGAACAAACTATATGATAGACACAATATCCTGGGGAGATATCACCAGAGAATTATGCTGAGTGAGAAAAGGCCAATGACAAAAGCTTACATATTATATGATCTTATTTACATAACATTCTTGAAATGAAAAAATTCTAAAAATGGAAAACAGATTAGTCATTACTAGGACTCTAGGAGCAGGGGAATGAGTGTGGATAAAGGCACTTGTAAAAGGGCA
The DNA here is from genome assembly GCF_014898765.1 of Herpailurus yagouaroundi. Taxonomy (NCBI): domain Eukaryota; kingdom Metazoa; phylum Chordata; class Mammalia; order Carnivora; family Felidae; genus Herpailurus; species Herpailurus yagouaroundi. Next base: position 88,918,160 of record NW_024412377.1, read on the forward strand.
AAAGAGGGATCTTTGTGGTGATGGAAATGTTCTGTATCTTGACTGTATCAATGTCAAAATTCTGGTGGTGATGCTGTAATATACTGTACTATATATTAAAAACATTTTTTTTACATTTATTTATTTTTGAGAGACAGAGAGGGACAGAGTGTGAGCAGGGGAGGAGCAGAGAGAGAGGGAGACACAGAATCAGAGGCAGGCTCCAGACTCCGAGCTGTCAGCACAGAGCCCGGCACGGGGCTCGTATCCACGAACCGTGAGATCGTGACCTGAGCCGAAGTTGGACGTTTAACCGACTGAGCCACCCAGGCACCCCAATATCATACTAAATTTTAACAGTACCATGTTACTATTGGGGGATATCCTTGGTAAAGTGTACTCTGTATTATTACTTATAACTACATGCCAATCTACAATTATGTCAAAGCAAAAAGTTTAATTTTAAAAGGATTTTTTATAAAAAGGATATTTGGGCATTTACTAAGAAACCACAAAAGTGATAAAATGGAAAGATGATTTGACTGGAGTGGGGACGGAGGAACAAAAGATGGAGAAGTGAACCTTCCAAAGTAAATACCCTTGGGCAATCTTCATGCTTACACTGTATATAAATAAAGTACAGTTGCTGAGGTGAAATAAACTCACTCAGGTCTGACTATAACCTACTAAAAGATTTTGTCCAGAGAGAAGGAAGGATGGAAAGTGAATCTCAAATTGATAAGTATTCTTTCTCAATATGAGACCTTTGGAATAAGACCCCATGTGAATCTTCTAGGATTTTACTTGACTATAATGCCATCTGATTTGCACAGAGGTCATTTATTTTGTAGTTCTAAACATATAAGCTGAAAATTGCTGTGATTTGGGAATCCTGCCCTTTTCACCTCTTATTTGGTTGGTGCTAAATAACTGTAACAAAGCGGAATTTTCTGCAATTATTCGTATAGCTTAATGGACAAATCGATGGCGTTTTCCCCTCTGGCCTCTGCTGCTGCCTGTCTATATTTCACGTTATTTAATGCCCACACTGTCACTAAATTGCTACAGTCCTAATATGATTGTTCTAATATGATAATAATGGATAATCCTCACTGAGTACTTACTACATGCCAGGCACATGCCAGGCACTATTTAAACAGTTTACATTTAAACTCAATTAATCTAAGTAACAATCCTATGGGTTGGCTTTTGTTATTATCACCATTTTACAGCAGAGGTACAGAGAGTTGAATTAATTCAGCCTGTGCTTCAAATAGTGAAGCCAAGAAACACATCCAAGTGATATTAACTCTAGAGCTTATACTTTTAACCACTGTACTTTATTGTCTTGCATGAGACTGCACTATATAGTGAAGTACAAGAAAGCCCTCTAAAACTGTGTGATACAAACATAAGGAATGACAGATTCTGACTAGTTGTACTTTACATTTTGATGCAGTTGGATGACTGAATTTTGCCTACTGATATGCGGGCAGTAGTCACACATCACTTCTGGGACTGACCCATAAAACCTCCTTTCCATGATTTTCCATCTGCTTTCCCCATCCTTTCATTGAACAGGATAGAATTTAAGAACTTGGTGGAATCTGAATTCCTGCAGTGCTGCTGATAGAAGAGCTGGCTAATAGGAATCCGTGTTGTGCTCGTGCAGGAGTGAGAAATAAACTTTTATTGTTTTAAACAACTTAAATTTGGTGTTGGTTATTGTTAGCCAATCTTGGGTGAATACAAGATGTTATCAATAGTATTGCTATGCACGTTCTCTTCTTTCACTGTTTTTCTTTCCTTTTTTTTTAAAATTTTATTTTTTTAATTTACATCCAAATTAGTTAGCATGTAGTGCAACAATGATTTCAGGAGTAGATGCCTTAATGGCCCTTACCCATTTAGCCCATCCACCCTCCCACAACCCCTCCAGTAACCCTCTGTTTGTTCTCCATATTTAAGAGTCTCTTATGTTTTGTCCCTGTCCCTATTTTTATATTATGTTTGCTTCCCTTCACTTATGTTCATCTCTTCTGTGTCTTAAAGTCCTCATATGAGTGAAGTCATAGGATATTTGTCTTTCTCTGACTGACTAATTTTGCTTAGCATAATACCCTCTAGTTCCATCCATATAGTTGCAAGTGACAAGATTTCATTACTCCACTGTGTGTGTGTGTGTGTGTGTGTGTGTGTGTGTGTGTGTGTGTATACACAACATCTTCTTTATCCATTCATCTGTTGATGGACATTTGGGCTCTTTCCATACTTTGGCTATTGTTGATAGTGCTACTACGAATATGGGGGTGCATGTGCCTCTTCAAAACAGCATACCTGTATCCCTTGGAAAAATATGTAGTAGTACAATTGCTGGGTCATGGGGTAGTTCTATTTTTAATTTTTTGAGGAACCTCCACACTGTTTTCCAGAGTGGCTGCACCAGCCTGCATTCCCACCAGCAGTGCCAAAGAGATCCTCTTTCTCCACATCCTTGCCAACATCTGTTGTCGCCTGAGTTGTTAATGTTAGCTACTCTGACCAGTGTGAGGTGATATCTCGTTGTGGTTTTGATTTGTATTTCCCGGATGATGAGTGATAGTGAGCATTTTTTCATGTGTCGGTTGGCCATCTGGATGTCTTCTTTGGAATGGAAGTTTCGATTCATGTCTTTTGCCCGTTTCTTCACTGGATGATTTGTTTTTTGGGTGTTGAGTTTGGTAAGTTCTTTATAGATTTTGGATACTAACCCTTTATCTGATATGTCGTTTGCAAATATCTTCTCCCATTCCATCGGTTGCCTTTTAGTTTTGCTGATTGTTTCCTTCACCGTGCAGAAGTTTTTATTTTGATGAGGTCCCAATAGTTCATTTTTGCTTTTGTTTCCCTTGCCTCCAGAGATGTGTTGAGTAAGAAGTTGCTATGGCCAAGGTCAAAGAGGTTTTTGCCTGCTTTCTCCTTGAGGATTTGGATGGCTTCCTGTCTTACGTTTAAGTCTTTCATCCATTTTGAGTTTATTTTTGTGTATGGTGTAAGAAAGTGATCCACGTTCATTCTTCTGCATGTCACCATCCAGTTTTCCTAGCACCACTTGCTGACGAGACTGTCCATTGGATAGTCTTTGGATATCCCATTGGATATTCTTTCCTGCTTTGTCAAAAATTCGTGGGCCATACATTTGTGGGTCCATTTCTGTGTTCTCTATTCTGTTCCATTGATCTGAGTGTCTCTTTTTGTGCCAGTACCATACTGTCTTGATGATTACAGTTCTGTAATACCGCTTGAAGTCCAGGATTGTGATGCCTCCTGCGTTGGTTTTCTTTTTCAAGGTAGCTTTTGCTATTAGGGGTCTTTTCTGGTTCCATACAAATTTTATGATTGTTTGCTGTAGCTCTGTAAGGAATTCTGGTGTTGGGGCGCCTGGGTGGCTCAGTTCATTGAGCGTCCGACTTCGGCTCAGGTCATGATCTTGTGGTTCATGGGTTGGAGCCCCACGTCAGGCTCTATGCTTACAGCCTGCTTCAAATTCTGTGTCTCCCTCTCTGCTCCTCCCCCCGCTCATGCTCTCTCTTTCCTTCAAAAATAAACAAACAAAAAAAAAAAACATTAACAAAAAGAATGCTGGTGTTATTTTGATAGGTATTGCATTGAATATGTAGATTGGGTAGTATTGACATGTTAACAATATCTGTTCTTCCTATCCAGGAGCATGGACTATTTTTCCATTTTTTTTGTGTGTGTGTCTTCTTCAATTTCTTTCATAAGCTTTCTACAGTTTTCAGTGTATAAGTTTTTCACCTCTTTGGTTAGATTTATTCCTAAGTATTTTATGGTTTTGGTGCAGTTGTAAATGGGATAGATTCCTTGATTTCTCTTTCTGTTGCTTCATTATTGGTGTATAGGAATGCAACCGATTTCTGTGCATTGATTTATATCCTGTGACTTTGCTGACTTCAGGGATCAGTTCTAGCCATTTTTTGGTGGAATCTTTTGGGTTTTCCATATAGAGTATCATGTCATCTGCAAAGAGTGAAAGTGTGACCTTCTAGCTCATTTGGATGCCTTTTATTTCTTTGTGTTGTATGATTGCTGAGGCTAAGACTTCCAATTCTATGTTGAATAACAGTGGCAAGTGTGAACATCCCTGCCTTGTTCCTGACCTTAAGGGAAAAGCTCTCACTTTTTCCCATTGAAAATGATGTTAACGTTGGGTCTTTCATATATGGCTTTTATGATCTCGAGGTATGATCCTTCTATCCCTACTTTCTTGAGTGTTTTTATCAAGAAAAAATGCTCCATTTTATCAAATGCTTTTTCTGCATCTATTGAGAGGATCATGTGGTTCTTGTCCTTTCTTTTATTGATGTGATGAATCACATTGATTGTTTTGCAGATTTTGAACCACCCTGCATCCCAGGTATAAAATCCACTTGGTTGTGGTGAATGATATTTTTAATATATTGTTGGATCCGGTTGGCTGATATCTTGTTGAGGATTTTTGTATCCGTGTTCATCAGGGAAATTGGTCTATAGTTCTCCTTTTTAATGGGGTCTTTTTCTGGTTTTGGAATGAAGGTAATGCTGGCTTCATAGAAAGAGTTTGGAAGTTTTCCTTCCATTTCTATTTTTTGGAAGAGCATCAAGAAATAGGTGTTAGAAATAGGTGTTAACTATTCCTTAAATGTTTTGTAGAATTCCCCTGAAAGCCATCTGGCCCTGGACTCTTATTTTTTGGAAGATTTTTGATTACTAATTAGATTTCTTTACTGCTTATAGGTCTGTTCAAATCTTCTATTTCTTCCTGTTTCAGTTATGGTAGTTTATATGTTTCTAGGAATTTGTCTGTTTCTTCCAGATTGCCCATTTTATTGGCATATAATTGCTCATAATATTCTCTTGTTATTGGCTTTATTTCTGCTTTGTTGGTTGTGATCTCTCCTCTTTCATTCTTGATTTTATTTATTTGGGTCCTTTCCTTTTTTCTTTTTGATCAAACTGGCTAGTGCTTCATCAATTTTGTTAATTCTTTCAAAGAACCAGCTTCTGGTTTCATTGATCTGTTCTACTGTTTTTTTGGTTTCGATAGCATTGATTTCTGCTCTTATGTTTATTATTTCCTATCTTCTGCTGGTTTGGGATTTTACTTGCGATTCTTTTTCCAGCTCTTTAAGGTGTAAGTTTCAGTTGTGTATCTGAGACCCTTCTTCCTTCTTTAGGAAGGCCTGAATTACTATATACTTCCCTCTTATGACCACCTTTGCTGTGTCCCAGAGGTTTTGAGCTGTTTTGTTATCATTTTCATTGGCTTCCGTGTACTTTTTAATTTCCTCTTTAACTTCTTGGTTAGCCCATTCATTCTTTAATAGGATGAATCTTTAGTCTCAAAGTATTTGTTATCTTTCCACATTTTTTCTTGTGGTTGATTTCAAGTTTCATAGTGTTGTGGTCTGAAAATATGCACAGTATGGTCTCAATCTTTTTGTACTTGTTGAGAGCTGATTTGTGTCCTAGTATGTGATCTATTCTGGAGAATGTTCCATGTGCACTAGAAAAGAATGTATATTCTGCTGTGTTAGGATGAAATGTTCTTAATGTATCTGTTAAGTCCATCTGGTCCAGTGTGTCATTCAAAGCCATTGTTTCCTTGTTGATTTTCTGATTAGATGATCTGTCCATTGTTGTAAGTGGGGTGTTGAAGTCCCCTACTATTATGGTATTATTATCACTGAGTTTCTTTTTGTTTGTGATTAATTGATTTATATATTTGGGTTTACCCATATTTGAAGCATAAATGTTTACAATTGTTAGGTCTTCGTGGATAGAGCCCTTAATTATGATATAATGCCCTTCTTCATTTCTTGATATGGTGGTTATTTTGAAGTCTAGATTGTCTGATATAAGTATGGCTACTCCGGCTTTCTTTTGTTGACCATTAGCATGATAGATGGTTCTCTGTCCCTACTTTCAAACTGATGGTGTCTTTAGGTCTAAAGTGAGTCTCTTGTAAACAGCATATAGATGGATTTTGTTTTCTTATCCATTCTGTTATTCTCTGTCTTTTGATTGGAGTATTCAGTCCATTGACGTTTAGAGTGAGAACTAAAAGGTATGAATTTAGGGGCGCCTGGGTGGCTCAGTTGGTTAAGCATCTGACTTCGGCTCAGGTCATGATCTCATGGTCCATGAGTTCGAGCCCTGCGTCGGGCTCTGTGCTAACAGCTCAGAGCCTGGAGCCTGCTTCAGATTCTGTGTCTCCCTCTCTCTCTGCCCCTCCCCTGCTCATTCTCTGTCTCTCTCTGTCTCAAAAATAAATAAACATTAAAACAATAAAATAAAATAAAAGGTATGAATTTATTGCCATTATGTTTCTTGCAGAGTTGGAATGTCTGGTGATATTCTCTGGTCCTTTCTAGTCTTTGTTACTTTTGTATTTATTTATTTTTTCTTTCTTCCTTCCTTCCTTCCTTCCTTCCTTCCTTCCTTCCTTCCTTCCTTCCTTTCTTTCCTTCTTTCTTTCTTTCCTCTTTTCTCCCCCTCAGAGATTCCCCCTTAATATTTCTTGCACAGCTGGTTTAGTGGTCATGAACTCCTTTAATTTTTGTTTGCCTGGGAAACATTTAAAAAAATTTTTTTTAATGTTTTTATTTATTTTTGAGACAGAGAGAGACAGAGCATGAGCAGGGGAGGGGCAGAGAGAGAGGGAGACACAGAATCTGAAGCAGGCTCCAGGCTCTGAGCTGTCACCACAGAGCCCAATGTGGGGCTCAAACTCACAGACTATGTGATCATGACCTGAGCTGAAGTCAGATGTCCAACTGACTGAGCTACCCAGGCGCCCCTGTCTGGGAAACTTTTAAACTCTCCTTCTGTTTTGAATGACAGCCTTCTTGGACAAAGAATTCTTGGCTGCATATTTTTCTGATTCAGCACATTGAATATATCTTGCCACTCCTTTCTAGCCTGCCAAGTTTTTGTGGATAGGTCTGCTGCAAACCTCATCTGTCTTGCCTTCTAGGTTAAGAACTTTTTTTCCCTTGCTGCTTTTCATGATTCTCTCCTTGCCTGAGTATTTTGTGAATTTGACTATGATATGCCTTGTTGATGGTTGGTTTTTGTTGAATCTTAGGAGAGTTCTCTTTGCTTCTTGGATTTTGCTGTCTGTGTCTTTCCCCAGGTTAGGAAAGTTTTCCGCTATGATTTGCTCACATAACCCTTCTCCTTTTTCTCTCTCTTCATCTTCTGGGTCCCCCTATGATTCTGATGTTCCTTTTTATTGAGTCACTGATTTCTCTAATTCTTAAATCGTGCTCTTTTGCCTTAGTCTCCCTCTTTCTTTCTGCTTCATTATTCTCCATAAGTTTGTTCTCTATATTGCTGATTCGCTGCCCTGCCTCATTCATTCTTGCCACCATGGCATCCACTCAAGATTGCAGCTCAGTTATAGCATTTTTTATTTCATCCTGACTAGCTTTTACTTCTTTTATCTCTGCAGAAAAGGATTCTAATCTATTTTAGACCCCAGCTAGTATTATTATTATTGTGATTCTAAATTCTGGTTCACACATCTTGCTTGTATCTGTGTTGATTAAGTCCCTGGCTGTTGTTTCTTCCTGCTCTTTCTTTTGGGGTGAATGCCTTCGTTTCATCATTTTGAAGGAAGAAAAGGAATTAGTAAAGTTAAAAAAAATGAAATTAAAAAATTAGAAACAACACACACATACACACACAAATCAAATAAATGATGCTAGATCCTAGGTGTATTTTGGTCTGGTTGTTGAAAGCAGCTTAATAGATTAGGGAAAAAAAGAAAAAAAAAAGAAAACATTTGAAAATTTGAAAAAAATGAATGCAATGAAATAGAATAAAATGAAATGATGGAAGTAAAATAGAATTTGGAAAATTTACACAAAAGTCAAGAACACAGTACAAAAATATTAAAGAAAAATATTTTTAATAAAAATTGAAAATAAAAATGAATATTTTCTCTTTTGGATTCAAGAAAAAGAAAAGAAACAAAAAAGAAAAAAGAAAAGAAAATCGAATAGACGGACCAGCAAAACGTTTGAAATGATTGAAATGATTGAAGATACATCATTTTCCCCCAGAAGTCAAACTCTGAAGCACTTTATAGTCCACAAATTAAGCAGGCGGAGAGATTTGTGGTGTTCCTGAAGAGTGAGATTGGCCCATTTGGGAAGGGCTTAGTGTAACAGCTCCATTCTCCCCTAGATGGCACTGCTTAGCTTACTGGGGTGGATTGTTGTGGCAGTTGTAGGTGTGTATGCACAATAATTTCAGGAGTTAAAATGGCATCACCCAGCTACCCAGTCTCTAGTATTGGAACTCTGTTCTCCTCAGTCAGCAGTCACACACCTGTACTTTGTCTCCAGCTTCCATCCACTCCCGGCTTTTATACTGTCTGTGACCAAGCTGTCAGGTTTCCAGGCAGCACCTCCCTCCTGAGTTTTATCTCAGGTAAATCTGTCTTTCCTGACCCCTCACTTCTGAGGGACTATGGCTTTGGCTTGCTTAGACCCTCTGGGGAGGGTCTCACTGAGCAGTGGCCAGGTGCCAGCTGCATCTAGGAATGTTCATGGGACCATGCTGCTGCCGATGCGTAGAGACTGGCTGGGTGCCAGCCTGCCCCAGAAAAAATTCACACGGTCGTATAGCAGTAGTGTTTCAGGGATTATGGAAAATCACAACACACATCTGGCACCAGGCATCACCCTTAATGACCTTGTTCTAGCACCAGTGAATATGGTTGTTCTCTGGGGTCTGCTGGGACCAGGTTGCCACACAGCCTCTACCAAATGTCCTTCCAGCAGGGGAGCCACCTCTCCGCAGGTGGCCTGAGGATACCCGGACCTCACTCTGCTCCTGCGGATTCGTCCTTCCCACCAGAGCACCACCAGGTATTGAGCTATGGGGTTTCAGACTCCACACTCCCCCTGTTTATAGAGTCTTAATGTAATTTAAACCCTCTCCTTTCTCCTTTCTCCTTTCTCCCTTTTTAGTTCAGTCCCTGCAACTCTTTCTACTTTTCCACTTTCTCTCAAGCGCTTTTCCAGGGGGTGCTTTTCCTGTACTCTCCCCCAGTCTCCATCCTCTCTCCACAAGCAAAAACAGTTCTCTGCTCTCCGCAGTTTCTCTCTCCCCTGGTTCACCCCTCTCTGCCACGTACCTGCTGAGTTCTGTGGTTCAGATCGTGCAGATTGTTGTGTTAATCCTCAAATCCGTTTTCTAGATGTGCAGGACGGTTTAGTGTTAATGTGGCTGTATATCATGGATGCAAGTCGCAAAAAAAATACTTCCATGCTGTTCTGCCATCTTGGCTCCTCCTCTGCCACCCCTGCTTCTGTGCACCCAAACTGGAAACAAAATCTTTGACCTTCTCTGTCCTCTCTCTTTCTCTTCATAGTTCAAGCAGTTGTCCTAGTATTCTTCCTGTTCCCTGGTCTTTCTATTCCATATCTACTATTGCTGCTCTTTTCTGGATTGCCTCTTTTGAACTTTGTAATGTCTTTCTAACTGGAATTTGGACTCAGATATGCTTCATTCCAGTCTTTCTCTTTCTCTCATAATCAAAGATTTAATAAGATCATGCTAAAGTTGGGCACCTGGTCATTAAGCATCTAGCTTCAGATCAGGCCATGATCTTACAGTTTACTAGTTTGAATCCTGCATCAGGCGAACTTGAGCCTCACTTCAGGTGAGCCATGCTTCTCAATCTCCCTCTCTTCCTTTCTCTGCCCCTCTTGGGATCCTCTCTCTCTTCTCTCTCTCTGCCCCTCACTCACTTGCACACCTCTCTCTCAAAAAAAAAAATCATGCTAAAGTCACCAATGGCTATTAACAGCTGTAATAATTTTAATTGTCACAATTTAATATTCATAGTCATTAACACAATAATAATAAAAACAGTTTTTAGTTTTATCACATTTCCTTACTTTATGTTCTAACTAAGTAGTATAGTTGTGAATCTAAATAGTCCCAGGCTTTGCAACTACATGTCTGGATCTTGCTGTTTCTACCGTCAATTCTTGGTTTGTCAAAATAGTGCTCTTTGGTCAAGGTCTGTCTTAAATGCCACTTTATTCATGAAGCCCCCCCTTTTTTTTTAATTTTTTTTTCAACATTTATTTATTTTTGGGACAGAGAGAGACAGAGCATGAACGGGGGAGGGGCAGAGAGAGAGGGAGACACAGAATCGGAAACAGGCTCCAGGCTCTGAGCCATCAGCCCAGAGCCTGACGCGAGGCTCGAACTCCCGGACCGCGAGATCGTGACCTGGCTGAAGTCGGACGCTCAACCGACTGCGCCACCCAGGCGCCCCCATGAAGCCCTTTTTAAGAAGCACTTTTTATTATGAAAAAATTAAATGGAAAAAAAAAAAAGGACAAAATAATGTAATGAACCTTCATGTATCCATGATGAAGCGTCAATAGTTACCAATTTATGCCCAGGCTAGTTTTATCTGTACCCCAATATACTACCCTCTTTTTTATCAAGTTTCAAGCTACATGTAATCACTTCCTCCTTTTTGCACCTGTCTTGTAGCACTAACAGTGCTGTGAGCATTTTACAACTTTTGTGACACATTTTATACTCTTTCCTAGATTTAAAGTCCCTTGAAGGTAAAATGTGTGTGTTGCTGCCCTTCAACACCTATCCAGCACAACCCAGTGCCCTAAATCTAATTGGAAAAAAAATAAAAATTTTTAATTTGAATTGAAATACCTAATGTTATTTGAAAAGAAGTTATCTTCTCCAGAGTTAATAATTGTTCCTTTTTAAAAAATAATTGTATCTCTTGACAAAATTATTTCTGTATAAAGCCAACATGAGTACCAATCCTATTTTTATATTTTCTGAGAAGGAGATCCATGTGCTTCTTTAGTAATCCAATGTCCTGTTTAGATTGTCTTAATAATCACTCACTTCTATGCTGAACCTTAGCTCAGGGTGACATTGGATAAATCATTTGGAATTAGCATAGTGAATATATTCTCTTTGCCTGTTTCCTTATTAGCAAATTGCATCTTCCAATTCTAGCTCACAAGAGAATTACAAGATTAAATAGGGTAGCCACCTATTTATTATACAAGTTATGAACCATTCAGAATTTCTTTTTTTGTGCTTTCTAGATCTGTTGTCCAATTTTGTGTTTTTATTATTCATTAGCTCTCCCTTAAAGGATGATGCAGAGGGAGAAAGAGGATTTTAGGCTTAAATTATTTAGCAGTGGGGTCAGTAAAAAATTTGGCAGGGTGGAAAATTAAAGCCATTAACTAAAATGAAGATCATCTGCCTTTCATTAACATGAATGATAAAGAATCATTTGTGAAGCATTTTGAATTCCTTAGAGAAAGTCTTTATGTTTGTTTATCTGATTGTGTGTGTTTTTATCATGGACAGCCTTAATTTCTTCAATTCTGATACTTCATCAATTCAAGAATGTCATCATGACTTAAGAGTATATAATAGAATTGAAACAGAAACCACACAAAATAATTCACTACGTTTCTATAATAATTTCTGATGTTGAGAATGAGATTGTGGGTTGTATTTAGTTTCTGTTATGCTTATGCACACTTGGAGTGAAATACTAAATTCAACAGTAAACCAAAAAAATGGGATTATATAAAAGGCTATGTAAAAGTTTCTACCTGAAGTTACATCATTATGCAAGGTTGATATACGGAAACAAGTCATGTAGGTAACAAGTGAGCCTGAGAATTACCCAGCCTATCATTTTAGGACTTTCTGTAGTTTCCTATGTATTGTATGTGTGGTTACTCTGATAAAATTATGCCCTATTGGGGAAGGAGGGGATAATTATATACTTTAGTGGTATTAATTTGGAGATTGGCAAAAATCTAAGGATGCATCTTTATAAAGGCCAGGCTGTTGTATCATTGATAAAGGAATGTAGAGGACCTGGGGAAGTAATCAGGTCCTCTTTACTTATTGGGTAGTGCCTTAAAATTGTGCAGAGAAGTGTCCGGACCATGCTGAGATGTACTGAGTGTCATTATCTCCATGCCCGTCCCGTCAACCACCTTTGTTTTCATTGGTCTTAATGAAATGTTGTGTATTGTTGCTTCATTTTTATTTTCAAATTTAAGTGCTCACTATTAAAAATGTTTGAAAACCACTCATCAGATTTACCACCATCCCCACTCACCTCTACATAAGATTTTACTTGCACTTAGAGAATCTGACATATCCGTTAAGATCCCATTTTTGAAATCCACTTAAACATTATATGATTAATCAGTCTTTGCCTGAGTTAGACACTATCTTTTGAAATCTTCATTTCAAATTATTTTAGTTATCAGATCTCTACATTAGGTAAATTAGTGAGTTCTTTCCTTAAGAATTTATGTTCCTTTTTTTAAGTTTATTTATTTATTTTGAGAGAGAGAAAGCAAGAGTGGGGGAGGTGCAGAGAGAAAGAAGAGAGTGAAAATCCTAAGGAGGCTCCACACTGCCAGTGCTGAGCCCAACACGGGGCTTGAACCCACAAATGGTGAGATCATGACCTAAGCTGAACTCAGATGCTTAACTGACTGAGCTACCCAGGTGCCCGAAGTATTTATGTTTTTAAATCTAACCTTCCTCTCCCCCTTACCTCTTAATCTCCAGCTGTTCTTTACTGCTTACCAAATTATGGGCAATCTCAGTATGCTGGCATTTGTAGTCCTCAATCACAGGGCATCGGAACTCTCTCCCACTGCACACCTCCATGTGCCTTGAAATACAGTAGAGCTGAGGGGCCAGAGTGAGGTCCCACACATGCTGGGTTGAATTCAGTCTCATAGCAACAATATCAAGCAACCAAATTTCTGCTGTTTTCTGTTCTGCTTCTCATTGTTAGCCCAAAGTAACTATTTTTTTAAAAACTCTAAGGAAGAAAAATATTTTATTTTTCTTCTCTCTCTATGGAGACTGCTGCTTAAACTTTATGGCAAGTGAACATGCATTTTTCTTAATTCTGTGTTTCCTCTGTCTTTCAAGAGCCTCCTCGTTTCGAAAAATATTTTTTAGTACACACAAGCAATATATTTAATAGTCTGAGTCATGGTTATAAGGTTAATAAATGCTTAATAAAACCACCAGTTTGCTTACTTTCTGAAATGACATAAGAAAAGAAAAATATGATAACTTTTTGTGTGTGTGTAAATTCAGTACTTCTGAAAGATGCCAAATGAAAGATTGAAATCCTTCATTTATGGCACAAATAAAGTAATAAAACACAAAGCTCTATCACAGTTATTTATTAAGTATTCTGTTTTATTTTAGGAATACTTTAGAGGAGGAATTCTTCATATTTAAAACCAAGAAATTTGAAATCAATAGTTTAAAAACTACGTGGTACATTTTAATTTAACCTGGACTACAACTATGGAGAAACAATTAGACTTAATTGTTTTCTGTTTACTTCTATTCCTGGAAGATTCCTAATATAGTCTTAGTGACCAATTTTCTACACATTGTTTGCAGCTTGTCAGTTTGCTTCCATTCATTAATCATTAGGGCATTTGGATGCATTAAATAGAAATATGATATATGACAGATTTGAATAATGCATATAACTTACCTTAAATACTTTGTGTGATTGCCTAGTAACTATATATGTATATTACATCTATATTTGTATATGTTGTATATAAATACATATACAGACATTAGAAACTACATTATAGATAGAGTGTTACATGTCTTCAGAGGCAGTATATGCTTTTCTTTTTTCTTAAATGGCTCTTTTCAGTTCATTCTATGAATTAGCTATACTAATCACAGGTAAAAACTGCCATCGCTTTTACATTGCTTATAAAGATTGGATTGGAGGAACTGGCAGAAGGGAGGAAGGTGCAGAGGTTTGGGGAGCATTGAGGATGGTGAGGAAGTTCAGTGGCTGGGTCCAGTAGTTTCTTTACAAATTGTAATCCAATGCAGTTGTTAGCTTTGTATTTGCGATTAATTTCAGGTTATGAAAATATTTTCATTTGTTTAACATAGTAACTTGCCTTTCCCATGCTCACATTTTTATATGAAGATGTTGAGATTTTATATATATATATATATATATATATATATATATATATATACACATACATATGTGTGTGTGTGTGTGTGTATGTATAGAATTGATGGATATAGATACATACATATACATACAGCTAAAATTTGCTGTTGCTGCTTTCCCTGGGGTATATACCTAGAGTTGCCTGCCTATGTGATTGTAAATCAGCTGCCACTTGGAGTCCCTGCCCCTTAGAATCCATTGTCTATTTACTGCCTCTATTGCATCTTGTTGCCTGTGGCATGCCTCTCCCAGATGAGTAGTCACATGGGCTCCTTATTATGCCTTAGTTTCAGCTGCCCTGGGGGATTATTGAGTTTTCAAATCTTTAGTTTCTGTCATAGTATCCCAAACATAACCTCAAATTTAGTGAATATCAGTCCTGAACTTTTCACATAATGTGATAACAGACAAATAGAATACATTCTAACAGCATGTCTTCCTCAACAGTCCTAAAGGTATATGATAGAAGAAAAGACAGTAGACATGTTTTATTTCAACATTAGCACACTTAGCTGCTGTGTTATTTGTCACGAAATGGAAATATTTTATTTATGTTATTTCATTCACTTTATTTATTCCTTAATACAACTCCATGAGGAAGGTTTCTTATTATTCCCATTTTATATGCGAATAAACTGAAGCTTAGGGAGGTTAATAATTTTCTCAAGGACACACAGATAAGAAAGAATAGGAATCTCACCAGCTCTATCAACCTCCAGAGTTTAAGCTTTTAAGCAGTGAGTGATATTTATCCAGCCCTTGAGTTACTGAAAATCTAATTAAGAGATAAACAAAAAATGAGAGAACATAGAACAGTTAGTGAGCAATTATACCCCATTGCATAAAACTGTTGCATGGTAATAACTAGCTTTCTAGTTTATAATCCAGACTATTATTTTTTAAAATTATATATATCAGAGAAGTAGAGCCCATCTAACTACACTTCTAAGAGAAGAAAAGTAATTGCGGCCTCAAAATGTGGGTGTGCTCTATAACTGAAAGGCTGAATGTTACCTAAAGATCATTTGTAAACGTTATTGATGAGTTTACTCCCCTTTGTCCATTGTTTCTTATTCTCTCTGTCCTGCAGGAGATTGTCTTTCTCCTCCTAGCCTCAACACTCTGAGGACCCTCATCCCACCCCTCACACCTCAGCACCTGGTATCTTTCAGTTCTGCAGGTAGCTTATCCATTCAGCACTCCTGCTGTGCAGATGATCTTACTGTTAGACTCAGTGTGACTGTCTGTCTTCAAGAGGGAACAAGAATTCTTTCTTAAATCAGATATTGAAATTATTTTCAATAATTTCCTGTATTTCACAGTTTTTCTTCTCTTTCTGTTTCATCTTAAACTAACCCTTGATAAACACTGTCTCACTGAACTTTGATATTCTATACCTTAGAGAAGGCTTATCTAGAGAGAATCTGAGCCCAATGCAAGACTCCATAACCTACACTTTTAGATCTGACATAGTCCACTTTCCCTGATTCCATTCAGCCAGTTCCTGAACTTGACTTGGAATGCTGTTCCTTGACCATTCTTCAGATTATCATACCAGACTGCTGCTAGGAGGCCATTAAGTTCTGTGCCATCTATCTTTCTTCAGTTTATCAGTATAGTCTTCCTGTGTACATCTGTATTATTTGCCTAGTTACCTTTTAAGTCAAATAAAGAGCCATATCCCATTTCACTTATGTTCAGAACTTTGCGCTGTGTTGCAGATAGTTGTATCGACTTCTAGCTAATGAGACTCTCCCTGGGAAATTACAGTCTCCCAACAGAAATTCTTCTCAATTGTGGCATCAGTTTCATAGCTTTGTGTAGGTTTAACCACTGAAGAGAAAAGGATAGAGGTATTTTGAACCAGTGATCCCATATTTTACAAGACAATTTATTTTAGAATTTCCTGCGTGGGCAAAGTTACTTAAATAAAGTTAAGAATTGAAGACTAGATACCAAGTATTCTGCTTTTCTCTTGCTTTCAGGAAAATACCCCTAACACCGGATTCATTGTGATATCACATCTGTGGAATAAGTATTTATTGTACATACTGAACATGAAGTAGTGTCTATGATTAAAACAGGCTTTTTTTTTTTACCTCAAACTGTATAATTTGCAGCAAAAGTAATGGGAAAGAAAACATTTATAGGTATTAGAGTCCAGCTGTGCTGCTCTATATGTATAGATATAGATATAGATATAGATATAGATATATATCTATACATATAGATATGCTCAAAATTGCTATTCTAAGAAAGACCAATTAAAGTAAGATACAATCAAAAGTGAAAAGATAGTAGGACCTCCCTTTCAAGTGAAAAAAAAGTCCCTGGTCCAAGTAGGGAGTGCTGACTTGGAAAAATTGGTAGTTTGACATTGTGAAAGAAATAAAATTGTCATGAACAAAGGTGAAAAGGGATTATATTTGTCAAGAAGGAACTCCTGCTGGATGAACTGTCTGAGGGCTGTGGCATGTCACATCTTGTCTTGGAGAGTTAATGACTGGTAATGTTGAAGGAATAGGTCTTTTGTCAGATCATTACGGCAGTCCCAGTTACATCTGCCTCAAGAGGTAATGACTGGTTCAGATAAGGGGCCCAAATACTTCACGTGAAACATGACTCAATCCAATCACCTCATCCCTGATTAGGAGAGGGAAGCCAAGGCAGTTTTATCTAGAAAGCACTAGGGTAAGCCCTAGGGTGAGAACACAAAAGCTGCTTATGGTCCTTAGGAACTGAGGGCTGAAGAGTTTGCATGGCCTCCAATTCTGTGCATGTAGTAGATTATACTTTGCTCAACCTTTCTCTACTATAGAATATATTCTTCGTAAGCATTCTGAAAAAGTGAAAATTGAAAATTAAAACTGATGAATTAAGCGGGGCTAGATAAAAGATGGCATTGCTCCTTAGAAGAAAGGATAAGACCCTACACAGTTTAGGTACCTCAAGAATATCAGGAAAACAATGAGGGAAATTGTCTCTTTCTAAGAGTGCCAGAGGTCAAATGTAATGCGTGGGTATAATGAAGGAACATTGATATTTCTCAACTCTTACTACATCCCAGATATTGATGTGTTTCTAGAATTCATCTACTAATCTTAACATGAGGAGGACACAGAAAGACTCCTAATGAGAAAAACACCAAAGCACATCATTAGCATGGAAAATAAATATTCCTCTAAACTGCAGCTTAACACTTAATTTAAAAGATATTTTCTTATGGTTTTTAAAAAAAATGATAAAAGTTTAAAATGTAACAGTGCCTAGTTCACTACACAACTCATGGTAAGTGATCAGCAGATGTTAGTGTCATCTTACTCCCTTAATCAAAAAGAATTAATAACCTTCATCCCAATTATAAAGTAGGTCAATTATAGAAATTTGGAAAGTTCTAAAAAGCATGAAAGAGAAAAAAATCACCTTATAATTCCACTATTCAAAGGTAAACACTTGAGATAGTGCTTATTCATTTTCTTACCAACATTCTAAATACTCCACACACACACACACACAAATCATTGAGCAAACTTCTTTTTGTGATTCCTCCAATAGTTAGATTTCAGGGCTAAAGGTGATCCTTTAAAGAAACATAGTGAGATTCATCACACTGTATAAGTGAAGGGGATTGTAGCAGAGGTGATAAGAGCTTTAAAAATTAGGCTCCACAAGACAGGGATGTCCACTCTCGCCACTGTTATTCAACATAGAATTGGAAGTCTTAGCCTCAGCAATCATACAACACAAAGAAATAAAAGGCATCCAAATGAGCCAGAAGGTCACACTTTCACTCTTTGCAGATGACATGATACTCTATATGGAAAACCCAAAAGATTCCACCAAAAAATGGCTAGAACTGATCCCTGAAGTCAGCAAAGTCACAGGATATAAATCAATGCACAGAAATTGGTTGCATTCCTATACACCAATAATGAAGCAACAGAAAGAGAAATCAAGGAATCTATCCCATTTACAACTGCACCAAAACCATAAAATACTTAGGAATAAATCTAACCAAAGAGGTGAAAAACTTATACACTGAAAACTGTAGAAAGCTTACAAAAGAAATTGAAGAGGACACAAAAAAATGGAAAAATATTCCATGTTCCTGGATAGGAAGAAAAATATTGTTAACATGTCAATACTACCCAAAGCAATCTACATATTCAATGCAATACCTATCAATATAATACCAGCATTCTTCACAGAGTTAGAACAAACAATCCTAAAATTTGTATGGAACCAGAAAAGACCCCAAATAGCCAAAGCAACCCTGAAAAAGAAAACCAAAGCAGGAGGCATCACAATCCTGGACTTCAAGCGGTATTACAGAACTGTAATCATCAAGACAGTATGGTACTGGCACAAAAAGAGACACTCAGATCAATGGAACAGAATAGAGAACACAGAAATGGACCCACAAATGTATGGCCCACGAATTTTTGACAAAGCAGGAAAGAATATCCAATGGGATATCCAAAGACTATCCAATGGACAGTCTCGTCAGCAAGTGGTGCTAGGAAAACTGTATGGTGACATGCAGAAGAATGAACGTGGATCACTTTCTTACACCATACACAAAAATAAACTCAAAATGGATGAAAGACTTAAACGTAAGACAGGAAGCCATCCAAATCCTCAAGGAGAAAGCAGGCAAAAACCTCTTTGACCTTGGCCATAGCAACTTCTTACTCAACACATCTCTGGAGGCAAGGGAAACAAAAGCAAAAATGAACTATTGGGACCTCATCAAAATAAAAACTTCTGCACGGTGAAGGAAACAATCAGCAAAACTAAAAGGCAACCGATGGAATGGGAGAAGATATTTGCAAATGACATATCAGATAAAGGGTTAGTATCCAAAATCTATAAAGAACTTACCAAACTCAACACCCAAAAAACAAATCATCCAGTGAAGAAACGGGCAAAAGACATGAATCGAAACTTCCATTCCAAAGAAGACATCCAGATGGCCAACCGACACATGAAAAAATGCTCACTATCACTCATCATCCGGGAAATACAAATCAAAACCACAATGAGATACCACCTCACACTGGTCAGAGTAGCTAACATTAACAACTCAGGCGACAACAGATGTTGGCAAGGATGTGGAGAAAGAGGATCTCTTTGGCACTGCTGGTGGGAATGCAGGCTGGTGCAGCCACTCTGGAAAACAGTGTAGAGGTTCCTCAAAAAATTAGAACTACCCTATGACCTAGCAGTTGTACTACTACATATTTTTCCAAGGGATACAGGTATGCTGTTTTGAAGAGGCACATGCACCCCCATATTCGTAGTAGCACTATCAACAATAGCCAAAGTATGGAAAGAGCCCAAATGTCCATCAACAGATGAATGGATAAAGAAGATGTTGTGTACACACACACACACACACACACACACACACACAATGGAGTAATGAAATCTTGTCATTTGCAACTATATGGATGGAACTAGAGGGTATTATGCTAAGCAAAATTAGTCAGTCAGAGAAAGACAAATATCCTATGACTTCACTCATATGAGGACTTTAAGACACAGAAGAGATGAACATAAGGGAAGGGAAGCAAAAATAATATAAAAACAGGGACAAGGACAAAACATAAGAGACTCTTAAATATGGAGAACAAACAGAGGGTTACTGGAGGGGTTGTGGGAGGGTGGATGGGCTAAATGGGTAAGGGCCATTAAGGCATCTACTCCTGAAATCATTGTTGCACTACATGCTAACTAATTTGGATGCAAATTAAAAAATAAATAAATTATTTTTAAAAATTAGTTTCCATCCTTGGCAAAGGGAGAAGAGCTCCTATTTAAGCCAACTGTTCCACAGATAACAAAAATACATATGGAGAAAATATGAAAAACAATTATCTGAAGACATGGGAATATGACCAAAAGCAATAAAAACTGGAAGGGAGTGGAAAAAATTAATTGATCGAGTTAATGACACTAAGTAAGCTTCCTGTTTTTGTGGTATTTTTGGCCAGCTGGTGTCATACTTGGTAACTAAAAACTAGATAGAAACCTGCTGTCTTATTGCCTTAAATAACTAATATTCAATTAGGCTAAAAATTTTGAGTAAGTAGACACAGAGGAACAAAAAAAAAACTGATAAAAAAAAATAGAAAACAAGTAATAAAGTCATAAAAGTAAATACCACCAGATAATAGTTATATTAAGTATAAATTGGTTAAAAATTCCAGCTAAAAAGCAGGAAACAAAAAACCAAAAAAAACTCTTTGGAAGGATTAACAAAAGTGATAAACAGCTAGCTGAATGATCAAGAGAAAATAAAAAGAAAACACAAGTTTTCAGTGTCAAGAATAAAGGGTGTATCACTACAGATTTTAAAGACAGTAAATCGATACTAAAGAAATATGTAAATATCTTTATGCCAATAAACATAACAATTTAAATGACATAGACAAATTTTTTAAAATATTACTTTCTTTAAAGGGATGCCTGGGTGGCTCAGTCAGCTAAGCATCCTACTTTGGCTCAGGTCATGATCTCAAGGTTCATGGGTTTGAGCCCCATGTCAGGCTCTGTGCTCACAGCTCAAGAGCCTGGAGCCTGCTTTGGATTCTGTGTCTGCATCTCTCTCTGCCCTTCCCCTGCTTGCTCTTTCTCTCTCTCAAAAATAACATTAAAATTTTTTTTAATAATAAAATATAACTTACTCTAAAGACAAAAAAATGAAAAAGAAAATCTGAATAGCCCTTCAACTGAAGAAACTGATTTTTTTTTTTTTTGTGAAAAACCTTCCCATAAAGAAAGCTCTAGGCTTAGATAATTTCATTGGTGAGTCCTATTAAACATTTAAAGAAGAAATAACACCTGCCATATATAAACTCTTTTAGGAAAGGTAGCAGGAGGGAGCACTTCTCAAATAAGTAAAATGTAGCTATTTTAAAAGCAGTGCAATATAATTTTAACAGAGAAAACATTAGACATTTGAGCCTTAACAAAGTAAGAAAGTTAACTGTCTTAGTTCATTTGGGCTGCTATAACAAGGTACCACAGAATGAGTAACATAAACAACAGAAATTCCTTACAGTTCTAGGGGCTTGGGGAGTCCAAGATCAAGGCACCAGGATGGTTGCATTCTGATGAAGGTACCTTCCTGATTCAGAGCCCGTGCCTTCTGGCTGTGCCCTCACAAGGTAGAAGGGGCAAGGGATTGCTGTGGGATTTTTTATAAGAACACTAATTTCATTCATAAGGACTCCATGTGACCTAAGCACCTCCCCAAAACCCCATCTCCTAATGCCATTATCTTTGGAGGTTAGGGTTTGAACGTATGAATTTGGAGAGGAAACAAAAAATTGGGATCATAGCACTATCGTTTCTAGTATATAAACAACAGCAAAAGGGATAAGAAGAGTTCTCTACATGGCTTAATAGTTTACATTTTCCTTTTGTATTTTAAAAGGTAGCTTTAGGGGCGCCTGGGTGGCTTGGTCGGTTAAGCGTCCGACTTCGGCTCAGGTCATGATCTCACAGTCCGTGAGTTCGAGCCCCACGTCGGGCTCTGTGCTGACAGCTCAGAGCCTGGAGCCTGTTTCAGATTCTGTGTCTCCCTCTCTCTGCTCCTCCCCTGTTCATGCTCTGTCTTTCTCTGTCTCAAAAATAAATAAACATTAAAAAAATTTAAAAAAATAAAAGGTAGCTTTATTATTGTTTCTTTGCTCATAAGTTGAATAAGTTATAAATATACAGAGTAAAGAAAACAAAATAATAATACAAGCTTTAACAGTTACAAGAATGTAGACAATGAAAGGGAAAATCTTCTCTTTCACTTGCCATCCTCTAGTCTCCATTTCCTTTCCTCAGAGGCAACCAGTTTTTAATTTCTTTTTAGTTTTTATGTTGATATCCTCTGCATGCATAAGTATATATGTATGTATTAATTTATATATATGTCTATCATTTTTAAGAGACTTCCTTAAAATATAAAATAGTGGAGGGGCGCCTGGGTGGCTCCGTCGGCTAAGCGTCCGACTTCAGCTCAGGTCACGATCTCGCAGTTGGTGGGTTTGAGTCCCCGCGTCCGGTGCTGTGCTGACACCTCAGAACCTGGAGCCTGTTTCAGATTCTGTGTCTCCCTCTCTCTCTGACCTTTTCCCGTTCATGCTCTATCTCTCTCTGTCTCAAAAATAAATAAACGTTAAAAAAAATTAAATAAAAAAATATAAAATAGTGGAACATTTTAAAATAATTTTATTTAAGTAATCATTTGACCACTTTATTTTCTCTCTGTATTCTCTGTTATACTTCCCAAGACAGGGGGAATTGGATAGTCATGGGTACTTTTGGGAACTGGTGAGGGGGCAATTGAATTAAGGAAATCATTTAATTTGTATTTAGGGGAATATATTTGGGTGGTTCATAGTCAATTTGTGAAGTTAACTTTTCTTACCAACACTCCCTCATGTAGGAAAAGCCTTAGGAATTCTCACTGTGTTGACTCATCCAGGAAAACTGTGGAGCCTGGAGTTGTGATGTGTCTCATCTACCTAGCGCTAGAGGTTATATAGATGGCGTGAGGTGGTGGAAGATGAATAAGGTTGATATATACACAGCTAGAAGACAGTTTGTAGATTAGTCTTCCAATAATCAGAAATGCAAAATTATAGGGATGCTTGGGTGGCTCCGTCGGTTAAGCATCCAACTCTTGATTTCGGCTCAGGTCATGGTCTCAAGGTTCATGGGTTAGATAGAGCTTTGCATGGGGCTCTGCACTTACAGTTTGAAGCCTGTTTGGGATTCTGTCTCCCTCTCGGCCCTTCCCCCGCTTGCTTGCTCTCTATCTCTCGCTCAAAATCAAAATAATAATAATAAAAAAAAATGTAAAATTTTAAGGAAAGTAAATGAAGAGTAAAAAGTACTATAGAAATTCCAGGCAAATGGGGCACCTGGGTGGTTCAGTTGGTTAAGCATCCAGCTTCCACTCACATCATGATCTCAGGGTTCATGGGTTCAGCCTGACTCGGTGTCAGGCTCTGTGCTGCCAGCTCAGAGCCTGGAGCCAGCTTTGGCTTCTCTGCCTCCCTCTCTCTCTGCCCCTCCTCCACTTGTGCACACTCTCTCTTTCTCTCTCTGTCTCAAAAGTAAATAAATAAACATTTAAAAAAAGAGAAATTCCAAACAATTAATAAAAATAATATATTATTTTTTCTGAATTATTTTACATTTGTAAACCTATCTTTATTTAAGATTTATAAACTTGTGGGGTGCCTGGCTGTCTAAGTCTGTAGAGCAGGTGACTTTTGATCTCAGGGTTGTGAGTTTGAGCCCCACATTGAGTATAGAGATCTCCTTTAAAAAAAAATTTTAAAGACGTATAAATTTGTAAAATTTTACAGTTTGTTCTGATTTCTTTTTCTCATTCTAAATATTCACTTTTTATCCAACTTTTAATTTTTGAATTTCAAATTGTTTTAAAGAGAAACCCCAAAGTTGTATAAGCTTCAGACTGTACAAAAATTAGATCTTCCCTGTTTAAGTTGTAGGAGAAACTAGGGAAGAAAGACGTGAAATTGATCAAGGGCAGGATACAGATGCCCCTTAATTCTATACTTTAAGCGAAAAAGAAGAAATATATATATATATATATATATATATACACACACACACACATATACATACATATTTATAGTGGAAGTTAAAATTTAAATGTCTAAAAGCAGAATACAGTAAGATACATAATTTCTAAGCCACTAAAACAAGAACGCAAGCTTGACTAATTCCACAGAAGGTAAGAAAGAAAAAAAAAGTAAATAATATAAAATGGCAGGAAGAAATATAATCACAATAAATATAAATAAGTTAAATCCTCCTTATTAAATAAAACCCATGTCTCTTGGGCTTTCAACAATCTAGCTATATACTTTTGAAAAGAGTAAAGGAAAATGGGCTTTTGAATTACATTGGAATACACTTCTATCAGAATCACCTAGGAACTTAATACTAGAATCACATAGGAAAGTCATTACATTAGAATCAGGGGGTAGACTTTGGGATAAAAGGATTTCCTTTTTCAGGACTGTAGAAATTAAGTAGATATGTTTGGTATATCTGGCACTGACACTATGACTGCTTCTGGAGAACGAAATGGGGTACTGATGAACAGGGTAGAAGGTCCATTTACTTCCACTCTTCACCATATGCTTTTTGGGGCCCTTTTGAACTCAGTCTCATCTTTTTTTTAATTTGTTTTTTTTTTTACCAGTTGAAAAATTGTTCACCAATTGAATAATTGTAATGTTTACTCAAATAATTAATAGGTTTAATAGAATATTTGGGAGAGGTCATCACCCATATGCAATTATGTGATTTATGACAAAGGTTCAAGTCAGGGGAGGAGAGGGTGATTTTTTAATTAAATGATTCTGGGTCAAATGGAGTTCTATATGAAAAAAAGAACCCTGACCCCTTCCTCACACTATATATAAGATTAACTTAAAATGGATAAAGATCTAATGTGAAGAGTAAAACCAAGAAACTTCTAAAAGAAAACGTAAGAGAATAGCTTCATACCTTTAAGGTAGCCAATGTTTTCTTAAACGCAAAAACACTAACTATGGAGGAAGAGACTGATAAAATAGACTTCATTAAAATTAAGATCTTTTGGTAAAGAAACCTATCTTAATAAAAGGGTAGGGAGATTGTTGCTCTGGAAGGTCCGTAGTTCTGGCATTTGCAGAGGCCCTACCTATAAGAACCACTAAGTGTAATTTGTGGTCCTTTTGGAAAGGACATGGCTTTGGGGGAAAAAAATCTCTTTAAAAGACAATTGGGACAATTATGGGTGTTTGAGTATAGATGAGCTATTAAAGAATGTACTTAGTTTTAGGGATACATGCTGAAGCTTTAAGGAGTGGACTATATCTAATTAATTTTAAAATGTTTCAGCAAACATAAGATAAAGCAAATATGGCAAAATGTGAAATTTGTCCAATGTAGACAATGGCATGTGGGTGCTCACTTTTCTTTATTATTCTGTGATTGAAAATAGGAACTTCAGTAAAAGAAGGGAAAAAATTAAGATCTTTTGTTTATCAAAAAACACCTTTTTTTTTTTCAACGTTTATTTATTTTGGGGACAGAGAGAGACAGAGCATGAACAGGGGAGGGGCAGAGAGAGAGGGAGACACAGAATCGGAAACAGGCTCCAGGCTCTGAGCCATCAGCCCAGAGCCTGACACGGGGCTCGAACTCACGGACCGCGAGATTGTGACCTGGCTGAAGTTGGACGCTTAACCAACTGCGCCACCCAGGCGCCCCTCAAAAAACACCTTTAATAGTATCAGAAAACAAACCACTGAGTGGAAGAAAAACCTAAAACAACTATTGACAAAGGACTGACATCCAAAATGTATAAATCACTATTATAAATTAAAAAAAAAAAGACAACTCAATGTTTTAAAAAATGGGTAAGACTTGAATACCCACTTCAAAAATGTAGATATCTAAATGGTCAACAAGCAGATGAAGAAGGATTCAATATCATTCTTTATGAGGGAAATACAAATTAAAACCATAATCAGTTACCAGTATATACGAAAGCTTTCAAAATCAGATTTTAAAAATCAGATACCACAACTCTTGTACATTGCTGGTAAGGTGTAAATCCATGCGACTCCTCTGCTCCTATCATTTCTATTTCCCCTACTCTCACTAGCAAGTTCTTATCATGCCACAGAATCCCTTTACTCATCATAAGGTGATAACTTTTCCTTTGTAGTTCAACTACCAATATCGAGCACATAATAATAGTTAAGTGTATAAATCTGTATTCCCTCCTTTCTTATTTATTCGTCCTACCTTTACTTTCTGTATGCTCCTTAGTTCCTTATTATAAATCAAAGGGGCCTGTGTTTCCTCACTTATTAATGAAGGGATTCTCAACCTATCATATTCAGCTTAACAGGTAAATGGTTTTGCATTGATGTTACTAGCAGAGACATCATTTGGATAGCTCCTTAAAGACAGAAAACTTAACATTTTGTATTACCCTTCAGGGGCTCTGTATATACTAATCACTCTATAAGGAAGTAATAAATTTAACATGATTATGGTCAGAAAAAAATGACCAAGATATTATGGAAGTGAAGTTGCTCTCATAGTCTTGGCATGACAGGGGAATGACTGTCCTATTTTCAGGTGTCCTATGTCTTGGTGTCACTTTCATTCTTTTTTTTTTTAATTGTTTTTAACATTTATTTATTTTTGAGAAAGAGAGAGAGAGAGAGAGAGAGAGACAGAGTGCGAGCAGGGGAGGGCAGAGGAGAGGGAGACACAGAATCCGAAGCAGTCACTAATGGGGCTCCTCATACGGGATACACTAACTTATGGTGGGAATTACTAAATGCTCATTAGCAAAGCATTTCTGCAGTGGGGTATATAGTAAAAAGCACTTATGTTGATTTTTATTTTCAAAGATTAATCATTTAAATCTATATTATAGAGTTATTTTGACAATTATGTGAGTTAATAATTTCAAACACTTAGGACAAGTGCCTGGCACATGGTAAAGCTGTCAGTAAATGTCATGGTGTTGATGATGATGATGAATATCATCATCATCTAAAAATTTCAGATAGATTCATTCTTCTATGATTATCATTTGTCCTGGACACTGAGGCAGATTCCACTGATACCAGATTCCTCTTCAGAGCTAAAGGTCTTGTTTCTCCAACTGCTGGGAATGCTGTTGGCTCACAGCTCTCAAGATGTGAGCTTTATGCAGGAACTGCCTATCCAAGGTCACATGCACTCGCTGGGGGCAGTCTTTATCTAATGACTGGTTATTGATGAGTATAAGTACGCCTGGCTCCCTACCTCAACTTGGAATACCTCTGAAGGGCCACCCTGGCTTCAGAGCCATCCAGAAGGTTGGCTTAGGCTTTGTTATAACTCGATCACAGCCCAAATTCTCTCTCTACCCAATCCGGCATTTTACCTGCATTAAAATTCCCTAATAAGTTTTCCTGAAATGCACATCTCTGTCTCAGGTTCTGCTTTCCAGGGCACATAACTAGAAACATCAATTGTTACTTAGTGGATTAAAAGACTCCATTAACAAATGTATCCTTTTTTATTCACTGGTAATTATTAACACAAGGTTCAACTTTGATATGTATATATGTATAATTAAAAGATTAGACATTTGATAAGTTGGTGGCAGAGACTAACAGAATAAATTGTTAAATGAAATGTTTATCCTATTAAATATATCCATTTTTAAGTTTATTTATTTTGAGAGAGAGAGCATGAGAGAGCATGATCGGGGGAGAGGCAGAGAAAGAGGGAGAGAGAGAATCCCAAGTTGGTGGGGGAGAGGTGCTCGATCCCACCAACCCTGAGATCATGACCTGAACTGAAACCAAAAGTTGGATGCTTAACCAGGTGCTGCCTAAATATATTCTTATTGGAAAAGCTGGCAACATATTCAGCTATTTATCTGAGGTATAGAAAGCATGAAAGGCCATGTAAAGTTTTTGTTTTGCTTTTTGAAAACTTTTATTTAAAAATTTTTTTTCAATACTTTTTAAAAAGTTTCTATATGTATTTTGAGAGAGAGAGAGCATGCACCGGAGGGTCAGAGAGAGGGAGAGAGAGAATCCCAAGCAGCTCTGAGCTGTCAGCACAGAGCCTGGTGCGGAACTCAATCCCACCAACTGTGCTTAACCAACTGAGCCAGCCAGGCGCCCCTGTTTTTTGAAAACCTTGAACACAGGCAAAGTTAGTATACAGATTCTATTTGTCATGACAGGTTAGGTGATGATGCAGTAATAAGCTGTAACAAAATCTTAGAGTCTTACACATAAAAGTTCTTATTCAGGCAAATCTACTAAAAGTCCAGGAACTTCTCCAGGGCAGCCCTTCATGTGGTGGCTCAACACTCAAGACCCACTTTGTTTTTTTTGGTATCTCCATCTCATCGTGCTGCTTCAGGATTCTTTGTTCCAGGAAGGACAGCATGGTGAATAGTGCACTAGAAGTGACACAATGCCTCTGGCCGTTGTCTATCTTTAGACCTAGTAACAGGACCCCATCTAATTTGGAGAACTAAGAAATGCATATAACCATTTACATATCCAGGAAAAGGAAGAGAATTGAAAATATTGGTAAACATTGGTAATGTCAGTCACAAGGACAGTCTTAGACACTAAGAGAGGCTAATATTTTAGTGTCCATAAGGGTCATCTTATAAGACATTTCACTCTTGAAACAAACTCTCAGTATAGATCTTATGCTAGCACTGGAATTAATTTTAAGCTCTTGTGTTTATCATGAAATTTGAACAATAGTAAGTTTAGTTAACTCTAAACAAAGACAATCAACAGCTAAAGTAGAACCTGACAAGACATGGATAGTCTCTTCAGTCATAAGATAAATAGTAAAAAACAGATCACAATTGAGTGAGCTGTGAAAATTTGTGTAAAAATCTCTTCCAGAGGCTTCCTTGAAAATGTGATGTAAAATTTAAAAACAAGAACAAAATATAAATAAAAATGCGATGTGCCTGAATTTATTTCACATTTGACCATTTACACCTCTAAAGAAAAGGAGTAAAATTACCATCAAGTAAGTATACCTCACACCCTTCTTTCTATGCCATTCTTCAACAAGAAAAAATGTTTCATATGAGAAACATTTCACATTATTGATTACAAGACAGTTCAGAGCTAAACATAAAAAAGTCAATGAAAACAAAAATTGAATATAGATACAAATTTCCTTGCTTTCCAGAAACTCAAAAAAAACACATAAATTTCTGTGTGTTTGTCTAGTTCTATAAAATTTATCACATATCAGAGATTAATGTAGTGTTCATCACAATTAGGATATAAAACTATTCCATTACTCCAAAGTAACTCCCTCCTGCTACCCCTTTATAGTCATACCTTCCCTCTAACTCTAACCACTGGCCCAACTGATGTGTTCTCCATCACTCTAATTTTGCTATTTTGAGGCTGTTGTAGAAATGGAATTGTATCATATGTAACCTTTTGATACTGGCTTTTTTTCAATCAGTATAATGGCCTTGAGACCCATATAAGTTTTTGTATATATGGTAATAGTTTGTTCCTTTTTTATTGCTGAGTAGTATTCCATGATATGGATGTACCACAGTTTACTCATTCACCCATTGGGTGGTCTCCAGTTGGCTGCCATAAAGATTTAATGAAAATCTATACACAGTGGCACCAAGGTGGCTCATTCAGACCTCCAACTCTTGATCTCAGCTCAGTTCATGGTCTCACAGTTCATGATATCGAGCCCCAGGTGGGGCTCTATGCTAACAGCATGGGGCCTGCTTAGGATTCTCTCCCTCTCTCTCTGCCCCTCTCCAGCTTGCATTCTCTTCCTCTCTCTCAAAATAAAAAAATAAACTGTAAAAAAATCTGGACACAGATTTTTGTATGAATTTAAATGTTCATTTCTCTAGAGGAAATATCCAGTAGGTGGATTGCTGGGTATTATGGTAAGTTTATGTTTAACTTCAGAAGAAACTGCCAAACTGTTTTCTAGAGTAGCTATATCATTTAACATTCCCACCAACAAAGAATGAGAGATACAGTTGCTCCATATCTTGGCAGTACTTGGTATCATAAATATTTTTAATGTTAGTTAGCCATTCTAACAAGTGTGTAGTGGTATGTCATTGTGGAGTTAATTTGCATTTTCCTAATGGCCAATGATGTTGGACTGTAATGCTTTACACTTACATAGTGTTTTGCATTTTTACAAATATTCAATTAATTCTCACAAGTATAGCTATGTATTTCAAGTGACAAAAGGCTGATATTATGTAAATCTGGAAAAGACAGACAGATAAATGTAATTACACCAATGCAGAATCAAAACAATTTAAAACTCAAAAGGAACTGGAGGTAATTTAGTCAAACTTCTTCATTTTACAGAGAATAGAGTCTCAGAGAGGTTAAATGATTTCTCACACGGCAGGAATCATACAAAAACCACACTTCTGTTGCTTGCATCTCTTCTATAATGTCCAGTCAAGTAGGTGACAATTTATGCTTGAATCCTTCAAGTGACTGGGAATTCACTCTTTTTTTTTTTTTTTACCCAGTTCTGTTACGAAGTGTTTCTTGACATTGGGCTGAAATGGCCTATAAACAAGTGAACAAGTCTGTAAGTGTTTTGACATTGAGCTAAAATGGCTTACTACAGCTCCTGCCAATGGATCTGGTTTCATCCTCTGAGACTTTCCTGAGGAAATGTGGTCCCTTTCCACATGACAGTACTTCACATATTTGAAGACAGCCATCATGCTCTCTAGGCTAAACATTTACATTTTCCTCTAACCATGTCTTAGATGAGCTCCTTTATCATTCTTCTTGCTTGTATTAAAACGGGTTCTAGATTTCTTACAGGGCAAAATATTGTACAAAATATTTCTAGTAACACAGCCAGAGTGTATGCATTTTCCAATTATACATATTCACTGTAAGAGATAATGAAATTTCCTTGCCTTTCAGTTAGTGTGACTATTTTAAAAATTTAAGCTGAATACTTTATTTTTAAAATTGCATTTTTTGGGGATGTGTTATATGCACATGGCACAAATTCAAAACATCCAAGATGGTTTACAGTGAGAAGTCATGATCGTTAGCCTTCTAGTTATATTATCCTTCTAATATAATAAAAAATAATATAATATAATAAATATATTGCACACATCCTATTTTTAAGACACATAATACTGATTATGATTATGACATCCCATCATATAGGCTGTACATATCTTTTAAATCATTTAATCTTAAATTTTTTGCTGATATAAATAATCTGTTATGGACTTCCTTATGTGTACTTTATGGATATATTTTAGATTATTTCTTAAAGCAGGTTCCTAGAAAAAAATAGCTACATAGTATAGCGTGACTTATATATAATAACTTTCCAGGGGTACCTGGGTGGCTCAGTCGGTTGGGCATCCAACTTCAGCTCAGGTCATGATCTCACAGTTCATAGGTTGGAGCTCTGTATCGGGTTCTGTGCTAACAGCTCAGAGCCTGGAGCCTGCTTCAGATTCTGTGTCTCATTCTCTCTCTGCCCCTCCCCCACTTGTGCTCTGTCTTTCTCTGTCTCTCAAAAATAAATAAATGTAAAAAAAAAATTAATTAAAAAAATAACTTTCAAAAAATTACCATTTCATGTTTATTCCAGTGGTATTCCATTTCACCACATCTCTGCATACATGGAATACTATTATTTATTGATTTTCTTTAAATTTGTTGTCTTGATTTGCTTGTAATTGAGAATGAATGCATTTTTTTTTCTAAAATTTTTTTTTCAACGTTTGTTTATTTTTGGGATGGAGAGAGACAGAGCATGAACGGGGGAGGGGCAGAGAGAGAGGGAGACACAGAATCGGAAACAGGCTCCAGGCTCCGAGCCATCAGCCCAGAGCCCGACGCGGGGCTCGAACTCACGGACCGCGAGATCGTGACCTGGCTGAAGTCGGACGCTTAACCGACTGCGCCACCCAGGCGCCCCTGAATGCATTTTTAAAATATGTTTTTATATCTTTATTGGCGATTTGTATTCCCCCCTTAGGGTGTTTAAGACCTTGTTACGTTTTAGAACATCAATTTGTGCGAGCTAGAATATCAGCCCATGATCATATTCTTGAAAACTATTTTCTTTCCAGTTTATTAAACTCCTAAAGGTGTTTTACACACACACTAGGGTCTGTCCATCCCGCTACTATATGTAGTTAATTTTTAAAGAATTTTTACCAAATATGAGGCTTTACAATGAACACTTATGTTGTAATACAATTTATCTCTTTATAAGTCTGTTTCAGTCAACAGATTTTAAACTGCTGCAATCCAAGGGCAATACTTTAATCATTTTTCGAAAGCCTAATATAGAGTTTTGTACAAAGTAAATGTTCCATAAATTTGTGACATCTAAATGAGGGAATAAACTTAAAAATCCCTACTAGTTTGTTAGATTCTGCATGCATGGTTACAGACTTCCCAAATTTTATAAATTCTAATCATGACTATCTAGAATCTAGCCCAGAGTCAACATTAAGCTGTTCAAAGGCTTGCAAAATATTCTACCCTTTCCAACTTTAAACTGGGTAAAAACCTGATAAATATGTGTTCTGTATCCTCTCTCAGGTCAATGAAATGCAGTGTTGACCCAGATAGGGTTTGCGATTCTATACTAAAAAACCTCTGGAGATGCTGACTGCCATCTAGAATTCAGTACCCTTCGGGTGTTAAGTCATTCCCTGAAGGTACTATCATGTAGCTCCTCCCACCCCCCTACCCCTGGCCCCAGTTACTCATAAGTATAGACAAAAAATGTCAGTAATGCCTGTTGGGCACAGATAAATATTGTCTACTGTATATTTTATTGGTGTACTAGTCTAGTAACCCTCGGAAAAAAATACAATTAGACAAATGAATTCTGATTTGTAAACCCACACTATATTTGGTTGATTACTGCTTTCTTTTACAGATATTTACAGAGCGTTTTTGTAGCAAAACCTTTTAGATTCTTCCCTAGGTCAGTGTGGTCCTGGCAGATAATTAGAGATGTGAGGAACTCTAAGTTGAATGAATAAAGTCCGGGTCAAGACAAGATTGAAGGTAATGTTTCCAAGTGATTGGATCTCCATTATTTATCACTGGAACCTCTTTACTTGTCCATAATCCTTTCTATTTATGAAAGTTTGTGACTTCCAGATAATATCAAAAAAATACTTTTTCCTAGGGAAGTTTAGACAGGATTGAGTAAAATATTGGCATAAGGACAGCTATTACTACAGTGATTACTACTGCAAGAGGTGGGGTAGTAAAAAAAACATTTGTCAATCAAACAGAAGCTCTCTCAGATGACATGAAATACTCTTTGGGGAAACGCTGAATATTGGCTTGGCTTCCTGGTTCTGTCAATGCATGGGGTAACCCTGTCAGGTCTCTGAATTTCTGACAATCTCTGTCCAAGCAGAGACTGTATGGTTAGTATTTTGCTAACTCCAGTGTGGTTCACATATTACCTCCACAGAGTCCCTCAGACTTTCTCCACCCTCCACTATCCATTTCACAACCACCTCCCCAGCCCCACCCATTCCTTCCACCCCAGCAAAACCTAATCTACTAGGGACATTACTAGATTCTGTTTAAACTCTGTGCAGTAGCTTTGTAGGGCTGCCATAAGAAACTGCCACAGACTGGTGACTTAAAACAACCGAAATTTATTATTTTATAGTTCCAAGGCCAGAAGTCTGAAGTCAAGATGTTAGCAGGGCTGTACTTCTACTGAAGGTCTAGGATAAAACCTGGTTTTTGCTTCTTCTAGCTTCTGCTGGCTGTCACCATTCCTTCACTTGTGGCCACACTACTCCAACCTTAGCCTCCGTGGTCACATGGCCACCTCTTCTCTGTGTCTTCTCCTCTGTCTGTCACATAAGGATACTTGTCATTGAACTTATGGCCGGGCAGATAATCCAGGGTGATTTACCTCCTCATCTCAAGATCTTTAACTTAGCTATGTCTGCAAAAGTCCCTTTTCCCAAAGAAGGTAACATTCACAGCTTCCACAGATGTACGACGTGGACATCTTTTTGGGTGCCACCATTCAACCTACTATATCTTGCTTAAGGATACATTTTTTTCCCCTTTGTGTTTCAAGCTGTACCTCTTGAAGCTATGAAGAAATTCAAGAGGCCTGTTCTTTTTTTTTTTTTTTTTTATCACCTTAGCTTTTAAGACTTATGTCTTCACTTTAAGCACTTCTTTGGAAAATTCAATCTATTCCTTTGTTTCAGTTGCTTTCTTTTGGGATTCCCCCTTCCCTGGGCACTAATGGGAGGGAGTATCACCAAGTCAAAAAGCAAATCATTCAGGTTTTAGATTTCTACTTCTTACCCTGAAGGCAGATATTTGTCCATGTTTCGAATAGGTGAATAATATTAATAAGTTGCTATTTATTGTCACTGCTCTAAGCCTAGCTTAGTTGTGTTTTGAATGTGTTACTTCCATTATTCAGAATAATGCTATGAAAAAGATATGGTTTTCTCCATTTTACAGAAAATGGAGGGGAAAAGGGGGAAAAGGAGACCCAGGGTCACATAACTACAAAGTGTTGAAACAGAGAATTAAACTCAGATTTGTCTGACCCCACAAACACACATAATTGTTTCTACTGTGTCCACCTATTTCTCATGTTTCCTTTGTAGAGAATGAAGCAAAATATTAGGGAGTTCTGCTTTCTGTCAGCTGTAACCTTACACCAGAAGCTGCAAGTGGGCTTTTCCCTTCCTTGATCATCTTTTGGCTCTGGATAGAATTTTAAAAAGCCCATTCTTTGTCCTTTCTTAGCATTTTTTTGCAAGTCTCACCTCATTTGGGGGCTTCAGTTTCCTTGACACTATTCTTTTGGGCCCATGTTACCTTCTTATAATTATCCTTGGTATGTGGTTGCTTTCTCCCAAGGTTTCTGTCACTTCCAATTAGCCAGGCAATTCCTCCTTGTTGGTCAGAATTAGGTTCCCCAGTTGCTCTGCTGGGACATCAAATCATGAGAAAGGCAAATCAAAAACTTGTCAGATGTTTTGCTTTTAGCTCAATGAAACTTTTAAAAGGTATCCAGTTATTTAAACTTTCTTTTTTGATTGGTGCACTGCTACAGGTATTGACAAATTAGTATACTGTAGGGCACTGAGGTATCAATAATGAATTCTTTTATAAATAATTACATGTGGCAGTACATATTTGGAACCAGTTTTAAACCTCTGAAATAAAACATTCTAAAGCAGTTCCAAGCTCCCCATATACACCTGATTATTCTAACACATTCCTGTTTCTAATCCCCTGCTCAAGTTCACCACATGGAGAAATGTACACATATATATTTTTATTTCTAATAAACTAATGCTTTGTGTATCTTATTTTTCATGTAATCCCAAACCAGAAAGTGGGAGGTGGGGTGAAGAATATGAACTTTCTGCAGTAAAATATATGTCAGGAAGTCTATGAACTAAAGTCATAACACAGAGGGCTGTGAATTTCAATGAAAAAATAGTATACCTTAAGTTTTGCTAACCTTTAAGTGAAACTTAGAATTTCTTCCAATTGTAACATAGGCAATAAACCATAGTGTTATTAGAAGCAATGGTGGCTTTTTCACCAATAAAATCACAGATATTTTCCTATCATGTTACTATAGTCAGATAGGATAGTTATAGTTGCATACTGTAGTAGAAATCTCAAGATACTATTGGTGTTTCCTATTTTTATTATTACTATTATTATTATTATTTTTGGTGTTCACTTCTTTTAAATTACAGACATTATTAGACCCTCTGCTAGGATTTGTTCTTAGGTGCATTAATAAAGAAGTACATGTACAGTACACTTTTGTTGAATATCTTGATTAGTGTATTTTTGTATAATTTATTTCATTAATGATTGTATGCATATATTATGTTTTTTTTTAATTTTTTTTAACATTTATTTATTTTTGTGACAGAGAGAGACAGAGCATGAACAGGGGAGGGGCAGAGAGAGAGGGAGACACAGAATCTGAAACAGGATCCAGGCTCCAAGCTGTCAGCACAGAGCCTGACACGGGGCTCGAACTCACAGACCGTGAGATCATGACCTGAGCCAAAGTCAGACGCTTAACTGACCGAGCCACCCAGGCACCCCATATATGATATGTTTAAAAACATGATTCTAAAAAGGCTTTATAGGCTTCACCAGACTGCCAAAGGGATCCATGGCACAAAAAAGGTTAAGAATATCTGTTATGGACTCTGGCATTGTGGTTAAGAGCATGTAGTTTGGTATCAAATTGCTTGGGTTCAAATTTTGCTGTGACTTACAGTATAAATTTTGGCTAAGTTAGATATACTTTTTTTTTTTTGCCTCAGACTCTTCATGTGTAAGATAGAGGTAATACTTACCTAAAAGTCTTGTTATAAAAATGAAGTAATATCTACAAAGCCCTTAACATGATGCCAGGCACACAGTATGTTCTTTATCTCCATATCCATCCAGATAATAAGGTTTCATTCAAATCCTATTTATATTTATCCTGTATACAGGTATTGGTTTTTTTTTTTTTTTTACTGTGTTGTCACTGGCTAAAATTTAAAATTATATTATTAAATATTGACAAGTTTCAAATGAATATTTATAAAATACATGTATGACATTAGGAAGAAGGATATAATGAGGATCCATATGCCCTCCATCCAGATTAAAGGGGAAAAAGTTGCTTTAGAAAGGATGAATATATAATTTATGATCTAAACCAGAACACATTTGAGAGTAAGAGTGCCATTAATTATAACACCAAGATAATAGGTAAACCAGGTCTGTTCTGGCTAAACCAAAATGTAAAATCAAACTATTCTTGTATGCCCCTTCCTTATCCCAATCCCTCCTTCTGCAGCTAGAAAAAAAATCACTATTTTGATTTTGTGGTTATCATTCACTTTATTTATAGATTTATGTCATGTGTTTGTACTCTTAAACAATATATTGTTTACTTTTATTGGTTCTTTAATTTATAGAAATGGAATCCTACTTTAATATTGTTTTGTGAATTGCTTTTTTGCTCAACATTGTTAGAGATTCTTCCATGTCTATGGATTTGTAATGCATTTTTTCCCACTGCTATATTCTACTGAATGAATCTACACAATGTATTTAACCATTCTATTGTTGATGGACAGGTGGACTGTTTCCAGTTTTTACTTTATAAATAATACTGTTAAGAATTTTCTTGCTCATATATCCTAGAACACCTCTCCTGGACCACAAAAGATACACATCTTCAAGTTTACTAGTTAATGCCAAATTGTTTTCCAAATTGATTATGTCAACTTATACTCCAGCCAGCAATGTATAAGTGTTCTGGGATATTGTCAGACTTAAAAATTTTTGCTTATGTGGCAGGTGTGAAATTGTATTTCCTTGTGTCTGAGCATCTCTTCAGGTTTCCTGTTCTATGAATTGCCTATTTGGGGCGGTGGGGTGTGGTGTACAGTATTATTTTTTAACTAAGTTGTGTTGGTTCTTTATACAATCTGAATAGTAATCCTTTTGTTAGTAATATGGATTGTACAGATTTTCTCCCAGTTTATGGCTTGTCTTCTGCTCTCCTTCTGATGTCTGGTTATTTGTTTTTTGTTTTTTGGCTTATTATAGAAAATGTTAAAACATATAGGAGTATGCAGAATAGGATAATAAGCTTCCTTTTACCTGTTATCCACCTTCAACTACTATCAACTCATAGCCAATCTTGCTTCATTCATACCACTGTCCACTTTCCCCATTTCTCATTATTTTGAAGCATATCCCACACATTATATCATTATATCTCTAAATATTGTATCTCTAAATATGTATCTCTAAAAGATAAAATGTATTTAAAAATACTACTAGAACATACCAAATTCTTTTTAATTCCATAATATCATAAAATATTCAGTAAGCATTCAAATTTCTAATTACCACAAAAATTTTTTTAAGTTTGTTTGAATCATGATCCAGGCAAAGTTCTGTGGTAGGTAGACTCCAAAATAACATGCAATGACTCCCATTCCCTGGTGTGCACACCCTTGCATAATTCCCTCTCACACTGTATCTTGGTTTTATGTGGGAACAACCTGTTGGTCACATATCTGTATGATGGTATGTCACTTTTGAGGCTGGCTCAAAAGAGACATAAAAGCCATGGTAGTCTCTGCCTCTCTGTCTTGAATTACTTGCTTTAGGGGAAACCAGACAGCTCTTTGGTGTAGTGAGGCACAAGCAATAAGCAAAAGAACTGAGGCAATTTGTCAAAAGCCACAAGAGTAAGCCATCTTGGAAGTGAATTCTCTAGCACCAGGTAAACCATCAGATGATTGTAGCCCCTGCTGACAGCTTGATTGCTGCTTCACAAGACACCCTGAGCTAGAACCATTCTGCTAAGTTGCTTCTGGATTTCTGACCCTCAGATGCTGCATGAGATAAGAAATATTTGTTGCTTTAATTATTATGTTTTGAGGTAGTTTTTTTTATGAAGGAATGAAAATTAATAAAGATTTTTGTACCTGGAAATGAGGTACTGACATAACAAATACCTAAAACAGGAGAGTGACGTTGGAAGCGGTGGTGGGCAGGACGTGGAAGAACTTGGAGGAGAGTGTTAGTGAAAGTTTGAAAAGTCTCGAAGAAATTTATTTACAGATGCTTGGTAACTTTGAGGAGGTGGCAGATGAGGTCTTAACAGATTAGAAAAGTCTTATTAAAATTGGAGTAGAGTGGCAGAAAGTTTAGCAAGTTTGCCAGCTACAGTTATATGCAAAGTAAAAAATATGCCTAATGAACTGGAGATTTCCAGCCAGAATGTTAAAGATGTCACCTGGTTTCCTTTTGTTTACTGTAAAATGAGAGACAGGGGAGGTAAGTTAGAGGAAGGACAGAACTTACAGATTTGAGGATTCTCAGCCTCTCCAGGTGATGAGTGATGTTAAAAGTAGAAAATGGCTGTGAACAAAGAACAATTCCAGGGACTAACAGGAAAATATGAAGTTGAGGGTGTAGAGGGTAGAGCCCTTTAGATGTCAGAAAGATATTAATGTGGTACCTCAGAGTAATTTCATACAGACCCAAAGGATGTGCCTCACAGAACTTCTCAAATCAAATTACAGGGCTTCTAAGTTTAAGGGTGTGGTATATCAAAAAGCCAAGGTAGAGAAGGGTTTATATAGAGTTATGGGTGTCACTTTGTCTAATGGCATGAACTCAACTAAAATTCACAGGATGCCCACAGAGTTTATAGGAGAATTATTAGCAAAATATACTTTTATAAAGAGACTTAAAAAAATATCTATTTATTTTGAGCGGGGAGGGGCAGAGAGAGAGAGACAGAGACAGAGACAGAGAGTCCTAAGCAGGCTCCATGCTGTCAGCCAGGGACCTGAATGCAGGGCTTGAACTCATAAGCCGAAAGATCATGACCTGAACCTAAATCAAGAGTCAGAGGCTTAACCAACTGAGCTCCCCAGGCATCCCTACAAGAGACTTTTCAGGGGGAATTATATTACCAGGCTATTTGCCAGCCTGGACTGAAAGGAAGAGAATACCAAATGAAAAGAGGTTTTTGGACATCCAACTTTTTACAGGCAGAAAGCAAGCAGACAACTACTATAGAGCTAGAAACATGGGAAAGGAAGGATAACTTTGCAAGTGGATCCAAGAGATCAGAAGGCAGAGTGAAGATCCACAGAAAAATTACTCTCAGGCTGTGAATCTTAATCAAGAAACTGCCAACCTGTTCCCAGGTGGATTTTAGGATTTCTGTCAACCTGTATGCTCATTTCCCCCCCTTTTAAATACACACATCTATAATGGTTATCCTATCTATTTTACATTAGGTTGTGGAGGCAGACACTGTATGTGTCTCTAGTTTACAGGTCCTCAGATCAAGAGGAACTCCATTTAAGGAGTTGTGCTTGAGGAAGTATACCTGAAAAGCCTCATCCACACCTGAACTTGATTTATATTTCTAAGATTTGAGCGAATGCTGTAAAAGGATGAAAGTTTTCAGGAGTTTTGGGAGAGGATGAGTGTATTTTGAATATTGGAAGAATGAATCTTTGGAGCCCAAATTATGTTAGTTCCCTCCAACACTGCAGCAGGGATCATCACCTATAGAATACAGGAGAAATAACGATATATCATTTGGATTTGGATCACATGCTCTGGGAAAAGCCAGGTGCCATGTTGTGAGGACACTCAGGCAGCCCTGTGAGTGAGCCATCTTGGAAGTGAGTCTTCTATCACCAGTCAAGTCTTCAGAAGATGACAGTTCGTGGGTGTCTGGGGGGCTCAGTCAGTTAACCATCCAACTTCAGCTCAGGTCATGCAAGTCCCACAATGAGCTCCACACTGACAGTTTGGAGCCTGTTTGGGATTCTCGGTCTCTCCCTCTCTCTCTGCCCCTCCCCTTCTTGTGCTCTCTCTCCCTCTCTCTTACACAATGAATAAATAAAAACTTTAAATAAAAGGAACCTCAAAATGGCAATTTTCTAATTCTATCATTTTTCATTCATTAATATATGTATATAGAGAAACTTTACCTCACTTACTATTTGGTTACCTGTGGTACAATCCACATAGAAAAGGCAGGACAGATCCTTGATTAATTTTATACACACGCTTTTTCTTTTTTTTTTAACTGGTTTTCAGAACAATGAATTGATTTGAGAGCATCCTCCAATGTTGACGAAGTGAATGTTTTTGTTAGTTTAGCTATCATCATGAACTTGTGAATTTAAAGACATTTGATAATTTGCTGTTCCAATCGATTGCATTTGATATGTTCCAACCTGTGCTCAGGGGCATTTCAGAATTTCTGTAATCCTATGTGTCCTTATTGACAGTCAAATTGTCCATCTTTGGCCAGTGGGATGCTTTTTAGTATCTCCTGAATCCATTTGACATGATTCTAGGAGAGCTTACTTGCTATCTTGCAAAACAAAATATTCCAGGCTCATCTTCTACATTTCCTGTGCCTAACTAAAATCACCTGCTACTCCAAGAGCTTATAGTGTCTTTTAAACAGAGGTGTTTTTTTTTTTTAATGCATTTGAATATAACTTTTTTCTTTATTGAGTATGCATTTCCCTACCATAAGATCATAAAGATAATCTTGCTATCTTATCTTCTGAAGGTTTAATGGTTTACCTTTCACATTTAAATTTTAATTCACCTTGAACTGATTTTTCTGTT
The DNA here is from genome assembly GCF_014898765.1 of Herpailurus yagouaroundi. Lineage (NCBI taxonomy): Eukaryota > Metazoa > Chordata > Mammalia > Carnivora > Felidae > Herpailurus > Herpailurus yagouaroundi. Next base: position 88,959,017 of record NW_024412377.1, read on the forward strand.
TGGTGTTAAATAAGGAGTTCCAATTTCATTTTCCTCCATATAGATATCCAGCACCATTCAATGAATTGATCTTGCTTTTCCTGCTGGCCCACAATGCCATCTATCTTAAATCCAGATTCCTTATAAGAGTGCATGTATTTCTAGACTTGTGTTCCAATATAAATCATTATTTCCATCCCTAAGAAAGTATCACACTGTCCTATTACTATAACTTTAACAGATTTATTGAGATATAATTCACATACCATACAATTCACACATTTAAAGTAGAAGATGGGATGCTTTTTAGGATATTCACAGATGTGTGCAACTATCACCATAGTCAATTTTAGAACATTTTCATTACCTCAAAAAGAAACCCCATTTCCTTTAGCTCTTACTACCTTGTGCTCCCATCTCCCTAAACCTCACCATGCCTAAGCAACTACTAATCTACTGTCTCTATAGATTTCCTATTGCAGAATGTAATATGAATAGAATCATATAATGTGGTCTCTTGTGACTGGCTTCTTTCACTTAACATATTTGCAATGTTCATCCTTGTTATAGCAGGTATCACTACTTCATTTCTTCTTTATAGCCAAATAATATTCCGCTGTGTGGATATACCACATTTTGTTTATCCTTTGGTCAGCTGATAGACATTTGTGTTGTTTCTACCTTTTGGCTTTTATGAACACCTAATTGGTATAATCTTACAATTCTTTCTGTCCGACAAGTTAACTCTCTCCATCTTAAATCTTTCGCTCCTGGAGTATCTTGAAATTCATGATCCCTTGCTCTTTCACAGAAACTTCAGAATTAGCTTGTCAAGTTTCTGGAAAAACTAAGCTGGGATTTTTATTGCAATTGCTTTCTTTGCAGGGGAGATTTGCCATCTTAACTCTAGGCTCTAAATACTTGAATGTAATTTTTTTCTTATCAGACATTCTTTAATGTCTTTCAGTAATCTTTTGTGATTTTTTTCTCTTAAAGGAAAAATAATCTTAATTTACTCCTATATAACTTGTATTTTCAAAATGATATGGTAAATGGTATTTTTAAAAATAATTTCTAACAGTTTATATCTGCTAGATAGGAATGCAGTTCACTTTTGTATATTAATATTATATACAGAATCATTGTAAAACTCTTAAAATTTATCTGTAAATTGTTTCTTCAATCTTTTATTTTTTATTTGTTTTAACTGTCATACAATGCTAGCTGGGATCTCTAATATGGTACTTATTCCTGACTCTAAGGGACTGTTTAAAAATTTTCACTGTTAACTATATATGTTGTAGGTTTTATTGACTTAAGGAAGTTCTGGGGTGCCTGAGTGGCTCAGTTGGTTAAGTGTCTGACTTCATCTCAGGTCATGATCTCATGGCTCATGAGTTCGAGCCCCACATTGGGCTCTAGGCTCTGTGCTGACAGCTCAGAGCCTGAAGTCTTCTTTGGATTCTAAAAAATTAAAAAATTCTGCAAAACTCCAATTTGGCAAAAGGTTTTATCCATGTCTGTGTTAATTTTTTCAAAGGCTTTTTCTGGGCAACATGTTTTCTTTTTTGAAAAATTTCTACTGATTCAATCTCTTACATAGTAATCAGAGCATTCATATTTTCTATTTCTTCTTGAATAACTTTTGAGAAGTTACATTTTTCTAGAAAATGTCTACTTCACTTATATTTTCCCACTTGTTATAATAAAATTGTTCATGATATCTCCTCAATCTCTATAGCATAATGTCCTCATTTTTGTTTCTAATATTCTTTGTGTCTGCTTTCTTTCTTAGGTAATCTTGTCAAAGATTTGTCAATATTATTATTAAAAGGTGAAACTTCTGACTTTGTTGCCTCTCTATATTATTTGCTTTTTGTTTAATTCATTAATTTTATTTCCATTATTCTTTCCCTAATCTCTCAGGTTTAGGACAGATTATTAGATCTCTAATTTTCAGTTTTACTTTAATATTTAAAATTACCAATTTTCCAGCAAAGGAAACAACCAACAAAACTAAAAGGCAACCAACGGAATGGGAAAAGATATTTGCAAATGACATATCGGACAAAGGGCTAGTATCCAAAATCTATAAAGAGCTCACCAAACTCCACACCCGAAAAGCAAATAACCCAGTGAAGAAATGGGCAGAAAACATGAATAGACACTTCTCTAAAGAAGACATCCGGATGGCCAACAGGCACATGAAAAGATGTTCAGCGTCGCTCCTTATCAGGGAAATACAAATCAAAACCACACTCAGGTATCACCTCATGCCAGTCCGAGTGGCCAAAATGAACAAATCAGGAGACTATAGATGCTGGAGAGGATGTGGAGAAACGGGAACCCTCTTGCACTGTTGGTGGGAATGCAAATTGGTGCAGCCGCTCTGGAAAGCAGTGTGGAGGTTCCTCAGAAAATTAAAAATAGACCTACCCTATGACCCAGCAATAGCACTGCTAGGAATTTATCCAAGGGACACAGGAGTACTGATGCATAGGGGCACTTGTACCCCAATGTTCATAGCAGCACTCTCAACAATAGCCAAATGATGGAAAGAGCCTAAATGTCCATCAACTGATGAATGGATAAAGAAATTGTGGTTTATATACACAATGGAATACTACGTGGCAATGAGAAAAAATGAAATATGGCCTTTTGTAGCAACGTGGATGGAACTGGAGAGTGTGATGCTAAGTGAAATAAGCCATACAGAGAAAGACAGATACCATATGGTTTCACTCTTATGTGGATCCTGAGAAACTTAACAGGAACCCATGGGGGAGGGGAAGAAAAAAAAAAAAGAGGTTAGAGTGGGAGAGAGCCAAAGCATAAGAGACTGTTGAGAACTGAGAACAAACTAAGGGTTGATGGGGGGGTGGGAGGGAGGAGAGGGTGGGTGATGGGTATTGAGGAGGGCACCTTTTGGGATGAGGACTGGGTGTTGTATGGAAACCAATTTGACAATAAATTTCATATATAAATAAAAAAAATAAAATTACCAATTTCCTTGTAAGTACTGTTTTAGCTGCATTCTTTAAGTGTTGATTATGCAGTATTCCTGTCATTGTTCAGTTCTGAATATGTATTTTCTATTTTACATTTCATTTTCTATTGTTTGTTCTTTATTTGAATGATTCATCTTACATGGAAATGAATTTATTTTCCAAATATGTTTCCTAAATTTCTATTAATTTCTATAAAATTAATTATACTGATTAGAAACTGTTATCTAATAATACCAATTCTTTGAAAATTTAAAAGACTTTTTATGATTACATTTTGTAAATTGTTCATGTGTACTTAAAGTATTTTTTATTTCTATTTTTCTGCAATGATGGACTTGGTAATTTAGAATAGCCCTTCTTGTGAAAATAACTAGAAAAGCTGGACAAAATAGAAAACAAACACCTGAAGTCATTAGAGAACTAATGGAAAAATCCAGTGGAAAATTCAGAAGAAAAAAAGAGTTGTTGAATCAAGCATTAATGACAGCTTTTCCCCTGGGATATCTGCTGATCCCAGAGAAGATGGCTAAGAAGCTCGAACAGAACTTCTGACTAAATTATGGAGTTAAGAAGACAAAAATTGGAGTTCATGGCCTGCTCTGGTAAACTCTACAGGCTTCAAGTTGAGACATCAAAGGTCTATACCCTGGGGAAAAGTATGAACTAGAAGGAGATATGCTCAGAGTCCAATCATCTCAATCACTGACTCAAGTGATTTTAGCTTACTAGTGCTCAAAACCCCTGCCAGGAGACATAAATCCTTTCTGCAAAAAATATCATTTCAGGGCTAAAAGTATAATTTCTTCACACAGTAGTTCTGGTATTCAATCCAAAAGTAACAACATAACTTAACAAAATATTATAAATAAAAATAAGCACAAATAAAAAAATAGCATAAGTAATATAAAATAAAAAAAAATGTAAGAGATGGGCGCCTGGCTGGCTCAATTGGAAGAGCATGAGACTCTTGTTCTTGGGTTATGAGTTCAAGCCCCAGGTTAGATGTACAGATTACTTAAGTAAATAAATAGTTAAACTTAAAAAAAAAATGTAAGAGACCTATAGGTAAATTAGATAAATTTGGTAAAAAAACCACAAGAAAAAACAAAGGAGCTTCAGATAATAGCAGACCCCAAAATTACTAGACACAGGTTTTAAAATGATTTATGCTTAATGTGTTTGAGAAAATAAAAGATCCGATTGAGGTAGATAACTAGACAGATAACTAGAAACCATAAAACAGAAAGAAACAGAAATGACCAAAATGACAACCAAAAAAGTAACAACTGAAATAAATGCTTCAACAGGTATGTTTGACAGGAGATTAGAGACTTCAAAAGAAAACCATGAACTCAAAGAAAGGTAAGAATTATCTAGAATGAACCATCAGAGACAAATGAATGGATACATAAAGGATAATATAAAATGATCTATTATACATTTGTGTGCCAGAAGGAGAGAAGGGGGACAGGATGGGGGAGAAGCAGTATCTGATAAAAGCTGAGAATTTTCTGAAAGAGAATAAGAACATCATATCCCAGATTCGAGAAGCATTACAAACTTCAAAAAGAAAACCAACAAAACCCAAAACATTTAGTTACATCGTAATCAAACTGCTTCAAATTTAAGACAAACATCTTAAAAGCAGCCAGAGAAAAAAGATTACTTTTAAAGGGACAAAAATAAAACTGACATTATTTTTCAAAAAAAATTATGGGAGCCAAAAGCAATGGAATATATCTTCAAAATGATAAAATAGCTGTTAATTCAGTGAAAATATTTTTTGAAAATGAAGGTGAAGTAAATGGTTTAAGGATACAAAAATTGAATTTATCACCAGCAGACATTTACAAAAGGAAATACTAAAGCATGTTCTTCAGGAATAAGAAATATGATCCCAGACAGAAGCTCAGAAATTCAAGGAGTCATAAAGCACATAGACAAAGTAAATGTTTGAGTAAATATAAATGCACAGTAACTGTATAAAAATGTTGTCTTGAGGAATTTAGGACATTAAGTATACACAATGTATATAACATGAAGTGGGGTGGTAAGTAAAGCTGATGTGTTCTCAGGTCCTTGTATCATCCAGGAAGAGGTATAATACAACCTAATAAAAGAATATATAGCTCTCAAGTTCATGGGGCAGGAGAAACAGAATAATTAAAAAATAATCATAAAGAATGCAAAAAAAGGCAAAACCAACATAGGACAAATAAAGAACAAATAATATCATAATAGATTTAAATCAAGCATATTAGTAACTATGTTACACATAAATGGATTAAACACTTCAATTAACAAAATATTATCAAAATAGATTTAAAAAATCTATTCTTTCATACCACTCCTCAGAGTAAAATGCCTTTCCCATCATACTCAGAATAAAATCCAAACCCTTTCCTGGCTTTCAATGCTAATACAATTTAACCCTTTTATACCCCCAAACTTATTCTTTTCTTAGTCACTATACTCCAAAAAGGTAGGCTTCTTTGATTCCTGAAACATTCCAAATTAGTTCCTGCCTTAAGGTTTGCCATTATTGCCCTAGCTGCAAGCATGGTTTCCTCAATTTTTGCAAAAGTGGATATTCCCGTCAAATAGGAGCTTAAGTGGCATTTTCTTAGAAGCTTTCCTTCCTCACGTGATCTGAAATAGTCATCTATTTTAATTTCCTGACTACCACTGTTAACTATCTTATATTCTTATTTATGGTCAATTATCACTAAAATGTAAATTCTTTCATAGTAGGGACTATGAGAGAGAGAAAGAGAGTATGAGTGGGGCAAGGGCAGAGAGAGAGGGAGACACAAAATCTGAAGCAGACTCCAGGCTCTGAACTGTCAGCACACAGCCCAACTCAGGGCTCGAACTCATGAAACACGAGATCACGACCTAAGCCGAAGTCAGATGCTTAACTGACTGAGCCACCCAGGTGCCCTGCAGTATACTTCTGAAGAGCATGTTGTTTTGTTTTTCCCAAATGAGGAAGATGAGAATTATATGGAGGTTACAAAGCATACTTTTGAGAAAGAAATAAGCCCCTTTCATCCATTCTTAAATAAAAGAAAATAAAATTTTAAAAATTACCCCCTTACAGAAAGGTTTTAAGGGTAATTCCAGGAATGGTGATTGATATACTTTGGTTACTTTTTTACTCTTGTTCTATGTTTAGGATTTTCTTTTTCACATCAAAGCAATCTTACTGGTCATAATTTTGCAGCCTGCTTTTAACTTGGAAAAGAAACACTTCCCATTAGAAAGACTAGTCTAGGGGACCCTGGGTGGCTCAGTTGGTTAAGCCTCTGACTTTGGCTCACATCATGATCTCCCAGTTTGTGAGGTAGAGCCCTGCGTTGGGCTCTATGCTGACAGCTCAGTGCCTGGCGCCTGCTTCAGATTCTGTGTCTGGCTCTGCCCCTCCCCCACACACACTCTCTTTCTCTAAAAAAAAAAAAAAAAAAAAAAAAAAGATGAAATAAACATTAGAAAGACTAATCTACTTTTAAAAAATAGCTATATTTCACTAAGCATACATGATAGCATTTGACTCATCTCTAATTGCTAACTACTGTTTCTAATTTTTTATCATTATAAGTATTGCTACCACGAATACTTTTGTTCATAAAACATTTTAAGAGTAATGTAACTAAAGTGATTTTTGTCCACAACATTCATTTAAATGGTATTTCTTAAGGGGAAGGAGGTGGTCAACACAAAAAGGTCTCAGCTTTCTAGGTATTTATGTCTAATTAGGAAAACAATATACTATAGTAATTTGGGGGGAAATTACAAAGGCACCTTGTAATAAAGGACATAATAATCCTATTTATTAAAGCAAAGAAAAAGCAATTTTAATTTCTCAGAAGAGGAGCTAATCAGAAAAACATTTTGTGAACAATATGGAGCTGGTCTTTGAAACAGTGGTAGGTCTTAATGGTTGAAAATGTTCCAGGTCATTGTGGGTGTTGAAGGAGGAAGTAACTTTTCTGCTGTTCTTAAGTTATTTGAGAACAGTTCTCACTCAGGACATTGCAACTTTTAATAAAACAAACAAACAAATAAGCCTTAACAATAAGCAACCAAGACTTGGATCAAAGATTAGACTAATTCCCTTGCCAAGAGTACTGAATTTCTTCCTAATCTCCCTTATCCACGTCTTTTATTTCCTTTCATAATTTTCCCCTTTCTTTTTATCTGTCAAAGACTCTCATCTATTTTAAAGAATGGAAATAGGTAAATCCCTCTACTTCAACACATGTAACCAATACAAAACACTGTAAGTATTTGTGGGATAAAAAAGACAGGGAGATGCTGCCTTTAAACATATATGGTATGCATTTTAATCTTTAGAAAACATTACGTATAACAGATTTTTCACACTGTAAAAGAAATTAGAATATTAAAGGATATTAATCAAGGGTTATTTATCAAATTGTCAAATACCAAATAAGGAACATAGAACTCCATGATCTATTAAAAATGATAAGCAGATAACGAATACTGACTGTGATTTCCTCTCGTGGTTTTACTCTGGCAGGAATAGATTCCATCCTGATAATAATTCCAGTCTTACTGTCACATAGGAGGAGATGCTCTGTGAACCTCAATGAGGCTGCCAGGTTTAGGACGGATGTAAGAACCAAAGTGTCAGAAATGAAAGAGTAAGACTTCACAGGATGTGTTGTTACTGACAGACTGATAGCCAGTTTCCTTCTCCACCTTTTCTTCCTCAAGGATAGCAGCTGCTTCCCACAGATACACAAGCAGAACGACTCCAATCCTTCTCTACCACACTTATCATCTGCAGATGCCCTGGGGCTTGTCTATTTACAACCTTGTCCCTATAGAGCAGAGGTGGAACCCTCAGGGAAGTTCTGGATCCGTTAGCAGCCGGTCTGTTTCACAAACTATTTCTCAGCCCCACCCCACCTCCAGCTACTTCCAATGTTGGTGCTTACAATTCCTGTATCTTTATCACATTATTCATCCCCCTTCCACCCCCACCAAAAAAAGAAAATTTAAAGTGAAAACAACTCATACACTCTGTCTCTAGTGTCTCTAGGCCCCTTTTTCATATAAAGCATGCTTCTTTGGGGTGGCTCAGAAGTGGTTCCCATGGTCTTTCGACCATTTATAGCTTGGGTATCATGCTCTCCAGGTACATGTATAGCCACTCCTGCCTGCCCAACCTTCTTAAATTTTTCCTAGTTTACCTCCCAAGACCAGCTTTATAACAAAACTAGATACTGGCAAAAAGAGATCCTGTAAGTGAAATTGTAGATACAGTCACGTCTTAAACAAGGATCCCAAGTTGTGAGATTAATTTCTGGGTTAAAGGTGCTCTGTATATCCACTTCAAGCCTGCCTCCAGTACCGTGGCTTACAGCCAAATAAAAAAAAAAGCACAGAGTTGCTGGGTACAGATTTTGGAAAAAAAAAAACCACAAATTAAGAGGTACACGGGAGTTTCACTTTTTCCCCAGCTGATGATATATATTTTTTAAAATAAAAGGAAACCGTCCACATTGGAATGTATTAAATAGGCAGAATTCTCCTCCTGGTTTCTCTGCTCTTGGTAGATGTTCTTCTGGCTTCAACTGGTATATATGAATAGTGAAGAAACATCTGAGGATCAAATTCCACTGCCCCGCGGAAGAGGAGCGCTGCAGGACGCACTAAAGCAGGTAGAAGAGATGACGGAGGGACAAACAGGTCTGTGGAGATCCGGAAAGTCTCCAGGAAGGGGCAGCCTGGAAAAGGAGAAGGTAAAAGAAAGCGCGTGGCCGAGTTCAGGCAATTACTGTTGTCTCAGCACGACCACGGCCTGTGATTTTTCTCTCTCACTAAATCCTCTGGGGTCAGTCCCCACCCGGTTCATCAACCTGCGCCTCCATCGCCTCCCCGGGCGAGGATGCGCTCCGGCCCAAACCACCCAACGTACCTCCGAAGCTCACGGTAGCAGCAACACCCCCCGCCCGCCCACCTACCTGTGCTGCGCCTGCGCCTCCCCCCCGCGCACTCTCAAGGTCAGCACCGCCCCCAGCCTCTAACCTAGCACCCACGGAAGTGGCATTAGAGGACGTCCTGCGTATGCTCACCTCTGCGTAGCGTGGGGTCGCAGGCGTTCAAGGAAGGGAGGGACTTCCTGTCCCGCGCGGGCAGAACTTCCGCCAGAGCCGGAAAACTCTCTCCCTCGCGTTGTTTAAGAGGCTCCCGTCTGCAGGGTGGGGAGGGAAGGTCCAGGACGGTCCCGGGGATTCCAGGGCGTCCGGTCTACGACCTGTCCTTGGCGCCATGGTGAGTCCTCGTTTGAAGACTGGAGTAACAACAGGGGGAAGGAAGGGGCCATGAGGTCAGTCCTGTGAAGGTAGCCAGTCGGATTCCCGGCTGAGGATGGAGCAGGCGAGAGCAGTGGGATGATTCGTGGGGGCAGGACCCCGCACCTGTCCCCGGAGTGCTGAAGCTCCTGGGCCCCTGAGGAAGCGGCATCCGCCCTGCCCAAAGGCGAGGTTTGTCCAGGAGTACCTAGTAGGTAGCCAGAATGTTCGTGGTCCATTCACTGTGTATGGCGTGTGGCGCCAGGTGGTCCCTAGAGCTGACCTTGCCGGGTTGATCATTTCCGCCCCTCCCTCCTCCTCTGCTGCTTGGCAGTGGCCAAGAACTTAAGATCTTAGAAATTCCTTTAGCTTTTCCAAGTTGACACAAAGGAACCCTTTCTTGTAGAGGATCAACACTTGTCACCTAAGATAAAGGGCAAAGTCAGCTTATCTTTCAGACTCAGCCCATTTGAAATTGGGAAGGGTGTCATAAAAAATTCAGACTCGGTAAGGAGGGATTTTATTCGAAAGGAATATTGCAAAGGTCTGGGGAATGGGACTATTACATAGGGAGAATGCTCTAACCATAAGATCGGCAAGAGTCTCAAAGGTTAAGCAAAAAGGTTTTTCTTTTATAGGGAGGAGTAAAATAATGGTAGGAAGAACCATATGTGGGGAGGTGAGATGAAAGCATAGTACATTGAACAGTTAATCAGATTGTTTTACTCTCAGGCCAGTCTGTTCTGAGGAAGAGCTGTCAAAAAGGAGTTGTATGCTGCTTCAGACTGAACCGGGGGAAAGAGGATCTTAACCAGAATTTCAGTAACAAATGTTTTGTTTCAGTTGATCTGTGGGCACATGCAGTTCAGCCAATCACTTGTGAAACAACGAATGGGAATTTGTGGGCTCTGTCTCTGAGCTTGTCATAGGTAAACACGTGGGGCATCTGTGAGTCTTACCTAAGTCATGTGGGTACCAGTGGTTCATTGCAGTAAGCTCTTTACAAAACACAAAAGGGTGTAGGGGGTATTTCTGAACCTTTGCTCTTTTCCAAGATCACAGGGATCTGCTAAAGTTCAACATTGTCAATTATTTGACTATATAAAAGATTTCAAATTCTCATCTGGAAAGGAGTGTGTCTTGGCATTTAGTTTCAGTGTACCGTGTTTATCCAGGACCAAATGTCGACCTTGTTCAGCTGTTGTGTACGATGTTGGACTTTCGAATGACTTAGAAACTTCAATGAATGTGAAAGAAAAGAACTTCAAAGTAATGTGGTTTCTGGTGTACTCTACCAGCTAATGTAACATATGATTCTTTTTGGCACTCTGTGTGTTTTTAACTTCAGTGAATAATACAGCTTTTGTTCATTAAGAGTTTTTTTTCTTTTCTTCTCTTTTATATCAGTGAAATTAAGACAAAGATAGGGTATAGTAGAATGAGAAGGAGCCAAAGACAATAATTAGCCTAACCACCTTCACTCCACTCTCTCCCTAATTTGACATAAGGAAGAGTCTGAGGTCTGGAAACAAGCACTGGTTTCCCTAAGATAACACTAGTTTGGCATAGTCAGACTACTACTGACTTAAAAACTCAGTTAAAAATCTCCACTTCTAAATTTAAGCTCAGTTTTTGCTTATTGGTCTGAAAAGCAGAGGATGAAAATACAATAAAAATCCTTAAATTTACAATAGTCACAAAGAAGCTGAATGTGAACTTACGCCCAGTATTCTGTAATACTAGAAGAACTCCTCCTCCTGCCATCTCAAAAAATATAGTTTTATTTTAGGTTGAGGTAAACTCATGCTGTTTCTCAAAATGTCACGTAAGAGAATGTCACCTGGAGAAGGTCACCAGGGGCCAACTAATTGACTCTCCATTCTGGTATTGCTTATATTTTTGTGTTAACTTACTTAACTCCACTTAAGTGTTCCCAGTCATGAAGTTGATAACGTCTGTATATGAAAGTTTAGGCAATGTATGGAATCCCTCAAAAGAAAAGGTTTAGACATTAAATGAAGTGAGGGGTTGAATTTATTTTGAATACAGCTTGGTTAAATTGAGAACTTTTTCACAGCTTGGGCCTAATGCTATGCAAAACAGGCTGTACTTGAACTCAGAAGACCCAGATTCTGCCCATTATTAGTTCCATGAATTTGGAAAAAGGAGTCAACTTAGGTAAGGGTTCCAGTTTCCTCCTAGATAAGAGAAGTGGGGCTTGATGAAGATTAAAACATCTTTTTTTTTTTAAGTTTACTTATTTTGAGAGAGAGAGAGAGAATGAGCAAGCTAAGGAGGGGTGGAGAGAGAGAGAATCCCAAGAATCTGCACCCTTGCAGAGCCTGATGTGTGGCTCGAACTCACGAACTGTGATATCTTGACCTCAGCCTAAACCAAGAGTTCTTAACTGACTGAGCCACCCTGGCACCCCAAGATTAAAATACTTTTTCTAATTCTCACATTTCTGATTCTTTAACTTTCAGGACTTTTTTCAAAAGAGGTACATGTTTCTCATTCAAAAAATTTTAGTCTTGGGGCCCCTGAGTGGCTCAGTCGGTTGAGCGTCCCACTTCAGCTCAGGTCATGATCTCATGGTTCGTGAGTTCGAGTGGGTTCGAGCCCCTCGTCGTGCTCTGTGCTGACAGCTCGGAGCCTGGAGCCTGCTTCAGATTCTGTGTCTCCCTCTCTCTCATCCCCTCCTCTGCTCATGCTGTCTCTGTCTCTCAAAAATAAATAAATGCAGAAAAAAAAAATTTAGTCTGACTTCCACTTTTTTCCTTACCCACTTTTTTCCTTACCCTTTTGATTTTTCAAATTTGATTTTTTTTTTCATTCTCCTTGTGTGTTTTTTTTTTATACATCATGTAGGTAATACTTGGAATCTTTGTACATATGTTTGGCCAGGTATTTCACTATTGTCCTAAATACTATTACAGAATGGAAAGCAAAGTGTTGGGACACCTTGATTTTACTTGTTTTAATTGATAAAAATACACTCTGTTCTTTTATTCCCTGGTACATTAAGTAGACCCAAACTCAGTTAATGCCTGTGCATGTAATAAGGTTCTTCTGTTGTGAGCAGATGAGAGTAGGATTATGGTCCAGACTAAAAATACTTAGTATTCACTCTTAAGTTTTTCTTTCATGTTGTAAAAATTGTTAGTCTATAGACAGTTTACTAAAGGAATGATGAAACTATTTCTTCTCTTATACTTTTCTTTTTGAAAATTACAAATCAGCTGTAATCAAATAGATCTTTTTACCATTTAAGCTTATTTGCAGGACAAAGTATGTAGAATAGAGCTAGTTCCTGGAATTGGAGGTATCTCATGGCTTGTTTTATTTATGTAGCATTCTGTGGTAATTTTTATTGCTGGGATTGAGCTATGTTGTCTGTTGGCAAAAAAAAGGGCTGTCAACTTCTGCCTTACTCATTTAGAGTTAATGAGAAAGATTAGGGGGCCGAAAGGGGTATTGAGAAGAGAATGGTAAATGTTATAAGAGGTATGTTTAACGTGCTCAAAGAATAGAAGTAAGAAATTCTAACAGTAGGTGTCATGTAGTAGGTGACTTAACTGAGGACACTAGTTCTTAAATTTGAGTTTGTGTAGAATTCACCTGTGATATTTGATAAAAATGCTTATCTGGGCCCCATTAATGGGAGGTAGAGTTTCAGAATCTTACTTTTAATGAAGAGTTTTACAGTTAAATCTGAAATTGGCAGTCCTTAAACCATACTTTGAGAGAACTCTAATGCAGACCTTACGGACTTTAGTTGAGATATTGGAGAGATTTGTGTTGGGTGGTGATCAAACATCTGCAGTTTATTGATATGGTGGATTCTTTTAATTGATTTTTGAATATTGCACTAGCCTTGCATCCCTGGAATAAATTCCGTTTGGCTGGGATATATAATGCTTTTCATATGTTGCTGGGTTTGATTTGCTAAAAGTTTAGGATTTTTTGCATTTATATTTATAAGAGGTAAAGATGATCTGTAGTTTTCTGGGCTGAGTGCTTTCTGTTAAGGAAGGTTATTAATTATTGATTCAGTTTCTTTAATAGATACAGGCCTGTTCAGATTGTCTATTTCTTATGTCAGTTTTGGCAAATTGTATCTTTCAAGGAATCAGTCCATTTCATCTAGGTTATAAAATCTGTGGGCATGGAGTTGTTCGTAGTGCTTCTTTATTATTTTAATGTCCGTGGAGTCTGTAGTGATGTCACCTGTTTGGTTTCTGGTATTTTGTGTTCTAGTAATTTGTGTCCTCCTTTTTCTTAGCCTGACTAGGCTTATTGATTTTATTGATCTTTTCAGAGAACCAGTTTTTGTTTTCATTGATTTTTCTCTATTGATTTCTTCTTTCCAGTTTTACTGATTTCTGCTCTAATTATTATTATTTATTTTCCTTCTGCTTAGTTTGGATTTAATCTGCTCTTTTTTTAGTTTCCTAAGGTGGAATTTTAGGTGTTTGATTTTAGATCTTTTCTAGTATTTACATTCAATGCTATAGATTTCTGTTTAAGCACTGCTTTTGCTACATACCATAAATTGTGATAAGTTATGTTTTAATTTAATTAAAAATATCTTGAATTTGTCTTGGTTTTTCCTTTTTGACCCATGTGTTATTTAAAAATGTTTTGTTTAGTCTTGACATATTTTGGGATTTTCCACTTTTCTTTCTGTTTACTGATTTCTAGTTTAATTCCATTGCAGTCTGAGGGAAGACATTGTATGATTTCTGGGTTTTTTTTTAAGTTTAAGGTGTGTTTTATGACCCAGAATGTGGTCTTTCTTGGTGAATGGACATGTGTAGCTTCACGGATGAATTCTCAGATTTTATCAATTAGCTATATAGTGGCAGAGATTTGGGTTTCTTCCCACATCTCTGATTTTTCCTGTGACTTCTCTCCTTCACTACTTTCCTAAAGAGGCTTAGTTCAAATAATAGTAGAGACTGTTCTCATGGGTAGAATTAGGTTTATTTAAGATTGATTCTTAAGACTAGCTTATACTCTGGTTTTGGTCCACTTTTTAAATTTAGTTCTTTTGTTTTCTCTGGAGTAAAAGCGTAAAGCAAATTTGGTTGATTTTAGAAAATCAGAAGATAATTGAAAGTGTTCGTTTCTAAGAGAGAACTTATTTTCTTAATGTTGTACTGTGGTTTTGCCCATGTTACTAAGTCGAGCGAACACAACTTGCCCCAAAGAAACTTTGAAGAAACTTGTCTGTAAAGTGTCTCTTTACTCTTTATCTACCACCTACAAAAAAAAAAATCTTTGAAGGTCTGGTAGAATGAACATTCGCTTGGTTTTGATTGAAATGATTATACCTTTTCCTTCCCCAAACATTTAAAAATCATGGTCTCTTCTCACAAGTACTGTTTAATCGATTATTCACTATTTATTAAGCACCATCTGTATGTCAGGTATATCTGTATTCTTGGCCATAGGGATATAACTTTATTAAACAGGGATAATACTGCCTTTGTGGAGCTTATGTTTTACTGGGAGATTCTGATGATAATGAAATGAGACATAATATGTGTTGGTTGTGATAAATGCAACTAAGAAAGATAAAAGCAGGGTGAGGGATAGAAAATGATTAGGGTGGTTGTTTTATTAGTTAAGTTATTCAGAGAAAACCTAAATGAGGTGACAGTGGAACAAGTATGATTTAATATACATATGATATCTTCAACATGTATGCGTGTTATCTGTGAGTACATATTTGGGAGCTATACTCTAAACAATTACTATAATGTCAGGCACAAAGCTCATATTGTCTGTAGCTATATAATTCTTTCAATAACGTTAAACATTATCATTTTTCCAAACAGTGAACAGGTAAATAATTTAAGTATTTTTTTTTTTTTTAGTTTTTTATATTTTTCAAGTTTATTTATTTATTTTGAAAGAGAAAGAGAATGAGGGAAGGGGCAGAGAGAGAGGGAGAAAGAGGGAGAGAAATTCCTAAGCAGGGCTCCACACCAGCAGCATGGAGCCCAACGTGGGGTGTGAACTCACAAACCAGGAGATCATGACTAGAGTCAAAACCAAGGTTCAGACATCCAAACTACTGAACCACCCAGGCGCCCCTTAAGTATATTTTGTGTTTTTTTCCTTAAAGAAACCTCTAAAATAGTAAGTGATGTTTTATTTAATAGATTGGTTTGTGCCACATATTTTTAGTCTTTTAGTATATTTTTTGTGAGAATACAACTCATTAACTCACAATATACTGATTTTACATTCATATCTTTCACTTACATAAAACAGACTTAGTTATTCCATTGTTAAAGTAGACTAAAATATCTTTGTGATTTGCCCATAATCAAAAGATTTAGAAAAACCTGGTATCATTTCAGCTTTTGATTCTTTGATCTTGAGACTCAGGGTCTTAAGTTGTATTTATTTTTAAAAAATCTTTAGGTAGTATGAAAAGCCAATCTGCTCATACGTGCTCATAAGGATGATTTTGGGGAAAGTACAATAAATATATGGCATGGAAAGTATGCTTGAACTAGAACTAGATGACCTCTGGGGTTTGACTCAAGTTTTTGTGATTCTGAATGTGTGAAACTGAGTATCACTGATATTCACTGATGCACATTTAGTTGAATGTATATTGAAGTGACTGACAGTGGAGGGAATATTCAATTTGTCTTTCAAGAAGAGTTTCACAGAGGATTGATTGGACTAGATCTTTTAAGGGTAAGTAGAAGTATGTTAGGTGGGTTAGAAATTGAATTTTACTTTTCCTCATTTTATTTGAGTAAAAGTATTTATGTATCCTACTTACATTAACTCATTTAAATCTTCATAAAGTATTTAATCTTGGATTTTTTTTTTCCACCTCCACTTTTTTACCTGCTTTTTTTTTTTTTTTTAACCTCTATTCCACAGATGTAGAAATGGAGAACACAGCAAGATTAGAGTAACTCTTCCAAAATTAAACAGTTATTGGTGGTGGAATTTGACTTGAACGCAGGCAGTTTGGCCATTGTATTGTTGTGCCAGT
Source organism: Herpailurus yagouaroundi (assembly GCF_014898765.1). Lineage (NCBI taxonomy): Eukaryota > Metazoa > Chordata > Mammalia > Carnivora > Felidae > Herpailurus > Herpailurus yagouaroundi. The sequence continues at coordinate 88,975,345 of NW_024412377.1, forward strand.
TTTACTGTTGACATTTGATAGGTTTCAACTTATGAGAGGAGTCATTTCCAGAACATTTTCCTATAGAAACAACATTAGGGTGTTATATTTCTAGGAAGTCTTTCCCAATCTAGTTAATAACTTCTATTATATCTCATATACTGTTAAAGAAATCAATCATTACTGTCATGCATAGCACTAATGATTAGCCTAATTCAAGTGCCAAACAGGTCTGACATTGCTGCATTCACTCAAAATAAGAATTCAGTCCTTCATATTCTCTCCACCTTAATTGCATCCAGTTAAGGCACTCCTTCTGTACAGTATTAATTTCCATTGCGCCTCTAGTATAGACTTGTAGTAACATTGATGAGGTGAGGAGCAATTAGAGAACTGGAGATGAATTGGAATTTCTTGTCATTGTTAAGTATCTAGTGTGCTAAAAGCCTGTCTCAGCCCATTTCTTTTCCTGAGGCCTTCTAAGGATTGGCTTGCTCATATCCTTTCACTTGGACTACCTGTTGCTTATAGCTAGAACTTAGTTTTCTCCCTGAGTTGCAAATAACATAGTATCATAGGGTACCTTGCATTCCCTACCATATGGTCAATGCACATGATAAAGGTTATTACTACCAGTAGATTTTTTTAAAAGTCACCTTGCCATGTTACTTACTTCCAGCTGATTATAACTGTTTACTTATCATAAAGGTCTTTTAGGGAAAGAAGTTGAAGCTCTGGATGATATTGATGAGTCTTTGCAATACATTCTTGGAAGTAGAGAGGTATGGATTGTGAAGAACAGATGAGATGGAAAATAATAAGGGACACTAGAGAGAGAAAGGGAGACCTTTCTCCTCCAGAAATTAATTATGAAGAAAGAACTTCAACAAGCTGTTCTTTTCTGTATTATAAATATATGAGTATAGATTGCCATCATATGATGTCACAAATAAGGCACTATAAGGCTATGGTAGGCTATGGCTTTTTTTTTTTTAAATAAACATGATACTTTTATCTTTTTGATAAGTAGTAGACGCCTTTTGAAATACTAATCTGATTGCTTATTTTTTTTATGTAGTTATCTGTGTCTGCCCTTTACACAGTGCTTAGCTGATTTTTGTTATCTTTCACCATTTGATTGCCACTGTTTGCCCAAATACAATGATTTACCTAGCAAAGCAATGCCACACTTTCCTGCTTTTTTTTTCCTAAAAGAAAAAGTCATATTGGAGGATTCTGCTCCGTCATGACTTCATTAAGTTCATTATGTTTGTTAAGTATTTTTATCATTTCAGAAGATTTTAGTCATTTTTATGATCAGTATAAATGATTGATTAAAGGGGCGCCTGGGTGGCGCAGTCGGTTAAGCGTCCGACTTCAGCCAGGTCACGATCTCGCGGTCCATGAGTTCGAGCCCCGCGTAGGGCTCTGGGCTGATGGCTCGGAGCCTGGAGCCTGTTTCCGATTCTGTGTCTCCCTCTCTCTCTGCCCCTCCCCCGTTCATGCTCTGTCTCTCTCTGTCCCAAAAATAAATAAACGTTGAAAAAAAAAATTAAAAAAAAAAAGATTGATTAAAAATGTTTCCAATTCTTTGTGATTTATGGGCATATGTATTCAAATATGAATGTTTATGTCTTTTGTTTCTGAATATAGTCTTGCTCAGAAGAGAAGCCATGACTTTTTTTCCTGAAAAGTTTTACATTATTAATAGTTACATTTATTAGTAGAATTTTCTTAAGTTTAAATTCTTGCTTATTGTCTTTTCCCTTCCCTGTATTAGGTTAATTAATATTAGGACAGTGAAGCTTCACTTTATCATTTATTACCAGACAGCTTTGTTGGTTGGGTGGGTCAGATGCTAACTAGAATTAGAATTAATTGTAAACTAAGTCTGTTTTCTAATCAGGAGGGACAGATAAGAAAGCTTTGGTAACATTCATTATAATGTTAAATCATAACTAACTGAAACATTAGTTGGTTAAGACTAACACTATTTTTGGGGCACCTCAGTGGCTCAGTTGGTTAAGTATCTGACTCTTGATTTCAGCTCAGGTCGTGATCTAATGGCTTGTGAGATCGAGTCCTTCATTGGGCCCTGAACTGGCAGCATGGAGCCTGCTTGGGATTCTCTCTCTCTCTCTCTCTCTCTCTCTCTCTCTCTGTAAATAAATTAAGTAAATAAATAAACTTTAAACAACTGTTTTCTAACTTGATTGTTATTTATTGAGTACTTTTGATTTTGATAGAGAGCTTCTCAATCATATTAGAAGTATTGAAGGTCATCATAGTTCTTTCTCTTGATAGTCACTGAAAAAGAACATTTCAGATCATCAAGAAAAGGAATCCTTTAATAGGTAGAATTGGCCAAGTATCTGAGATAAACTTAAAAAACAAAACAAAATAATATTGTAAAACTCTTGGTATTCACAAGTCTCCTGAGAGAAATTCCTGCAAACCACTAACAGAGGGGAGAATGCTGGGCAGTGGGCTAGGTATACTCCTTTACATCAGAGCTTGGAGCTCTGATTTACTTTCAGGTCTCCTATAAATGTTAGCTCATTTAATCCTTATGAAGAAGGGATAATTGTTCCTATCAGCAGTAACTACACTTCACAGGCTTTGAGGATGGTTTAGAAATGGTAGGTGTGTGAATGCCAGTAATCCATTGTGTTTATTTAAAATAACTGCAATCATCAACAGTAAGATCTTTTAAGAACTTGGAGATCATTTGCCAACTCCTATCTTTTGTAGATAAGAGTGAGTCCCAGAGAGAGCTAGCTCATCTGTTATTAGTGACAGCAAAGTTCTTTGATTCTAGTATGGTTAATTATTCAGTACATTAAAATATTTACAGTAAGTGCATCTTTCCAACAGTTACCATTAGGAGGACACCTTAAATTTTCTTGGCTTTTGTGTGTGGCTTAAAATTTAGAGTTAAGCTAAAATTTTTATTTTAAATTTGTTTTGATGACGTTTTATTAGTGTACTTACCAAAGTTGTCGTTCTTAGTTTGTTTAAAAGAAAGTATTTGTAACACAGACTTAAATTGCATTAAATTGAGAGTATTATCTATAGAAACAGACTACTTTCTGTGAGATACAGTGTATTGTCTTTTGATCTTAAAGTGAATAATTTTCTTTTTTATGCTAAAGTTTAGTGCTTGGCACATAGGAATTGAATGTAGTGAAGGACAGTAGGCAAATTTATGCTTTATCCTTTTATTTCATCTAAAAGGTAGTATTCAATATATATTGAAAACCTGCCGTGTTAGGCACTTTCCGGGGAGTTGGGTTAGGGCTCAAGAAATGAGATGAGTAGTTTCATTTGGAGAAGAGATCCATAAATTGTTGGTCACAGTTGAGCATGATAAAGTCTGTTTTGGAGTGATGTATATGTTTTTGTTTTTTTTTTTTTTTTTTAAACAAGGAAGGTTTTATAAGGGAAGTGAATATTGAGGGATGGGTAGGAATTGGTTTGAAGTTGATGATCTATAAATGCTAAATACAAATTTATTAGTTGTAATTAATAGCTTCTTTGGATATAGATCTATAGGGGTATTTTCTGTAATGTCAGAAAATACAGTTAAGGAAGAGTACTACATTTAAGAATGCCGTCTTCCATTGAACCTTTTATTTGTTACTTATTAGTACTATAATGGAACATTTATGAATGTCTTAGAAAAAGGTGAACTGGCTTGTTACCATCTTTAAAAATATTGCATTCTTCACCAACATTTTTTTAAAGATTTTTAAAAAATAAGTGTTTATTCCACACTGTATGTTAGCCAATTTGACAATAAATTATACTTTAGAAAATTAAATAAATGTTTATTCATTTTTGAGAGAGCATGAGCATGAGAGGGGTAGGGGCAGAGAGAGAGGGGGCCAGACGATCCGAGGCTGGCTCTGCACTGATAGTAGCGAGCCCAATGTGGGGTTGGAACTCACAAACCATGAGATGATGGATGACCTGAGCAAAAGTCAGACACTGAGTCACCCAGGCATCCCTAAAGAGAATTTTTTATTTTTATTTACTTATCTTTTATTTATTTATTTTTATTTATTTTATTTTTATTTATTTGAGAGAGAGAGAGAGAGAGAGAGAGTGCACACAAGTGGGGGAGAGGGACTGAGGGAGAGAGAGAATCTTAATCAGGCTCCATGCTCAGTGTGGAGCCCGACACCAGGCTCAATCCCACGACCCTTGGATCATGACCTGAGCTGAAATCAAGAGTTGGACACTCAACCTCAACCAACTGAGCCACCCAGGCACCCCTCTTCATCAACTTTTTAACGACTTTGCCTTACCAATTTATGTGAAGAAACATGTCTTCTCAAGTTTATTTATAAATTTAATGAAATTCCAAGGAATGGTTTTATATCGTCATCTTAAGCAATGAGTCTGGAGTTGTTTTTGAATATAGTTATATCAAATTCATGCATGCTCCTATGTTGTATATGTTATTAAGATATTAAGGATGTACCAAGGTGTTTTATTGAGAATTTTTGATTTTTGGCTTTAAAGTACATTAAATTTCTTACTCTCGGTTGGAAAATAGCAAAAATTTCTGCTCATACTTTTTACTTTAAAGAATTAAAAGCACATTTTGTGCTGTGAAGCACGATGGTGGCAAATCAAACAAATTCTGTAAGCAATTAAATTCGAAAACCTATGTGCTTAAATTTAAATCAGAGCAGTTGGTAATTATGTTTTACAGTTTTCTTTCTCTGATTTTACCTTCTTATTTATATAATTCTATTGGTAGTATTATTTTGAGATGTATGAAGTTGCTGTTTGGTAGGTCAGAACAGTTAAGTATCTGTGATTTCATTAGATTCGTTTAAATTTTTTTTTTTTTCAACGTTTATTTATTTTTGGGAAAGAGAGAGACAGAGCATGAACGGGGGAGGGGCAGAGAGAGAGGGAGACTCAGAATCGGAAACAGGCTCCAGGCTCTGAGCCATCAGCCCAGAGCCTGACTCGGGGCTCGAACTCACGGACCACGAGATCGTGACCTGGTTGAAGTCGGACGCTTAACCGACTGCGCCACCCAGGCGCCCCTCATTAGATTCGTTTAATAAATCTATATTAAATCAGTAGGTGACCTTATTCTTTAGCTGGTTTTCTATCAAACCCTTTGATTATTTTCATTTTGTTTATTCAGCACAGTTTTCCTTTTCTTATTTTCAGACCTGTTTAACCATCTGTAAGGGCTGAGGCTAAGTAAGGACCAGCGTAGCTCACATAATGAACCCTAAGATTCTAGAAATAGTCTATTGGCAAGAATTCTCCTTGCTTGTTAATGATTGTTTAAGGCTGCTTTTACCTGCTTTGGCATTATATGGAAGAGTTTCTCATCTTGATTAAATCTATACAGCCCTTAAACCTATTAGAAGTAATCTTTATTATTATTATTTTTTTAACCAGCTTGAGTCTGTTAGTCATCCACATGTATATCACACCTTTCTTCCTGAGTTTCTAGACCTCTTCTCAGTCACATTGCCAAGATCCTGAGCTAGGTTTGTTTATTCTTCAAAGTCTCTCAAACTTTGTCCATTCAGGTTTTAAATTTAATACATCTCTACACTACTTGTACTTCTCTTCAGTAGGACACGTCTCATAAAGTTTTTTTTCAGCTTGCACCTTTGGTCTCATCTATTTCTGAATCTTAAGTGATTAAATTCCCACAAACACGTCTCTAGAACATTCAGCACCCATCCAACATTGGTTCCTTCCCTTTTGCCTTAAGCATGTTTTATTTTCCTCCTTATGAGGGTATATTTTAAATATATTTTCTTTGTCAACCATTCTAGTATCCATCAGATACTAAACTGAGCATCCTGTTATTGCTCAGTTTCTTCAAAGAATAATTTTGTCCATTATTTCCATCTAATCTTTACATAATTGCTTAAGTTTTATTCTTATCTGCTGATACTTCCCTTACAGAGATAATTAATAATTTTATGCCTAATTCCCTTTTTTCTCTAAAAATTTTAATTTTTTGGTTTTTCTCTTCCTTTTTTTTTCCTTCCTTCCTTCCTTCCTTCCTTCCTTCCTTCCTTCCTTCCTTTCCTTTCTCTTTCTTTTCTTTTCTTTTCTTTTCTTTTCTTTTCTTTTCTTTTCTTTTCTTTTCTTTTCTTTCTTTTCTTTTCTTTCTTTCGTCTATCTTTCTTGTAAGCTCTGTGCCCAATGGGAGACTGAACTCACAACTCTGAGATCTGGAGTTGTACACTCCACTGACTGAGCCAGCCAGGTGCTCCTGGTTTTGCTTTTGTTTTTGAAGCTGTCTTAGTTCAGGCTTTTTGGTGTTCATTGGATTATTTCAGATGGCTTCTATTTTACCTCTTTGCTTCCAATTACTTTTCACTTTAATTTTCTACTTAGTGGCATAGTTATCTTTCCAAAATATATATATCTTTCCAAAATATATATAATGGATTTGGTTCATTCCAGTCTTAAGATCCTGAACTTATTTCTGAGTACCTGAAGAAAAGTCCATTATGTGCAACCCCTATCAAAGTCTAAAGCATGTGGAATTGCTCATTGTTTTGGATCTTGCCATTTACTGTCTGTACAGGTGGGTGTATCTGTCTAAACTTTTTTCTTTTTCTGTGTGAGAGTGGGATACTTTTTTAACCTTTTAACACTAATTCACATGTCACCTCAGTGAACCAGTCTTTCCCAGCTCTCTCACTTGGATTTAATCACTGCCTTTCTTGGGGTGCTCCCATAACACTGGCACTGACCTCTACCATACCACTTATCACATATTATTTGTAGGTGGAAGTCAGGAGTGGTTAACACTGTAAGAGTTTGATACAAACACCTGATGCAAGATACGAGTTATTCTCTAACCTTGAACTTAGATATGGATTGGTTCCAAGACCTAAAATAGACTAGATTGTAGCCAAAGCAGTGGTATTTACATATTGAAAGATAGAATAGTTTTTATCTAGGTTTTTGTCTTTGGAAAGAGTATATCAATTGGAATGCAGTTTTATCAGTTGAAAGTCTAGAAGTTTAGCCAGATTTAAACATATTTATCCATATCTATTTAGGGTTGAGAGTATTTTACCCCCTAGCTATTCTGTATATTCAAAATTCAGCACTGAATGAATGAGCTATCCCTCAGTGCTGCCTTTTGGTCTCAATCACTACTCACCAAGCAGCCTACTTATTATTTGACCTCCATAGGATCATTAAGACAGTGATTGAATGGAACACTTAGTGTACTTTAACATCTGATCTGCTTGATAGTTTATGTTTCACTGTAAATTAGTTGATAAAATTCTTACAACCTGATTATTGCCAGTCTGTTTCATGTAGATTGGTTGTACCAGTGAAGCATTTTTTGTATGTGTTCTGAAAAGCTGAGAATGTAGCTAAGTTGCTGTCCTTGGGAGGCCTGCCTGAGGCTTGATGTTCCTGCAGTTTTCATGCACATTGTCTCTAGGATTCTACAATCACCCAAACCAAAATGTCCTGAAAATATCTTTGAGATCGTCTTCATTTTTATTCTACAGTTGTTTTCCTTCATGTTCATTCACAAAGTTTGATTGGTTTTCTTGTGACATACTTTATCTTTTTTTTTTTTTTCTTAGTTTGAACTGCTTCTACCTTAGTCTTAGGTTTTCTTTTTAATTAATATATTTCTATGTCTCATTTTTCTTATATGTTACTGGCATTATTTCATCTTCCTATCCTGTTTGCTTAAAAAAAGTCTTCCAAGGTGATCTTATGTGTCCTCTTGGTTTTGAAGACTCAACAATGTTAGATTCTGTCTTCATTTTATTTCCTCCAGTTCTTTGCCCTATAACAAAAAGCCTGCTTTGGTTGAGCTAAGATTTTCACTGTTGCATGGTTACTCTCTGTTCACATTTTCGTTTAGCCTCGAATTCCCTTTTACTCTTCATCTCTGTGATATTAGTTTCCATGTTAGGTTTCACTCTATGAAACTTTTCTTTCTTCTTTTTTTTTTTTTTTTTTTTTTTGTTGCTGTTTTATTATTTTTGAGAGAGACAGAGTGTGAGTGGGGGGAGGGCCAGAGAGAGGGAGACACAGAATCTGAAGTAGGCTCCAGGCTCTGAGCTCTCAGCACGGAGTTCATTGTGGGGCTCAAATCCACAAACCATGAGATCATGACCTGAGCTGAAGTCGGGGGCTTAACCGACTGAGCCACCCAGGTACCCCACCTATGAAACTTTCATATGCAGTTTGTTCAGTTTCTCTAGCTTTTGTTCATAGTACTGTCCAATTTTGTCCTGCAATACTGTCTTAATTTTTTGGTACCTAGTATGATAATCTTGGATTTTAAGTTCTGTTAGACATATTCTTTTGCAGTGTTGCCATTCATTTAGTTGTTCAACAAATATCAAATGCCCTATTATATGCCTTGAACTATTCTAAATGTCATTGTGCTAAGTATTTGGGATTTAAGTCTGTGAAACACAAAGTTCCTTTGCCAACTTCTTGATAACAGCCAGCAAGATATTGGATATGTGTTAGGCAGATAGCCTGTACTTGTAAATTAAATTTTTATTTGCTTTTCCTGTTTATAGATATAAATAATTTCTACAGTGATATAATTTGGATTTGTATCATTTTTCACATTGTTTGACCGAGACCCTAACCAATTTGTCACATAATATATGGTGATATACAGTTCTTATCACCAAAGTGAGAGAGATTATACCTGCAGTACTGCTACTGACTTTAGCCCAGTTCTTCCTGTCATACCTGAGCTTAGCTATCTTAGTGCTGCGGGGTTAGCAATTTTTGTTGAATACTGATCTGATCATACTACTTCTCATGGGTTTCCTGTTGCCTTTAGGTTACATTCTAAACCCTTTAGTTTTGAAGTAGATACCACTGGTGGCTCGTTCACTCAAGCTGAGTTCATTGGATTTTGACTCATGCTTTAACATCCAAAATGCCCTTTCATAGGTTTTTACCCTTAATAATTTCTTTCTCTCTCTCATTTTACTGTGTTCTCAGAACCTTCTGCCTATCCTCTCATCACTTTGTATCGTAATGGTCCCTTTACTCTCCTAGTTCCCTGGCTGCTCATTGGTGACTGGGACTCTGCTATTTCTCCCTATTGCATTTGAGTGATCTAATGCTCAGCACATGTACTTTGTTGCTCATTAAATGTTCATCGAATGGGCTGAATTGATTTAGTGGAAAAAACTTTAGGTTGGAAATTAAGGGTCTGGGTTTTGGATAAGTCTAACTTTGATCTTTGTTGTTTGAACCCTGATTTCCTCATTTGTAAATTGCTCAGAGATAGTTTAAGTGCTCAAAGTGTGAATTTGAAGTTTTATGTAAATCTAGGTTGAAATAACAAAATGTATACCTTTAAATTATTTGAGCATCTCTTAAGTCTATCTCAACATGTCTAGCTGTCAGTAAAAGATGTAAACAGTCAAGAGACAAAAATTAGGAAGGTTATTGGGTAACGTTGGGTGCTGTGATCAGATGAGGGGCCACCAAATGTGGGGTGTCCCAATTGGATGGGGACCGGTGGCAAGGCAGTGAAGAATTCATCCAAGGCATAAGGAGATAGAAGTTTACTGAATACACTCAAGGGAGTGGCTGGCAGGACAATAGAGCAGAGGCTGCCACAGGCATTGGTGAGGGGCCACATTTATAGGGTGGAGTGAGGGAATGTGGGGACTTTGGAATTTCCCCTTTTTTGGTAATCTTAGAAATTGTGCCTGGTTGTAATTGGTCAGTTAGGGCCTATACTTATTTTGAGGTGGGTTGCTTAATGAGCTTGTTTGCAATCAGCTGGGTGGTCTGTCTGGTTGCTGTGGGCCCTTTTGCTTTACTCAGGTTAGCTTTGCTCAAGCCTATTGCCTAAAAACAGCTTCTATAGGTAATATCCTCTTTCCTTTTTCTCCCTTCTAATTTATTCAGGGAGATTATACTTGAAATCGTTTGGGGGTGTCTGAGTCCCAAGTATATATGCAAATATGCCTTCTAATGTTAAACAGCATGTGCTTTGTTTCAGTTGGTTAGCAGGAGATCTAGTTTAATGAAACAAAACAAAATGTCAACTCTACTAAGTCTGACGCAGTATTCTGAGTTTTATTTTCTGTATTGACAAGCAAGATAAAATGTTGATATTTGATATATTTTATTTCTTGGAGAGTTGTTTAATTTTCCTTGGTAAGAACTTTTTAAACCTACGCAGAAATGATAACTGACAAAACTTGAAATGATTATTCTTCTAGAGACTAAAGGCAAATAACTTTGTCTTGCTCTTCATGGCTTCAGGTTAATAGATAATAGAAAGTTATCTTAAGTTGAAACCTAAGTTGCCGTAGTATTTCACCCATCTTGGGTCATATGAGTTATTTCACGAACAACTTTTCCCACTTTTAGTTATCAAGAGAATCAGGGCCTACTGGCAATGAATCTAGACAGAAACCATCACTTTGGTTAAATTTTGATGCCTTAATAAAAGCATTAGGGCTACTTGAGTCATTGATCCCAGTGGTTGTGTTTGAGACTTGAGCCATGATGGACTTTGTAGCCTCACTGTATCTCTCCCCAGTTTAACAGTTTTCTGTTGTGAAATATTTGATTGTTTATGGCTAAATGTATTTAATCATTGTCTTTAATTAAAAATGAGAAATATTCAGGGATTTTTATTTTTAAGTTAAACAGTTCAGTAATCATGCTTTTGTATAAACTTAGGTGTACATAGGAACACCTGAGTGGCTTAGTCACTTGAGCGTCCAACTTTGGCTCAGGTCAGGATCTCATGGTTCATGAGTTGGAGCCTGGAGCCTACTTTGGATTCTGTCTCCCTCTTTCTCTCTCTCCCTCTCTCTCTCTCTCTCTCTCTGCCCCTTCCCCGCTTGTGCTCTGTCTGGCTCTCTTTCAAAAATAAACAAACATTAAAAGAAAAAACTTAGGCATACATAGATACTAAGTTGGGCAGTGAAGGCAGGTTATTAGAATGATTTTTATTTATTTATTTTTAGAATGGTTTGTTTCTAAATTTCAAATTGTTGTGTCCCTTAGTTAATGAGTTGAATATTTTTTATACTTTAACACATTAATCCCTAGAATGTACACTATAATTGCTAATTTCATAGTAATGTCTCAAAAGTTTATTTTAGTATTAATCTATTAAATTGATAATATATAACTGGTAACATACAATATAATAATTTTGGTGAAATCATTTCCACATAATCTTACCTCCCTAAAAATTAGATAACATTCTAGGAAAGGTTCATTGACTTCTATTAGAAAGTCAGAAGAAGACTGACTTATATAATAATACATTTAGGACAGTATATAGATGAGCTTTTGGGAAAATATTTCTAGCTTCGTTTAAAAAGGTACAAGTGGCAGGGTGCTTTGGTGGCTCCCTGAGCCACTGGACACTGTTAAGTGTCCCGACTCTTGATTTCAGCTCAGGTCATGAACTCACGGTTCATGAGATCGAACCCCACATTGGGCTCTGCACTTGACCGTGGGGAGCCTGCTTGAGGTTCTCTCTCTCTCTGCCCCCCTCCCATGTGTGCACTCTCTCTGTCCCAAAATAAATAAGTAAATTTAAAAAAGAAATCTATTTGAAAGAAAAAGTGGACGTGGCATAATGAATAGTGTTCAGGTTACATTTTTGCCTTGAACATTTTTTAGTCAAACATTAGCTACTACATTGAGAGTGGTGTTTGCCTTTCTTGGGGTTCTCTTTAATTCTTCCTTTGCCTCTATATTTGATAAACTTTTGAGTTCTGCACAAAGATATCAGAATGCATTTCTCGTCTCGCTACCAGAGATACCACTGTAATTTAAAGCTTCATTATTTCTGGTCTGGGCCATTGTAGAAACCCAGTTCATATTTCTAATTATCCTCAATCCAGTTTGCTGATACTTGTTTTTGCCTTTGCATGGTTTACATCTTCACTTCTGCATCTATCAGCAATATCATGCTTAGTGATTTGAAGCAAAAGGAGAGAGTTGAGCAAAATACCTCTCTTTCACTGTTCATCACATTCCATCATATATATTTTCCGTATCAGTCTTTCTGAAATGCCATTTAATACCTGTAACACTTACTAGATATGACTAAAATATGATTTCCGCTATTAAGGAGTTTACACTCTAATAAATTGGTATATGTATATTTGTGAGAGATTGTACTAGATGACCTTGAAGATTCTGTGATACTATCACTTATTTCTTTGAAGACTAGATTGAGGTTCACTTGGTCCACAAAACTTTCCCTGACTAAAAACTTATCTTCTGCTTTTAAGTCTATAATCTCAAATAGACCAACCTTCTGACATACTTGCTAATATATTTCTTGGCCTTGTTCTGCCTGAAAGAATTCTTTGTAATGGCATTCATTGTATGGAGATTGCAGAACTTCTATCACAAACTACACAGAAAATAGGGTAGTAAATTCAAGTGATAGGAAATGTGAAAGTAGAAAGGTAAAAATGTAACCTTTGATGTTAGGTGAATATAAAAGTGGTCTGAACCTGAACCCAGTTGGTAAAATTTAAGGCAGTAAAATATCCACAGTAAAACGAGAGTTGAGGCAGGTTTAAAAAGCATTTTAAAAGCCGTCCTGTTTAAGAACCACTTTTACTTCCTTTTTTTGGAGAACTGTCTGTACATATTTTTCCTCTTTTTTTTTTTTTTTAATTAGGCATTTGGTCTGTTAGTACACTAGTTATTCCTCCTCATCCCCACCATCCACTGTTTCACTTCCCATGATTTCAGTTACCCAAGGTCAATTATGGTCTTGAAGCAGATGATCCTCCTTCTGAGATAGGGTCAGGTCAGTAGGAACCAAATGCTATGACACAGTGCCTGCGACATTCGCCTCACTTCATCTAATCACGTAGGCATTTTATCATTTCACATCATTACAGGAAGGAGGGTGACTGTAGTACAGTAAGATATTTTGAGAGAGAGAGACCACATTCAGGTACCTTTTATTACAGTATATTGTTGTAATTGTTCTGTTTTGTTATTAACTATTGTTAATCTCTTACTGTGCCTAATTTATAAATTAAACTTTATTGTAGGTATGTACGTACAGAAAAAACATTGTGGATATAGGATTTGATACTATCCAAGGTTTTGGGCATTTACAGGGGTCTTGGAACATACCTCCCACTGATTTGGTGGAGGGACTACTGTAGTTGATTTGTAAGAATTCCGTTTATAATATCTAATAAGGAAATGATCCCTCTGTCATGTGAATTACAGATGTCTTTTCCCAGTCATTTGACATTGTTTATATCATTCTCTATTGCAGAAATTTGATTTTTCTTAATTCATAAAGTTTACTTTTTAGAGTAGTTTTAGGTTCACAGCAAAATTAATGGAAATGTGTAGAGTTCCTGTGTACCCTTTGCTTGCACATGTTCACCCTCCCCCTCTATCACCGTTCCACCCCACAGTACTACATTTCTTACAGTGATGAACTGTTGGTGGCACAGTTTGTCATAATAAATGAAATTTGATTTTTTTCAACTTAGTTTTTAGGGTTTTTTTTTCAATCAGGAGACTTGTCAGTTTAAAAAAAATTTTTTTTAATGTTTATTTGTTTTTGAGAGAGACAGAGATCATGAGAGGCAGAGGGGCAGAGAGAGAAGGAGACACAGAATTTGAAGCAGGCTCCAGGCTCTGAACTGTCAGTACAGAGCCTGATGTGGGGCTCAAACTCATGGAGTGCAAGATCATGACCTGAGCCAAAGTCAGAGGCTTAACCAACTGAGCCACCCAGGGGCCCCGAGACTTGTCATTTCTTGAAAGCCTTCTCTCCTTGAAATTTAAAAAGTTTTCTTACAGAATTAAAATAAAAACTTCAAAAGAGTTATAATAGAGGTAATAACAATGACAATAACAACAAATAGTATTCATACATATGAAACTTTCTCTGTATCAGGCATAATTTATAACCACAGCTTGATTAGGTAGGTTAAGTGAATAGGTTTATTTTATAGGAGAGCTAATAAAGGTACATAATGTTTAAATGACCTTTGCAAAGTCATGCAACTAGTAGTTAGTTGGCTGATTTTATCCCAGGCAGGTTAGGTCTAGAATCCATGCTCTTAAACCTGTACACTATACTGCTTCTTTTAAACATTTTTATATTTTTATGTTCTTATTTGGTGTATTATGTTTGAGGTGGGAATTCAGCCTTATTTTTGGACTGCTTGGATAGAGGGAGGAGCTAGCAAAGAGGAGTATGAAGAATTGATTGTCATGGTGTGAGTAAAGGAAGGCCTGTGGTAGGCCTTGTGGGATCCTGCTGAGATTTAAAATAAGGAAAGATAATTTGTTAAGATGCGGTGATCTTGATGGTAGATCTTTCAATGGAATGGGCTGAAGCAGAACGTCAAATGGGAACTGTGTGGGGATGTAAGAACATAGAAGCAACTGGAAATAAGTCTTTTGTCAAGTAGCTATGAATATTAGGGAGGAGGGCTGTGTAATGAGGGAAAATCATTGTTATGTTTCAGAAAGATGAAAGAGACTTACAGATGTTACAATGCGGGTAGGAAGGATTCAGATACAGAAGAGATTTTAGAAGATATAGTAAGTAAACTATTCAGAGGTTGACGTTCCTGAAAATCAAAAGGAGGATGGGCTCTTAAGCACATTTGAAGGGATTTGCGTAGAAGATGCTCTTTATTTCCAGAGGGTAGAGGAAAAGATGGGTGCAGATACAAATGATTATGAGCTTCTTGGTGAAAAGGGAGGGTTTTCATTTAATGGTGTTTATTTTCTTTGTGAGTACAAGATGAGGGAGGTTGGAAGTGTGGAGATGGGGAAGGTTTTGACTTCGTTATAGTAGAGAATAGGGAGGGACTGATGAGAGTAAACTAAGGAGGCTTTTGGACATTATTGAAGGCCCACCCACTGGAAGTTGGTGATGACAGCACGAGTTAATTTTTTTTCTAGTAGTGACTTTTAGGTCAGTTCTGTCATCACACTTAATATGGTTAATGCTCTTTAATCATTCACTTAATAATTTAATTGTTCACTATCACCTTAGAAGTAAAAGGTAGTCATACTCCTTTTAAAGCTTGCCAAGCTCGTGTTTTAAGTGTATTGAATAGAGTAAGTTTGGAGAAAGATGGAAAAAACGACTACTTTTTACTTCATTTGGATACCCTTAAATAATGGAGAACGTTTCCTGGGAATTGATTTTAAATGTGCATGCTAACCCATTTAACTTTTATTAACATGGATGTTACCCTTGGGGAATTTTGTAGAGGATTATGAGATGAGATTAAATGTTTTAAGTTTAAACATGTGGTCTTGAATGCTTAAATGCCAGAATAATAATGTATTTTAATTGTAAACTCATCTTTTTTAAAGTCTAATTTTTGGAATGTATACAAAGTTTTCCACCACTGTCCTCAAATCTAAATTTATTCATTGTTAAACTTGTTTGTTTGTTTGTTTGTTTGTTTGTTTGTTTTTTTATACAGGGTGTGATAGGTATACAGCTGGTCGTTACCATGGTGATGGCCAGTGTCATGCAGAAGATTATACCTCACTATTCTCTTGCTCGATGGCTACTCTGTAATGGCAGGTAAGGCAAGGTTAGGCTGACTGTGTCTGGTACTTTGAAATCTCTCTTTAGTTCAAGTCTCAGACTGATGGACTTACCAGAAGTTAAGCGTGAATTCCTGTTTTCTAAAAACATGACAAAGGGAAGTTATGAGAAAAGTCTAGCTTCCTTATTTTTCTTACTTTAGACATTAGTAGTTTATTTTTTTTTAGTACAGAGGTAATGGGATCGTAGTGAACAATTCAGTCCTCCCCCTTTCATGTCCCTTTTTGTCCATTGCCATTGAAAATACCACATCACTTTTCCCATAGTTACCTCCTTAAACAGTTGGTCAACACAGGGAGGAGACTATAAATTGAAGTGATTAAATATTTTTACCATTGTTGGGAAAATGACTGAGAGCATATATTTGATTATTGATGACTCATTTGAGAGTTTATTATGAGAATTAGGGATTCTTTGTTCTACTGCAAAGAATTTTAAACTTTAACTTAACAAGGAGAGGTCAAAGTTATTTTGCTGGTTTTAATTTTGTCTACTGTGCTGTAAGCTTACTACTATTCCCAATCCTTCCACAAAAGAGCTCAGTTGCCTTGCTGATATGTGTACAATAAAATAATGTCACAAATAAGGAAGTTGAATATAGGGGATATGAGACAATTGCAGGAAAATGACCTATAGAAATACATGCCAAAATCCTTTGTAATTATGAAAGGTAAGTTATAGATATGGTACCACAACTATAGTTTTATATTAACTGTTCATCTCCAGTAAATAACTACATTCTCTTAATTTGTAGGTCTAGTTTCTTTTGTTTAGACCTTTTGGAGTTAGAAAACAATGGATAGATCCTATCCTCCTAATGATTTCATACACTGCAAGACAAATAATAAGCTTTTATGATTAGATCAAGGTCATTCTATCCACAAAGCTTAAATCTCCTTTATTGAATTTATTTTCTATGCTTCTTTTCATACCATGTAAATACAGAAAAATATTATTCAGACTGCTTAAAATTTTTTTTGACCGCTGGCGCATGCACGTGTGCACACCCACACAGAATGTGTGAGAGAACGGCTATTTAAAAACATATGTTTTATTAGCAAAGTAAATAATAACTAAAGTTTTAGTAAACTTTAAAACCTCTGTCAGCGTTATTTATAAGAGAAAAGTTAGTCATCTGTAGCTAGTTTTTAAATGTGTAGTCTTGTTTACTTTTTTGCTTATCAAAACCCTTTTCCATAGATCATGAAAGGATAAACATCAGCTGGGCAAATTACCATTCATTCTAAATAAATGGAATCTGATTTAATGAACTAGATAAAAGTATGTTAAGGTAGCTCGTTTCTACTGAGAATTCATATTTATAGATTCTGTTTATGATGAATCTCCAGTGAGACTCCAGATCTCTTTTTGGCTCCAAAGATCTTCGCAGTCTTGTCTCATTTTAGGGTATAGGCAATTTCCTGTTCTTACATAATCTGCTTTCCATTTGTTTCTGTGAAACTTACATTTACTAGTAAAAACTAAAACTTCAGAGATTGAAAACCAAATTCTTTTCTCTTAATATTGGAATTATGTATTATAATTAAAATGGGTTTTTTTCGACAAATATTAGCATGGATGTAAATATACATACTACATGTTTTGTAAATACACATACTACAGATTTGAGGGAGAGTTCAGCATTTAAAAATAAATATGAAGTTGATAATTTTTTGTAATCTTGATTTGCTTTTGTAAACCGATTAACTGTAGTGTTAATTAACACTGTCTCTAATTCTAAATCAGGTTCCAACTATAGCAATCAGAATTTTCTAGAAATAGTTACTTACTCCTTGTTTCATTTCCTCCGTTTTTTTTTTTTTTTTTTTTAATGTGTGTGTGTTTAAGATTTATCTTTTTTTAATGTTAATCCTGGAATTTTTAGGTCATGAAGTTAAATCGCTTAATGTTGTTGCCTAACTGTGTTCAATAAGATCATTGATTTTATCCTTTTGGGATAATTAGTGTTTCACCAACCTTTAATGATATGAAATTATGCTGTTTTAATATTGGTAAAATGTAAAATCCCTTGTGAATTGCTTATGTAGAAATATTGATCAGAAATGACAGTTTGCATTTTAAACCATATGATGCTGTTGAGTTAAAGAGAAAGATCTGAGGGCATTCTTTATCATCTGTAACATGCTTAAAAGAATTTGAGGGGAAAGGCTCATGAAGACTTTTAAAATTATGAATAGTGTAGGAAGGCTTGGGAGTGACTGTACTGAGTGGAACAACTGAATAGAACTATTCAAATGAATAGCTGTGTAGATACCATGAAAGGTTAATCGTGAGTCTGACAGAAGAGAGTTGTTTTTAGGTTCTGTATATATTGTTCTAATATTTGTCCCACTAGTATTGTATCTTCATATTGTAAATAAATATTCATATTTGCCTTAAAAGTTATGGCCTGTCTTTTTGTATCATATAACTTAATTTATGTCCATCTCTCATCAATCTGTGTCTTTTTGGAATGGAGGGTCTAAAGTGCCATTGGATTTTATTATGTTGATTTAAAGAGTAAGCCTGCCATTTACTTAAAGAAGTAAATAAACAATTGAAGCAATAAACAATTTTTACTTTATAAATTACTGGCCTGTTGATTTTTAATATTAGAAAAACACTAATTTTCTAGCTCTTGTTAAATAACATATATTGCTGTTAGTATTGTAGATCTCTAGTTTTTTAAAAAATAACTGCATAGTCTTTAGCCTTGTTTAATGCCATTAAATTACCTTTACAATGTTATAAAACTTAATACTGATCAAAAGTTTTATTTCTCTTATGCTGTTTGGATCTGTACACTGTGAATTAGTTAGGAGAGGAGATGCACTGGGGTATGTTATGACCTCAGAATCTCAATGTCTGAACCTAATGAAAGTTTCTGATTCTGTTTCCTCAGGCAGGAATCAGGGTCTTATGGGAGAGTTAGAAAGGGTTTGTTGGGCAGCTCTTAAGGTAGATTCTTGACAAAATGGTATTTAAAGATTCAGCTGTCTTTCCAGTGGTGACTTAGGGACTCTAGGCTTCTTCTGTCTTGTGGCCCTTGTATTCCTCCTGATACCTTGGAATCTTCTGTTAGATGTTGTATCTGTTGGCAAATAAAGGGAATAGGCTATGGATCTTTCAGGAGATGCAAGGGGTCACACTCAGAAGTCGATATATCATTTCTGTCCACATTCCATAGGCTGGGCCCTGTGACTAATTAAGGCCAAAGGGCAAGTGTGTCTGGGAATGTAGTTTTCAATGTACCTAGGAAGTAAAAGCAAGATTGGTGAGGGTCTAGTCCTTCTCTGCAGTAGGTGATAATGTGTTTACGAATGAGAAAACTCATTTAACTACTCACAGTCACATACTGAAAAATGAAACAGATCTAAGCTTCTTATCCTGAAGTTCAGTTCACAGTATAGTCTTTATTTGATTTATGGCGCTCATCAACTCCAGACCTTGTCCTGGAACTGACATACTTGAACAGAGTTGGAATTTGGTGGAGGTGAACTTTTCTACAATTGTTGTGACTTCTTTTGGCAGTTTACAGAGTAATTTTTTAAGATTTGTTTTCTACCTTTTGTTCCTAGTGATACTTAGCCTTTTATAAGCTAATCCTACAGGTTATATATAGTTAGTGTATGGTTTCTCTTCACTTACTGTATTCTTCTGGCTTTTCTGTGACTGCGTAGCCACCTTTTATTCTAAATTAAAAGGTATCTCACCATTGATTTTGATTACCACAGACATGCTAAGTATAAAGTAGAGTTTAAGAAATATCATCTATTCAAATTATACTTCTTACCTCATTATTTGAAATTAAATTTGTCCCACATTACTAAATTATAAATATTTTGTATTCCATTCTTCCAGGGCTTTTTAATAGAAAAAATATTTTTCTTCTGAGAAATGTTTTTCTCCTTTTTTTTTTTACATGCCTTTTTATATGACTATCAGATTTTGTTGAAGGAATTCTGCTTTAACAAGAACTTAAGTAATAAAATCTCTTCTGCCTGTAACCTGTGAGCATGTATTATTAACTTTGAAAACCCGACGGTGAACAGTCTAGTGCTCTCAGACTGCTCTATTACCCCCTCTCTTCACAAAGGGAGGAAAAATCATCGGAAGTTGGTTTGTCTGAGCTGCTTTTCCCTAACATAAGGAACACTTTTAACCGTCATTCAGATCATTTGAAGATGTTCTTTATCGTGTCCAGCAAACCACTGTATTGTAGCCATAGTATTCTCTACTTTCTATTGTAATTAAAGTTCCTTTCTGTTTTGAAGTTTGCTTGGCCCCTCTTTTCTTGGAGAGGTAAGTGATAGGTTACATTCTTTGTACATTTGAATAGTGGGTTTTGCATGAGGAAGTAGGATTTTGCTTTTTTTTTTTTTTTTTTTTTCCTGCAATAGCTTCCTTGCTGAATCTGCTTTCCATTTCCCTGATTGTTTAGCTCAAACCTTATGCATTCTTCTACCCCTTTATCTCCGGAGGCTCTCACTTTGGTTTGCTACTTCCTGTCATGTGTCCCTCATTGAAAATACATTTTGGTTGGATTTACTCTGATTTTGTCTGATCCTGTATTGGGTAAAGAGCACAGTGTACCAACACCTTCATATTCAGTTGCTCTAATTCTTTTTGCCTGTTCTCTTTTGCATGTTGCCTGATCCAAGAATCTACAAGTTCCCTTTGGTGAGAGAAACCTACTATTCAAATGCACAGTAGGTGGGACCTATGACCTAAGGGAAAGGTGTAAACAGTCAGCTACTACCCTTGTGGAATGCCTGAGCCCTTGCTCTCTCCTTGCCTTAGTCATCTTAGCTTCCAGTTCCAGAATGCCATGCTGTCCTATTAAAATTTCCAGTAAATAACAAGATAATGTGTGTGTGTGCGTGTGTATGTGTGTGTGTGTGTGTGTGTGTATGACAAACGATATTTTAGCTACTTGTGCTGAAAGGTCTTCTAAGTTTTAAGCAGTATTTGTTTTCTCTTAAGTGTTTTTTCTCACTTGTCGAAATTATTGGGATTTAAAATGAAGACTGAAAGTGTCTATATGACCTGTGTTTTGAAATAGAGTTTTGTATTGATTATGTATTAAAACTTTTTTAGCTTGCTCTCAGTACTTTTTCTGTATTCTTGTTTAGATTTTCATTTCAAATTTCTGAAATTTTTACTTCTGAAAAATTTTGAAGTGGTTTGCTTTAAATTACATTGCTGTTTAAAATTTTAAAGGGGTCTACATCAATATATTTTATACATTTATAAATGTATATATACATACATTTTCTGATACATATTTTTTCAGTGCTATTGAACTTCAGTAAGAAAGATAATGGCCTGTTAGTATGTTATGTAAGAGATTTACAAGAAAATTATTAAAAAATATTTCAGTGATTGAGTGGAGTGTAATCCTAGGTTGGCTTTAATTTCTGAGACACTACTGACGATTTGAATGACACGCAAATTTGTGAAGTGAACGTAAGTGGAAAAAAAAGCCACTCAGTAGCCAAGGTAAATGTCATAAAATACAGTGAGATTAATACATTTAACTTAAATGCAAGAAGTTCAGTTTTTAGTGAGATCCTCTTAATACCTTTTATTTTTTAAAGTTTTTCCCCGTCTTTCAAACACAGTAATGCGTGTGATATAGAAAAAGGTAATAAATTGATAAAAAGGGAAAATAAGAGGTAATGGACTGTATTCTCATCAGCTAAAGACAATCACTGTGTACATTTTGTTGTATTTCCTTCTAATCTTTTCTATTCATATTTTCCTCTCATGGTTGTGATTATATTGTATGTGCAATTTTAGAACATTAATGCAAAGCATTTTTCTCTAATTGTATTTTTGTAACCATTCTTATTAACTGCTACATAGAATCTAAAGCTAATTAGCTTTTATATCTGTCTTCCAAGCCCATATAAGAAAGGCATGGTGCAGCAGTTACAAGCAGATTGCGAGTCATTTTGCTGAGATAGACATACCAACTAATAGCAAAAGACAAGACTAAAAACTGAGACCAGAGCTAAAGTGTAGTACAAGGGAACCATATGGTATGGAATCCAACTGTGTACGAAGCACTGACTGTTGAGGAAAACTGTGCAGCTGTACTTCTAGATTTTACTTGGAATTTTCAGATCTTAGGTGGCTACTTCATGCTGCCTGGCTGTCTTTGTATGCTCCACTTCTCTGACAGCTTTTCAACCCAAACCCTTTCTCCTCAAATAGTATGCATGCCTGCCTCAGCTTCAGCTCTTGAAGCCAGAGCTCTGCACTCATTTTCTCACCACCAAACCCACAACCCTAGTTACCTGTGCAGCCCCTCTATATTTGTAAAGAATGTTTGTATATTTTAATTTTGGCCCATGGAAGAGGTGTCCTGTCTGTCAGGCCCCAATTCCTACATTTGTGCTCTGTACCCCTTTCCCTCTTTTACCTAGACTGCTCCTTTGGCCATTTCCTTTCTTCCCTGTCGTAAATTGCTTCACTTCCATTGGGAATTATTCCTGTTAGCACACACACCCATACACGTGCTTCTTTTTTTTTTTTTTTTTTTTTTTTAAAGATCTCTTATTAAAAGTAACAGCAACTACAAATAAAGAAGAGTTACAGCCCTGCCTCTCTCTTCTGTCTTAAAAAACAAAGCCTTTCCCGTGTCCATTTCTTAGTTTTGGCCTATTTCCCTGTTTTCTGTTATAGCCAAATTTGTTACATGCATTGTCTTCATGAACTCTACTTCTCACTTCCTTAATAACTGTTTAGTTTTCTGCCATGTGTTATCTTCCCCTTAGGTGATATTATTGATTCCATAAATACCACAATTGTGTAATGACCCCAGGTTATCTCTGAGCTCTAGATTCGAAAATACAGTTTTCCTCTTGATGTTTTCACTTGATATTTCATAGGTACTTAAAAACTCAAGCATGTTCAGATTCATAATTTTTCCTGTTCTACTCCATCTGAGAAAATGTACCACCATCTTCCTTAAATCAGAAAGGTAGATATCCTTCATTGTTTTTTTTCCACTTCCTACTTTTAGTCTATCACTGTTGATTCAGTGTCCAAAATATATTTCCTTCTCTCCTTGCCTCCATATAATTCACAGAGCAGCAAAAAAGGTCTTAAAATGTAAATGAAGTTATTTTCTATCCTGTTTTGAGACTATTATTTTAGCATAAAATCTAAACTCCATACTGTGGCCCAGGAGGATGTGCATGATCTGATCCCTTTTTATCTCTTCCGCCTCCCTCATATGTTTCTCCTTGCATGTGGTGTAGCCGTCTCTTTGGCCTTTTGGTTACTGCAGCCTTCTGTGTTCTTTCATGCCTTTGTGCTTTTGGACATGCTCTTCTCTTCCTCAATGCTGTTCCCCTCCATTCTTCTCATCCTTTCGGTTGCTGGGTAAATGTCATCTCAGAGAGATCTTTGTAACCTACAACCTAGGCTTTTCTCTCTCATTCTCACCATTTGTTAGGTTCTTTTATATAGTATCCAACTTGTGGCCGGTTTTTTTTGGTCATTTTTTACTTGGTTAAATTCTGCCCCAACTAGAATACAAGCACCAAGAAAGCAGGGACTTTATTGTATGTGATTACATCTCCATTGTTCAGCGGAGTACTTGACCATAGGGGACTCCATAAAAGTCTGATGAATGGATGGATGGATGGATGGATACATACATGAGTAACAGACTAGAAGTGGCCCTAAGAGCACCCAGCAGCCTAAGGTTCCAGCTTTGAACAATAATTTTTACTGATGAAGATGACCCATTTGTCCAGTAAGAAGTGTAATAAATGCAATCTATTCTAGAAAAATGGGTTCACAAAATGAGATTAAACAAGCTCGAGTATATTTAAAAAGAAAATGAGTCCTAGAAAATGTTAAGGATCTTAAAATATTTCATTATTATAGCATTCTAAAAGTAATTTAAGTTTTCCTATACTAAGAGTTCTTTTACAGATTAGTAATAATTAGCAATTATTCCTCAGTGCCAAACAACTAATTTCATTCTTTATAAATGAGTTATTGCATAAGTGATCTTCTCAATGTTATGCACTCAATCTTTATCATTCATGGATTGTGTATTTGTTATTTGCTTACTTGCTGAAGTTCATTTGTAACCCCCCCAAATACATACAGGTGGTGCTTTCAAGATCATTCATAGATGTATCCAGATTGGCAAAATATTTGAGTGGCCCAATGCCCACGTTCCCAGCTGAGGCCTTGTTTCACTTTTCATATTATAAACAAGTGTGCTTTTTGTGGTCTGTTTAGTACCATGTTGTTCACATTTTAGCTTTAGCATTTTGTTGATTTCACTATTTAAAATGGCCTCCAAGCATGGTGTTGAGGGGTTGTCTAGTGTTTCGAGGCATAAGATGGGCCTTATGGAGAAAATGCATTAGAAATATTCACAGAACTCAGGAAAATACTATACTTATGATTATAGTTGTTAAATAAGCTTTGTTCAGGTGTGAATTACAGTGCTATTGGCTGTGAATTTAATGTTAATGAATCAACAGTATATATTAAATAAGGTGTCTTTAAACTTAAACACACATAAAACAAGGTTTTGTATTTATTGGTTGATGAAAATGTTGTGACCAGAGGCTCGCAGGAACCTAACCCTGTATTTCCCCTAGGAGCAATGTTCAGTGTTCGCGGCGACTTTATAGAACATAACTACCGCGAATAACGAGAATCGACTGTAAGTTAAAATTCTGGACTTAAATCGAAATTTCAGGAAGTGCCTCCTCACCCATGTTAATTAGAGTTTAGTGACTTTTTGGTTGGGATATATTTTATTTTAAAACCTTTAAGGGGAGAACTGAATTAATTTTGGTTCAGTGATCCTTTTTGAGCACTTACTATATGCCAGTAACTGTACTAGTTTTGAAGTATACAATAACAAGTAAGTCTTAAAATCTTTACTCTAAGGATCTTTCAGTTAGGGGAGTATTTCATTTTAATCCAACTGGTCTGTTACCAACTGCAGTTTAATTTTGACACTACCTGGAGTTAATACAGACTCCATGGGTTAAAGACCAATTTCTCTGTA
This sequence comes from Herpailurus yagouaroundi, assembly GCF_014898765.1. Lineage (NCBI taxonomy): Eukaryota > Metazoa > Chordata > Mammalia > Carnivora > Felidae > Herpailurus > Herpailurus yagouaroundi. Next base: position 88,999,968 of record NW_024412377.1, read on the forward strand.
AGAATGCCTAGGTTTCCAGATGCCAGCTGCACGTCCTTGGAATCCTCAGGCCACCCGTATTTCTGTATACTGGCTACTGGCTACAGATTGGGGCATTGTTATGACCCCTCTCAGGTTCATTAATTTGCTAGAACAGTTAGAACTCAGGAAAGTGCTATACTTATGATTACAGTTTTATTATAGAGATGATATAGGAGGAGATTTCGGAAGAAGTGCAGTTTGCATTCCCTCCCTGTGGAGTCAGGGCATGTCACCCTCCAGGCACATCATTGTGTTGACCAACCAGGATGCTCCTCTCAGCTCCAGTGTCCAGAGGTGTTTTGGAATTCCATTTTACATAGGTATGACTTTAAATAATTGGCCACAGGATTGAACTTAATCTCTAGCCCCCTTCCCCTTCTTGTAGATCAGATGGCTGAGGAACCCCACTCTAATCATATAGTTGGTATTTCTGGTGACCAGTTACCATCCTGAGGATATCCGGAGGTCCACCTAGAGTCCTCTAATTAACATACCAAAGATACTCCCTATCACTAAGGAAGTTCCAAAGACTTTTGAAGCTCTTTGCCAAGAATGGGGGACAATGACCAGATACATTCTTTTTTTACACCATAGGGCAACTTGCCTTATAAATAGTAAAAGGTAAACTAGAAGTTTGCCAGATAGGGGCATTGATATTTATAAGCAGATACAAGAATATATGCAGAAACATCAAGGGATGAAAGAATTTGCAGAGTAAAATGTCACTTAGTCTAGCTAGAATGTCATGTTCCAAGGGGGAGTTGTTGAAGATGAGTCTGGTAAAGTAGATCATCAAAGTCTGTGGAAATAGGAGGTCACAAATCCTATGCGCATATGAGCCTTACAGTGTGTATTCTAACTTTAATGGAAAATTTCAAACATATACAAAGAGTAGACAGACTAATACAGTGAATAATGATTTTTATGATCTCCTATGTACATATCACAATTAACAGCTGGTGGTTAACATGTTTCATCTGTTTTCCCCTTCATCTCTCCTCCCCCTAACATATTACTTTGTAGCAAATATTATTTCATTCATAGATATTTCTGTGTATATCTTTAAAGTATATAAGCTTTTAAAATAACTTTAATCCTATCTTTACAGCTAAAAAAATTTAACAGTAATTTCTTAATATCATCAACTATCCAGTCATTATTCAAATTGCCAGTTTTGCAGTGTTTTTAAAAACAGCAAATCACTTGCTAACTTTTTAAATTGAGACACTTTACTTTAAAAATGTAGATTTTTTTGTAAGTGAAAAATTGGAAGGTTTAGCACTACTAGGTGTATGTTTCTCCTTTATAAAAACAGGGCCTTGATCAAAGTCTTTGCCTAGCTGCCACTTACTGTTTTACCTTGAGAAGACGCTTATAAAGGATTTAAACAGTCATTTACCTTAATAAGATTTGCATTATGGAAAGATAACTAAAGTTGGGATCAAAATGCACTGAGGAGAGTGTCCTGGCAAGACAAAGAGACCAGTTAGAGAGTGTTGCCAATAGAGCTAGAGAGGGACATGTGCTGAACTTAAAGTTCTTACAGGGAGCAGAGAAGTTAAAATTTTAAGAGTTAAAGAACAGAATTAATGATAATATGTGGTGAGGACACATTGAAGATGAAACTAGAATATCAAATTTAAGTAGTGGGTGGGAAATTCAGGTGAGATAGGAAATTGAGAATGAACAGGTGGGTGCTTGGGAGGGAGTAAGTGATTTGTTTGGGTGTTCTAACTACATGGTGGAGGTGAATACACCCTGTTGTTGGTTAGTTAAACCCTAACTTAAAGGGTTTTGTAAATACAACTTTTTACTCTAATTCTTCAACACATAAAGTTTCAGAATTCTCCAGGTAAAGGAGGGGAGGATAAGAAAGTAAAGACTACTTGTAGTTTTGAGGACAAAGGATTCTTTTTAAGACAACTGTCAATTACTTCTGTGTAAATGAGGGGTGGGTGGAAATTCTAATGTGCTCTTACCTGCAAAGTTCACTCCGTTTACTTTTAATAGTAAGCCCGTATAGCCTTAATATATATTAATACAATGTCAGTTTTAAGAAATATATCTACAAACAGCATTGCAGGGTCTGGCATCTAGTAAGTGCTTGGTAAGTGCTGGGTTTGAATCAAAACCCTTTTAAGGCTTAAGCAGTAGTATTTAATTCAGATGAGAGTTTTTCACCTGATAATTCCCTTCAGTGTCTTCACACGTAGGAAACTCAATAAGTATTTGTACCATAAATGAATAATTCTGGTGATTTTAATTTCTTTATTTAAAAGGATTCTTTTTTTCTTAGTTTGAGATGGTATCAACATCCTACAGAAGAAGAATTAAGAATTCTTGCAGGGAAGCAGCAAAAAGGGAAAAGCAGAAAAGATAGGTAAGTTATATTGTTGAGTTTGTAAAGTGTTAATATTTGACACATTTGATGTAAATATATTTTTTTACTTTGGTTAAATGAACATTTACTGCTTATGCCATGTGCAGTTAATACATTTGAGATCAAAATCCATGATCTAACATAATTTTATTTTTTTTTTTATTTTTTTTTTGTTTTTGTTTTTGTTTTTTTTTTTTTTGATCTAACATAATTTTAAATTACCCTTTAAAAAAACCCAATATGTAGTAATTTAATATATAAGCACAGAAGCGAATATTTTACTCAAGAATGGTTAACTTTATTCTTCTTTGTGTTTAAATTATGAAAACAGTACAGCCATCATATTAAAACTTGGTGGGGGTTGACTGGGGAGAAAACCATAGCCCGTGTCTTTACCCTGTAACTCATTTACAGATACCTGTTGGTTTGTTTTTTCCCCCAGGTTTTGCTTTTATTCAGTATTTTTTAAATAAAAGGGGTAGACAGTACAACTCCTTAGGTCCCATTCAGTTGCTGCATATTATATTGACATTTAAAGTTTATGAAGAAAACTGCCTGCTAATAAACCTCACTGAATGGACGACCAAACTTATCTGTGAAATGGAAGGACCAAACTTAGTAATTTTCTAGGATCTCTCCAGCTTTAAAATTTTATATCTCTATTTAAATTGAATTCTCAAGAAAAGTACATGATAATTATCCTCTCTATATGTACCTTAGTGTCCTCAACTGAGGAGGATTTTAGGACCTGAAACTATGATTCTAATATATTACAGAATGTCATTGACAACAACTTGTCACCAAATTTCTCATGTGTATCATAAAAATTATATTAACCTGGGCTAATGCATTTGTAGGTGCTAGAGTTTTTTAAAGCATTAATGATTATTTGGCATGAAATTGAAAATTTTAAAAAGGACCTTTTTTTTGATCTTACTGCCATTCTCTTTTGTGCTTATTACAAATACACCTTGAAGATCATTGAATATTTAAGTGTAAGCCCTCCTTCTCTTTATTATTATTCTGAAAAGGCTTGATTTATTGACATAATTAATATTTTTAATGAAGTTTTCCCACAATAATTGAAAAATGTGTCTTGGTATTGTAATTAATGCTATTGAAAATTTATTATTTTCTATATACATGTGATTGTCTTTAAAAATTAAATTTAGGAATGATCACATGTGTACCTGAAGAATTCTTTTATTTCTCCTATTTGTGATTCTCAGAGCAACTCCAGATTAGGTGTTCACATTATTGAATTTCTCATGCACATAAATCTTAGTATATTTCTTCAACTCTGACTTGTTTATAGCTACAGGTTTCTTTATGTGTAGACATGTATAATTTCAAAGAGAAATGCGTTTTGTCTTCATTTGTTTTTACTCTTATACCTAAAGAAATAGTTGAATAGTTTCAAAGTGAAATACAAGAAAAGATTCCAGTTTTTATGTGTCATGTCATAGTAGAGCTACTTTTGGGGCACCTGGGTGGCTCAGTCAGTGCTTCCGACTTCAGCTGAGGTCATGATCTCCTGGTTCATGAGTTCAAACCCCGCATCGGGCTCTGTGCTGACAGCTCAGAACCTGGAGCCTGCTTCAGATTCTGTGTCTCCCTCTCTCTGCCTCTCTCCTGCTCGTGCTCTGTCTCTCTCTCGAAAATAAATAACAAATGTTTAAAACAGAAAAAGAAAAAGAGCCACTTAACCTTATTTTAGGTTTCCTGAGATTTTCTTCCATTTGTTTAAATATTATGTGATAATGGTATTTCTGTAATTTTAGATTTGCTTTTACTCTTATACCTAAAGAAAGAGATGTTATATTGTCTTTAAATGTATAGAAGAGAGAATAAGAGAAATAGAGTGAAATGCTAAGCTAGCAATCAAGATTTTGTCACTAATTTAGTACCTCTTACCCTGGTAATCTGTATGATTGACGTAATAATTTACATCTACGTTTCGTAGTCCCCTACCCCTTTAAAAACTACTTTTGGGTATTCTACCTCCTTTTTTGATGAAATATTAGAAATTCTGCTTTTTTTTTATACTGTGAAATTTAAAACCTCTTTTGTGATTAGTTGATACAAGCACTTGGATAACAGTGTAGGTAACTTGTTTTTTGTGTCACTTGTCTGATTTTTATAGGAAATATAATGGTCACATTGAAAGTAAGCCATTAACCATTCCAAAGGATATTGACCTCCATCTAGAAACAAAGTCAGTTACAGAAGTGGATACTTTAGGTAAGGGGAATCTTGGTAAAGTGTTTTGTAAATCTCATTTTATACAATGCTAGTGAAAGTGCTTCCATTTTATCTATTGTGGCTAGATTTTTTTGGTTAGTTTTTAATCATTAAGTCCATTTTACAGAATACGAAATCTTTTTCAGAACTTAGAAGCTCAAAATGACTTCATTTAAATTCCTTTGTCTATTCACCTAACTTGTACTAAGAATTATTTTTCCCATTTTTCAGAAGAGGCTGACTTACATGTTTGTTATGCAGTTTCTGTTTTATGTCGAGATCACAGTCAGTTTTCATTATTTTGAATTCTAGACTTCTTACCATATGTGCCATTCTGCTCCTTTTATGATATGGCTTACAGAAATGCATTTGTGTGTTTGTATTTAATTACCTGTACTAGAATGATTCAGCTTTATGCTCATGTTTAGTAGAAAGGAAAGTGGTTTTAGAATAACAAAGTGGGGAGCACCTGGGTGGCTCAGTTGGTTAAGCATCCGACTTTGGCTTAGGTCATGAATGATCTCATCGGTTGGATTTGAGCCCTGCGTCAGGCTCTGTGCTGACAGCTCAGAGCTTGGAACCTGCTTCAGATTCTGTGCCTCCCTTTCTCTCTGTGCCCCTCCCCTGCTTGTGCTCTGTTTCTCAAAAATAAGTAATGTTACAACATTGGATTAGGACTGGATTAGGAATCAAAAAACTTGAATTCAATATTTGCTTTTACCCATTGTGTATCTCTAATAAGTCATTTGGTTTTTTTTTCCTGTTTATCAGTGTTTATAATTGCATAATAACTATGATGATTTTAAATTTAAAGTGAAATTTATGTGAAATTATTTGAATCGTATAAGAGAATGATATCTAAGGTGAAACTGTATTAAACACTGATTTTCAAATGGGGCTGTACATCAGAATCATTTGAACAGCTCTTAAAAATAAAGATTCTTGGGGTGCCTGGGTGGCTCAGTCGGTTGAGCGTCCGACTTCGGCTCAGGTCATGATCTCACGGTCTGTGGGTTTGAGCCCCGCATCGGGCTCTGTGCTGAAAGCTCAGAGCCTGGAGCCTGCTTCAGACTCTGTGTCTCCCTCTCTCTCTGACCCTCCCCCGTTCGTACTCTGTCTCTCTCTGTCTCAAAAATAAATAAACATTAAAAAAAATAAATAAAAAAAAAATAAAATAAAGATTCTTCATATCTACCTCCGGAGATCCAGTAAATCTAGAGTGAGTTCTGGGAATTGAATTTGTATTTGTTAAAATGCTCTTAGTGACTCTTATTTTTGACCAGTTTTGAGAACTAATGGTTTACATGATAAGTGAGGGATAAAAATAACATATTAAAAGGAATAATTTTGGTAATGTATAAATCATAACCACCCCAGAAAAGCCTTAAGAGATTCATGTAGCATCTCATATAGAATTATTTATTCATACAGAATGACTTCAAGATATTTGAAAGTTGATTCTATATTTACAAATATTTTACATACATACGTGTGTGTGTGTATATATATATGTGTGTGTGTGTGTGTGTGTGTATGTGTATATATATATATATAATCTGGGAAGAGTGTCCTAGAACCCAAAAAATGTCCGTGAGGAACGGTATATATCAGTTGTCATACTGGTTTTCGACTGGTTATGTCATCCACTTTTTTTCTTTTTAATTATTTTTCATGCAAAATTTAAAACCTTTAAAAGCACTTTGACTTTTTGATTGGTTGTCACATTTCTTTTACTAATTTTATATGTGTGCTTGTATAAAATGTTCACAGATGTGTAAATACAAGAATATATATATATTTATTTATACATTCTCCCTGATTTCTAGTACATATTTTTGTAATTTTTACTAATAACTAATATTAAATGAATAATTATCAACTTACTAACTTTAATAATAGCTTCAACTGAGTACTTGTCAGGCATTGTTGTAAGTGCTTTCCTTGTATTAACATTCTTGTAATTCTATAGGGTATGTAATGATTATCGACCTTTTTTTGGGGGGAGGGGCAAGGACTCGAACTCAGTTAAATAATTTGGCCTGGGTTACACACCAAATGTGGTAGAGACAGTCAGTGAGAACTAGGCTATTTTAACGAACTTACAAAGATTTAAATTATGTCTTTAGAATATAGCTTATTCAATATTTTGTTTCATTTGTACAGTTTTGAAACTAACTGCAAATGATATTAGTTTAACAAGTGGTCACATAATTTCAAGAGCAAAATAATGGAGAGAGATTTTACTTATGTTTATATTTACGTAATCATTTGTGAATGCATGCTGTGTATGTGTGTTTAGGTAAAAGTAGAGAATTTTCTGCCTGTATTTAAGGTATATTCACAAGCTTAACACAAACCACTAGGCTTGATGAACTATAAATTTTCTTTTGATTCTAATAGCCTATTAAAAGACACATATGTATATTATTGAATACAAAACAAATATAATACTTGGGTTAAATATGTAGCCAAACATGTGTATAATTTGTACTTTTTTTTGAATGTATATATTATTGGTATCCCAATAAGTATCCTGGATGTCTGTCTCAATTTGTATTAGCTCTATTACAAGAACCTCTTAAAGCGTGTAAGAGTATTTGAAAAGTCACTTGGCTGTTTGCTGTGAGAGTTCTCTGGAGGAAGCTTCTGTGAATGTGAGCGGGCATGAAGATGTGGAACACTTACTTCACCTGTTATTAATAAAAATTGAAAGCCTTTAAATAAATGGGTATTTGTCTATCTGTTCTACCCATTTCCCTGTCCTCCTTCTGGAAGGTTATTCAAAAGGATGATTGTAGTGGGGAAGAGAGGTGGCTAGAGGGTAAGAATCCCTCAACTGCTTGAGGGTAAATCAGACTGTTGTTCCTAGGCTATTACATCTTTCACACACAAAAAAGCTAACACACCCATAATAACTTGAAGCAAATAAAAAAATTGACCCAGTCGTAGAAGGATTTGGAATTTTTGCTATCTCACAGAGATGTAAGTCTGGTTGGTTTGTTTTGATATTGTAAATAAGTCTTACTTTGAGTCTGGTATTTTATTTTCAGAATACTTTTTCTCTGAGTGCGTGATTTTAAAATATCCTCAGATATTACAGTTTATAACTAAATTTTTCTAAAGCAGCGTAGATCATTTTATTATGTGCCAGTGGGAACATAGGAATTGGTTTTTGTATATGATTTATTTGCACATTTTCAGGAGGTCTTCTACAAAATGATGTTGATATTTTGGACTCTACTCTGGCAGAAGTAAACAAGAATATCTGAGATGAAAAAGATAAAATCATTTATTATCAGAGAATGCTAATTTTAATGTAAACCCTTTGTTGAAGGGGTATGGTGTTATGGAAAATTGACAGGCATTTCATCAGCTTTTCTTGCAGGAGCACAAGAGGGAATAAAAAGTATATTATTTCAATCTGTAGTAACTCACAAAATTATTAATCCTCCTTTAGTACAGTTAATAACTGTAACAAAGTTTACCTCTTCCTTCATAGAAATGAAAAATGTACGTAAGTCTGTAGGACTGTATACCAAGTTAAATCCTGAAGTTAAAGTATCATCCTTGAGATTCTTTAAAAAAAAAAAAAAGCTTTTTAATTTCTGTAAAAAACAGCTACTCAGCTAAGAAAATAGCAGCTCATTTTGCAATCATGTTTTTAACAGTTTAAATCATTTTTGATAATCATTTTAGGTTTTAAAAATTATTTAATTTATGAGGTATTAAAATTTAATTTTGGATGTCAGCATTCTTGATCTGTTTTCTGCATTTTTAGATTCTCCTATTTGCAAACCTTAACATTGCGTATCAACAGATTGAATAAAGTTTAGCATGATTAAAGTTATTATAGATAAATCCTCCTGAGCTACTTATGAAAGTTTAAGTAAACCTTTTTTTTAACTTTTATTTTTCAGCATTGCATTACTTTCCAGAATACCAGTGGCTGGTGGACTTCACAGTGGCTGCTACACTTGTGTATCTAGTAACTGAAGTCTACTACAACTTTATGAAGCCCACACAGGAAATGAATATCAGCTTAGTCTGGTGCCTGCTTGTTTTATCTTTTGCAATGTATCCTTCAAAACATCACTAATATTAACATATATTTGTTCGTCTTGTGCAGCTAACACAATTAGACCTCATCTCTAATTTGAAAAAACTTTTAGATTATTAGAGAATTTTTCTTTGTTGAAATCCTCTATATTTAATAGAAAAAATTTTCCAAAGTAGAGGCAGTTTAAAAAGTGAAATATAAGAAAAGATGCCAGTACCTTTCCTTTGCTTTCTCATGTGAATCTTATGGCACAGAGGAGCCACTTTACCCTGTTTTAGATATTCTGATATTTTCTTCCATATGTTTAAATATTATGGGATAATGGTGTTTTTCTAATTTTAGATTATTGTATCATTCTCCCCCTTCCTTCTCCCAAAACAGTAAGGAAATAACTGTTCTATCAAATCAGTAGTCAGTTTTAGTGATGCCCCTGAAAATATTATTTATAGGGGTGCCTGGGTGGCTCAGTTGGTTAAGCCTCTCTTAATTTCAGCTCAGGTCATGATCTCACAGTTAGTTTATGGGTTTGAGCCCCACATCGGGCCCCGTGCTGATGGCATAGAGCCTACTTGGGATTCTTTGTCTCCCTGCCCTCACGTGCATGTGTTCTCTCTCTTTCAAAAACAAATAAGTTTTTTTTTTTTTTTAAATACTGTTACAGCAAAGCATTATAGTGTCTCATTACCTTCCTTGGACAATTTTTTTATTCTCATTACATAGAAGCTAAGTTTTTTTTACAAAATTCTAAAATTTGGTAGTTCAAGTAAGTCATTTCTATTTTGTTTTCCCATGTAAGTATCTTTCTGGAGCTCTCAATTCTGTAAACTGACTGCATAGCTGTTAACCTGGGATTTTCTTCATTGACTTTCTAAGAATTTCCTGTGCCTGTTTTTGGATCACATCATCTGCCCTTCCTTGGCTTACTGTTTTGCCAGTATAATGTCCTTGATTATAATGTCCTTTTGCCTCCTATAATGTCCTTGAAAGGGGTGCTACATTTTTTTATTGATATAATCTTGCATGCCTGAAATTATTTTTTCCTCATACTCAGTTGATGGTTTGACTCTGTACAAATTCTAATTGTTGGGAAACTGGATGTCTTCTTGCTCTTGGAATATGCCTTCCTTTCCCATTGCATACACCCTCCAGATGCTTTTTCTCTTTTGGTATTATGAAGTTTTCATCGCTGATTGGGTTAAGTTCTTGGGTTAGCTTTTATATCTGGGAAGTCATCCTTTATTATTGGGCAATTTTTTCCCCTTTTATTAAAATTAAACATTTTCTCCTCCATTTCTACCTCTCCAGAGATAATTTCTTCCAGCTCCTTTCTGTTTGAGGTTTCCTTCCATATTTCCATGTGCATACAAAGCTACTGCTTGTTTTTAGTTTTAGGCTATAACTGTTACTATTACCATTTCATTCTGGAAATGGGGACTTGGCACATTTGTCATCTATTACTGAACATTTCCCATTCACCTCATCTTCTAGAGATAGTAATGTCATTTTTTAGAGGAATATTTAATGTTTATGTTGTAATTATATAAATACTATTGACAGATAAATATTTGCCCTAATTTTTCATTTGCATTGTTTGTTTTTTTTTTTTTTTTTTAATACATGATCTTAATTCAACCTAAAACTCTTCTGGTTGTATAAATCTCTCAATATATCAGATATATGAGGTAGTATGTTAGTTTCATCTTTGAGAAAGTTCTTGTGGAGTCCTTGGACCCAGTTTCAATTGGTTAATCTTTCCACTTGATGCACAGCTATCCCATTGGGATCACCAGTTTTCACTATCTTAGGGATTGTCTTTATTTCTCTTGACTTGGAGCTATTTTTCCTATATTCCATGTCTCTTCCTTGGTTTACTTTCTCATTTGGGTGGAGCATATGCTCTAGTATTAAGAAAGGTTGCATGAGAAGTGCATTTTTTGTGATCTTGCATTCCTGAAAATATTTTTATTCTGGCTGAAAATTACTTGATCTGTTGATTGAGAACAGAATTCCGGGTTTAAAGTTATTCTTTTGGTAATTTTGAAGGCATTGTTTTATTGTCTTCCTTTTCATTCTTTTAATGAATTCTAGTTGCCATTCCAGTTTCTGATTTTTTATATATTCTCTTTTGTTCTCTGGAATTTTTACCATCTTTTCTTTGGCTACGTAAGGTGTTGAAATTTTATGGTGATGTACCCTTTTGTGGATCTGTTTTCACCCATTTTGCTGAGACTTTACTCTCTGGAAATACATGTTCTTAACTTCTAGAATATTTTTTTGAATTATTTTATTTGTGATTTTCTTTTCTCCATTTTCATTGTTTCTGGAATGTTTATTGTTCAGATACTGGATCTCTTAGACTGGCTAAGATTCTCTCTTTTCTCTCCTATGTGTTCATATTTTGATAGTTTTTAATTTTGTGGGAGGTTTTTCTCAATATTCCCAAACCTTTGAGTCTCTGTTTCTAATTTCTGCTACAATTTTTAATTTTTTTTTTTAATGTTTATTCATTTTTGAAAGAGAGACAGAGCATGAGCATGGGAGGGGCAGAGAGATGGGGAGACACAGAATCTGAAGCAGGCTCCAGGCTCCGAGCTGTCAGCACAGAGCCCGATGCAGGGCTCGAACTCAAAAACCGTGAGATCGTGACCTGAGCCAAAGTAGGATGCTTTTTACTGACTGAGCCACCCAGGCGCCCCACTGCTGTAATTTTTAATTATTTTCAAGAGCTCTTCTTTTCTTTTCCCGTCCCACCGTAAGGAAATCTGCTTGCTTTAGATTAGGTTATCTTCTTGTGTCTATTTGAGATGTTGATTTTGTTCAGAGTTGTCTTTCTGCCAAGTATGATTTTTATTGTAGGTTGCTTTTGTTTGCTTGGTTTGGTTGCAGTCTTTCATGTTAAGGACTTTTCTTAGTTCTGGTGATTGTTTTTGCCTGTGTGAAGTCTAAGCCACTAAAAAGCTGAATGAAAGTTTTAAGCAGATGGTGAGGCAAGTTGTTGAAACATCTAGATGGGCCAGGGATCATCTTTTTTACCTTCTCCAAAGCATAAATCTCCAGACCTCTTTGAGGTGGGGGCAGTTTTAAAGTGCTGCTTTTTAGTGGTGCTTCTTTTTACTAGTCCTTCTTTTTAATATCTCCTGCCACCCCTAATAAGCACATTTGCACTTTAGCCCATTGTAGAGAATTACATGGCATCTGACCACTTCTTATCCTACCTGGGAGCTCTGCAGTAACATCAGGTTTTATCTTAGCTTTCCATTTGAGTTTCCTCATGCTGTTTAGTCAGTTACCATTTACCTGCCTGCTTTCTGGCTTGTGGAGTTTTACTGCTTTTATTATTCTCATTCATTGTATTTATGTACCCTAAAACAAGTTTTCTTTATACTGTCATTTTGGTGGAGGTTAGGGAGAGACCAAAAGTCAGTGGAAGTGCTCAATCTGTTATTTTTATCCGCAAGTTTTATATTGACTGTTTAATAAGATTCTGTTTTTTGTCTTCTTTTTCAGGGACTCTTGGTAATGGCATATTCTTCCTTTGAATGGTTCTTTAATATATCTCCCTTTTTCCACTTATTCTATACTATTTTCTTAATTTTTCTCTTAATTTTCTCTTTTAACCCTTTTGTTGAATTTTTTATATCAACTTTTTAAAAACATTTATTTATTTTTGGGAGAGATGGGGAGAGAGGGAGACAGAGAATCCCAAGCAGGCCCCACGCTGTCAGTGCATAGCCCAACTCATGGCTCCATCCCATGAACCCTGAGATGATGACCTGAGCTGAAACCAAGAGTCAGCCACTTAACTGACTGAGCCACCTGGGCACTCCCTTGTTTTTTTTTTTTTTTTTTTTAATTTTAAAAACTTGGAATGTTCTCATAGCATTCATGTGTCATGGATACATAATATCTTTATATTTCTAAGGATATTACTATCTTTTAATTTTTAATTTGCACCTTGTATTGTTTATTTTCTGAGTATCCCTCCCCTTTTGCTTTAATCATTGTCATGTTCGAGATTGTTCTTAAATGTCTCATGTCCTTTGATTTTCTGTTTATATTTAATAAGGAAGAATTTAAAAATTAGAAGTTTTGTGCAAGTGGTTGCAACTTGTTGATTGGTGGCCTTTTTTGTGCACGATTAAGTGGGGACTTTATATTATCCTGGGGAGACCTCTTAATATCAGTGTCTGCAGATTGTTTGGGTCTGTCATTTTCTCCAACAAGAGTTGTCCATTTTCTAATCTTTGGGGTATAAGTGTAACAGCCAGTGTTACAGATACTGATTGGGGAAGAAAACTCAGAGACTCAGCATTCAGTGTGTAGGCATTAATTTAAATGCATGTCTGTGTCCCCCTTGTGCCCCTTGTTTTCAGGTCTTCATTGCCACCCTAAGTTTTGCATAAATATTCCCAAGCCCAGTCTTTTCTGGTTTAACATTTTCTCATAGTATTTCTTCTAAGGTTCTGCCAGAGTTAAGGGATGACCATCACCTAATCTGTATGATTAGGCAAGAGAAGTTGTAAGAAGTCTAATTATTGCTAACACAGACATACAGCCTGTCCTGTTTTCATTAATTCTGTAACCCTGTCTTCAAAGGTGCCCACTTACCTCTAATTCCTGACTTTTCCAGAAGCTTTTTATGAATGAGTTGGCTTTCTTTTCACTGGATTTTTTCCCCTCTGTAGACCCAGTGTAACAGAGAAAGCTGAAACCTAAATCAGTTTTTGCTTGTCCCATCTACTTAGATGGTCTTCCAACTTTTGTTGATATTTCTTTTCTAGAAACTGTTATCTCTTCCTATTTTTTGTTTCTCATGGCTTTTAGTTTCTTTCCTATATGGTTTAGTCAAATTTTGGAAGTAAGAATAAGTGCATGTCCTACATCTTCTATATTCAGCTAGATACTGCTGAACTATCTTTTAATACTGTAAGTGGATACTATTTTAAATATATGGTATGACTTGGCATTCAACACCAGTATGTTCTTTGTTGACTCTTCTGGATTGAGTTAGGTATAACGTAGACCAGAAGAGCCAGAACAAAATCTTAAGAGTTGACATCTTTACCAGGTATATATTCTGTTGGATAGAAATACTGATCATGTGTGTCAGTTGAGAAACATCCCCAGATGTCTAGTGCTATACTCATTTCAACAGGAGATTAAGTTGAAGCATTTAGAATATTACTATTTAATTCTATAGTATTAAATATGTGAAAGTACTATGCAGTCAGAATAAAGACCCATCTCTAGACATCAGGTTATATAAACACCAAAAATATCTTAACTTGGAAATTAGCACTAGCTCCCATGTTACTTTTTTCATACTTGAGTTCTCATGTTCTCTGAAACATCGCTTCTTTTGGAGTATGCTTGTCTTCATTTTCTTCATGGTTGATAGCATGATGTCAAATAACGTTTGTGATATTTATGTTGAAATGCATAAATAGTGCATTGATAACCAGTTTGATTTAATGTGATACAACCCTTAGTACCTATTTACCAGAGAAATTAGAAAAATGTACCTCTTAAGAGCTACTCAGACTATTGTTTATGTGAATAAATTTCATCTTTCATTTCACTCAGTAATGCCTAATAATGTGAGAGCAAAGGTCCCACATAGTCTTCAGCACTGAACTGGCTCTGCTTAGTTTTGAGTAGTGCACTCGTGAAATGCACCAAACAATAGCATCTCTGCGGGAATCTAGTAGCTGGCTGTCTCCACCATCCTAGAGAAGACAGGAAGTGCTGAAGGGCTTTAGAATCCAAGCTATTTTCTGCCAACTTTGACCCTTCACAAAAGGGATAGGGAAGAAGGAAAGTAGAATTGTGTATATGTTGAGGTATGTGATTTTCCTTCAAACTTGCATCGTGTGAGAAAATGATCGACTGCCTTCAGTAGTATGCAGGAAACCAGAATTTGAATGTCATATCCAGATTAGCACTAGGGAGGAGTCTGTTTATAGCCTATCTTTTATCTTAGTTATAACATGTCTGGTATGCCTTTCACATCGTATGAACAGAGTATAACTGCTGTGACCTCTGTTTGGCTTCTCTTTATTTTCTTATTGTATGTGCCTACTTATTAGTCAAACACATGTCTCCATTGATTACATAGGACAATAGCTCCACTTAATTCCAGAGTCACACACACATCAGTTAATTCAGAAATTCTCTGCAGTTGTTACTGATAAAATGTCCTTTGTTAAAGTGGTCCCCAATTTAGACACGAATAATAACTTAAATAATTGGTTCATTTAAAAGCAAGGAAGAAAACTTTTATTTCTGCGGTCATTTTGTTTTTGTCTCCCCATGAGTTTTGTTTTACATACTTGTAGGGCAACAATTAGAACTTCTTCAGAATCTTGGAAGTTCTAAAAGCATAGGAATGAGTTTTTTAAACTTGTGACACTAAAATCTTGAACCTGCTCCCTAAAACTAGGCTGTCTTTTATCATCAGCTCTACTTGCTATGTTTCAGCAGAGTTGTACATGTATCTCAGCTGTGACACCTTCCAGTCTCACTTCTAAACCCAAACTAACTCTCAGCTTTTCTCCCTTGCCCATTTGTAATTGTAACCACCTTATTTGGTCAAGTGTGTGTGTTCCAATTCCATTTATGCTGAGTTACATGGTATGGGGAAGGTAAAAGGTAAAGAAAGCCTTACAGTGAGGATGGAACAGTTGTGTTAATTGTCTTTCCTGCATGATGGTCCATGAAGGCTTAGAGTCACTGGAGAAATGTCTACTGATTTTATAATATGAAGTATATCATTTTTATTTATGAGTAAAGGAAGACAGAAAGGTAAAAATGATGCTTTCAAAAAATCCAGTAGTCCTTGGGTGGAAGTAAAACTTTTAAAAATTAAAACTCTACTATCTATGGATTTTTTTTTTTTCAAAGAATCTTTCCTTATGAATAAGCTGTATCACGGAGTAATATTGAGTCAATTACGTGAATTTGAGTGAGAAGAAAGCTATTCTACAAAGAATGATAAAGCTTCTCAGTAGTCCTATTATATTTGGTTAAAGGACTGGATCATTAGTCACATTTCCACACTGCTTGTATTTTACAATGTGGATGGTTTAAGGTACAAAACCCTATTATGTATGTTTTTAAGGCTATGTTTTAAATTTTTAATTTGCCTTGGTTGCCAGCCATGCAAATTTTACACAACGACAAAAGTTGGGAATGGTTTAAATTGAAATAAATTCTAAGGTTTTCTGTGTTAAATATTTCAGGTTTTTTTGTGTAGATTTGTAAATTAAATGTTTGTAAATTGAATGCTGCACTTGTTTGCTATAGGAAATAGACAGCTATAGCAAATTATCACAACTTGTCACCTTTTCTAAATTCCTTAAGGATTCTAAATTGCTGTATTCTTACTTTACAAAATGTTCTGTTTTATATTAACAAGAGAAATGAAGCACTAAACCCTAAAGTGAACTGCATAAGCTATCACGTCTCCTAGTGAGAAAGGGACAGAGTAAAAGCTTTTGAATCTAAGCCAAAGTACTTGTTTGAAAATTTGTACATAGCATGGTGTGTCAAAGATTGTTTTATAAACTTTTAAAGGTCTTCTGTGATACCAATGTTGCCAAATTTTTTACCTTTCAGGTTGGAAACTTAGAGCTATATAGAGAACTTACTTTGAGAGATAAAATCAGTATTTCTCATTTATTAATTTATAATTGAGATTTTTTTCCCCTTTTAGCTAGGAAGTGAGAATTTTTCTCCTACACCTAAAAATTTAAGGATAGTCTTCATTGTTCTGCTATATTTTTTTGCTTGCTTTTGTTTTGAAATAAAACCTGTGTTTTATGCTTTCAGAAATCCATGACCATTATTTCCTTCCACAATTGGGCTAGGTTGAGGCTGTGTCTGTAAGCTTTTGTGGGACAGATTTTAAACATGCAAAAGTTTTTGCTTAAATCTGAGAGAAATTTAGGTTCTGTTTCTTTTCTCTTTAAAATAAAGTAATTGAACCTTCTTCTCCTAGAAAATAGGAAAAACTTTAAATTATCCAAGTTGGTTGTTTTGTTTTTTAAGTTGGAAGACAGGATCAATTCTTTTTAAAAGGATTTTACTGGATAGGTCATTAAGGATTAATGTACTTGTTAGTTTTCATTGTACACACTGTAGCAGAATCTTGGTATAGTTTTTAGGTTTCTTTGCAGTGAGAATGCAAAATATAATGTGTTTTGAGTATTTTGGTTGCTTTTTATATAAAAATAGGTGTTAAGAGATTTAGCCATTTGAATAGAAAACAACTTTATTGTTAGTGGTCACCAAAACAAGACCATAATCTTTCACAGAGTAGAGAACTTTCACTTTAGATGAAAATGACTGACTTGAGTGGAAACATGATTTTAAAAAGATAACCATAAATTTTGGGAAAAATTTTTTGAGAATCCTCTGTTATTAGGATAGTATCCATTATGTTTGTTTATTGGCAACAAAATACTTATTCTCAGAATATGATCTCCTTCTATTTCCTTCTCAAAAAAAAAAACATTGATAAATATCTTTGAATAATTTCAAGATGTCAGGATGTAGAAGACATTTTCTTAATAGGAGAATTGGGTCTTTAAAACAATGTAAGTACAAACTAAACTGAAACAGTGTTTCCATAAGTATATGTTCTTTAAGTTGTTATCCGAGATCTGAGAGAAATTTGCCATTTTAGATCTAAAAATTAAGCTTTCTCATTATTTAAAAGCTCTTTTCTCTGGCTCAAAGATAAATATATTTAAAATGTTTCCTACTGATTGAATCTTTCCACTTGTCCTTGATTTTTCTTTCCTGTTGTAACTTTTATATTTGCATCTATAATGGCCTAATTCCGGTTGCAAAAAATGTTGATATTGAATTAGAACTTTAAAAATGTCAGCCATGTGGCAGAAAAAAATTTATCTCACCCCTAATGTTTTTCTTTAGCTCAAAGGTTGAAATTTTATGATCTAAAATAAATTAGCCCTTAAAGTATGTGATCCATTCAGCTAAGAACTGAGGGTTAATAGGGAAAAGAAAAAAAATTATTAAAAGAAAAATTTTGAAAATGACCATTTGCATCAGTAGTTTTGCATATACAATTTTGAATATTTACTAATATTCACTATGAAAGTCTAATTAACAGTTATCTATGAAAAGAATAAAGGTAGCAGGAAGAACTTATAGAGAAAGCATTTGACCATTATTTTCATTAAATCGTAAATCAGGAACTGTCTTGTCTTTTACATAGTGTTTTTTGTTATGCATGTCTATAAATACAGAAGCTTAATTTTTTTGGTCTAATGTTATTTACATTATCAGGTTGTATTTATTTATGAAAGGACAAGAGTAAGTATATCTTATTTGGAAATTGTGGAAGAAAGAACAGACTTAAAGTCTGTTTTAGAGAAATTTCATTTTTAAATTATTTAAATTTAAGTTATTTTACATATAAGAAATTTTATTTTGAAAGTCTTTTAGATACCTGAAAGTATTTCAGGTGTGGTTTATTATTTGTTTTTTTATATGAGTAATTTATGTTTAATAAGCATATTCATGAGATTGGAGCATAAAAGGATTTTTCCATATTTCAAAATAATTTGTTACATAGGTATTAGAGAAATTTGATAAGTAGCTCAATAAGAAACTTTGTTACTATCTCAGCTAGTACAGAAAGTTTCTGTAAGTGATCTCAAAGTTACCAAAGTTGTCAGTGAGGAAATCTGATTTATATTCTCTTACATCAAATGCTAACAAAAGTCTCTCTCCTTCTCAGGAAGTTTTTTAGTCTATTATCATATACTACTGTTTGGTCTTGTTATATATTAACTGAATAAAATACACATTGCTCTAAAAGTTTGGTAAAACAAGCAGTTGAGTTTTGAGTTGAAACATGGTGAAGATTCGACAAAATATAATCCCAGGATAGATGTCAGTTGGTTCAGCAATAAACTGGCCAGGAATAAACCGTTAGGCACAGGGGTTATTGCTGGAAAATACACAGATTTTTTTATTTTGGAGAAAGAATAGAGCTCTTGGAAAAATGCCTGTGTAGTTCTTTATAAAATAGGTTAAATATTTGTTCTGTTCTGGGTTGTTTATACATCAGGTCTTTGTCAGTGGATGGATGATTAGATTGTTTTGAAATCATAAGGATTTATGATAATACTGTTCCACAGCATTGAAACATTTCTAACAGTTGGTTAGTATTAATTACCATTAACATTTCGGTATATTTTAATAGGATGTGGAAAAAATTTCAGTGCATGTGATTTAAAAGGTAGTAAAACATACATGTGCTTTACACTGTGAATTCATAAGTAGTTTTGGTTCTGTTAAACTCCAGGACACAATGTACTTTTTTCTGGAGTTGAGGGGTATGTTGTAGACTTTATTAAAATCTAGATTGAATTTCTTAAAATGTTAACTTTTATCAAATAATATGTACACATAGGTTATATAGACAAAAGTTCTTAATGCGTTAAAAACCAAGAATCCCCTTCTTGACCCTCCTTGCCACTTCTCATGTTTTTAGCTGATTATTTTGGTTTTTAAAAATCTTTGTATTTCTAAATATAATGCTTACACTATTAATTCACTTCTGATAGGTGAGGATTTTTTTTCTTAAATTATGCCATCCTCTGTGCTTCTTCCTCTCTTTTATGTTCTTAGTTTAATTATTTTATAATTTTAGTGAAAATTGTCAATATTCAGTGATAATTAAACCTATATAAATATTATTCATATGTGAGCATTATAAGGTATTATAGCTTCTGTAATTTTTTCATTTTAAAAAATTTATATATTTTTTCCTTGTATTTATTATTAATTCCATTACCTTTCCACAAGGTTGCTTATAACTTTTTTAGTTGTGTCCTGTCCCCATGTCCCCCTGACTCCCCTTCCCCACTGGTCCCTGTGGAGATGCTCTTCCTGGAGACCCTCCATTCTCTAGCTTTTATCTGGAAGGGTTGCCTTTCAGGCTTGCTAGATAACCATCCTTTTGTTGTTATCTAGGAATTCTCTTTGCCTTTTTCCCAAGTTTCATTTCCCATTTCCAGAATTCACTATTTTTCTCTTTTTTGGTTTGTTCATATATTTTGCTGGAGCTTTCTGCCAAAGTGTGCATGCAGAGTAACTAGTTTTAGACTGCTGTCTTATCTGTACTCTCATTAACCTGGATATAGAATTCCAGGTCATCAGTATTTTCCTTCATAATTCCGAAGACATCACAACCAATGTCAGACTTTGCTGTTAAGGAGTACAGTGTCATGATGTGTAATCTCTTTCATATGATTTGTTTTTCTTTATTTTTCTTTTCAGGAAGTTTTACAGTTTTCCTTTGTCTTGTTTTTGAAGATTTGTGATCTTGTAGTACCATGTTGGAAATCTTTATTTTATTCTTTGTGCTGGGCTTTTGGTGGGCTACTTTAATTTTGAAACTTTGAGTTTGGAAATTTATTTTATGATGCCTTTGATAACTTCTTCCTTTTTGTAATCCCCCCACCCCCTGTTCTTTTTCTGTCTCTTTTGTTAGTAAGATATTGTACCCCCTAGATTGATTCTCTTATTTTGTTACCCTTTACTGCTTGACGGAACTGTTCTTCAACTTTATCTTTTAAACCTATTTTTAAAATGGATTTTGCCTGTCCTATTCGAATTTTTTCTGAGCTTATTTTTGATATCTAACCATGCCTTCATAGCATCCTGCTCTTGTTCCCAAGATGTATTGATCTTTGTTTAGCCTTATGAAATACAGGTATATCTCATGTATAGATATCTTTGTATAAAAACATGTGTGTATCTATTTGTATATATATAATTTTTTTTATTCTGCCGGTATCCTCTTTCTTTTCTCCAACAAGTTATTTTCCCCTTTGCTCATTTTTTCTCTTTTATGTAAGATGCTATGCTCTAATGCAAGGATTGATAAACTGACTTGCGTCCGGTTTTTGTATAGCTCTTGAGTGTGGGTTTCAACATTTTTAAAAGGTTGTTTAAAAAAAAATTAAGAGGGGCGCCTGGGTGGCGCAGTCGGTTAAGCGTCCGACTTCAGCCGGGTCACGATCTCGCGGTCCGTGAGTTCGAGCCCCGCGTCAGGCTCTGTCTGGGCTGATGGCTCAGACCCTGGAGCCTGTTTCCGGTTCTGTGTCTCCCTCTCTCTCTGCCCCTCGCCCGTTCATGCTCTGTCTCTCTCTGTCCCCCAAAAAATAAATAAACGTTGAAAAAAAAATTTTTTTTTTAAATAAAAAAAAATTAAGAAGCATACAGAAGAATATGGTACAGAGACTGTTGATGGCCCACAAAGCCTAAAATATTTACTGTCTGTTCCTTAACAGAAAAAGTTTTCTGATCCCTGCTCTAATGTCTGGAGATTCCTGGCTTTCCTTTTATGTTCGAGAGTCAGGCACTTTAAGCAAATTGGAAACTATATGTAAGTAGGGCTTGGTTAGCTTCACTGGAGATTATAGCTTGGTAATTCTGAAGCTAGTTTTGTTACAGGTAGATCATAAGGTCATTTTCTACTGGTCTTTTGGACCTTTTGATTTCTCTAGGAGAGTCTAATCTCCTTGCCTGAGTATATGAGCCTGTTGCACATGTTTTGAAGGTGAGAAAACCTTTGAGTAGGTTTTCATTTATTCTAATTTCAATACAGTTGCCTTAATCTAAATTCTGTACTTCAATTTTAATTTTTTAACTTAATTTAATTTTTTAATGTATTTTGAGAGAGTGGGAGAGAACACCAGTGTGACCAGGGGAGGGGCAGAGAGAGTGGGAGAGAGAGAATCCGAATAGCTACCAGAGAGAATCTCTGATAGTACAGAGCCCAGAGTGGGACTCCATCCCGGGAACCATGGGATCATGACCTGAGAGCCAAAATCAAGAGTCGGACGCTTAACTGACTAAACCACCCAGGTGCCCATAAATTTTGTACTTCAGATTCACTTTCTTCAGAGGCTAAATCTTCATTTTCTGCTGGAGTCAGAGTGAAGTTTATTACTTGGCTGCGCAGGGGGTGGAGAGTTGGGCATCCATTTTCTACTTATACAGAGGTCAACTCATACCTATGTTTTCAGCCTGACACAACACTGTTGTGTTTTATAGAGAATTGTACCTTCTAGATTAGCTTTTCATGGAAAAGCTTAAAAGATTTAAACGTAATTGGGAATTGTATCTGAAGTAAAAATAACTTAATTTTTTATTATATAATCTATTTGTCCTAGTATACATTCCCATACTACTTTTTTGGTATTGGAAGTTTAGTATTTTATTTCATTATATAGAAAACAAGTTATTGCCAAGAACTACAAAGAAATCTGTAATATTCAAAAAAGCCCTCTGAGGTGGTAAAGGTATTAGTTGCATTTCACAAGTGAAGACATTGGAGGCACAGAGAAATTATACATGGATGATCACATAATAGCAGTAGAACCAAGATTCATCCAGGCAGTCTAGATCTAGAGAATGCTTTCTTTCCATTTGTGTTACACTGTAGTTCAAGATAGCACATGATATACATAGCAAATGAATTACAGTAGTGAGCGCTTTGAGTTCAGAAGATGATGAGAATGGTCTCGGCTGGAGAATTAATGGTAAGCTTCATAAAGCGTATGGAGCTTGAGTTGAGTCTTTGACTAGGTAGAGGGAGGGGAATAAGGTAGTTCAGGTAGTGGGTTATGATTTACGACAGTATAGCTGTGAAATTTAGGAGATGGTAAATACAGCATTCTAAGTGGAAGCTTGAACATACGGGTATAGCCAGATCATAATACATTTCAGAATACTCTGGATATTTTACACTGTGGGTTATGGGAACATTTCTAATCTGGGACTCAATGGATACATGGTTTTAAGATTCATCCTAGTATTCAATTTGAATTGAGGATGCAGAAATTATAACATTTTAGGTGCTTGTGGTTAAATGGATTAAAGTAGTAGTGATATAAGAAAGATTATGCCTCATGCCTGGATTAGATTGCCTCTAATTTTTTTTTTCTTTCCTTTAGTGTTGACATATTTTGTAATTTAATTATTCCTTGGTAACAGAGTTTTGCGGTGGGTATAAATCTATGAGAAATTTCATTTTGGTCATTTGATACCAATTGGCTAAAATGTTTTCTTCTTCATTGTAAAAGGAGTTGGAAATTATCTCCAGATTCTTGTATCCATTTTCAGTAAAAATGAAGCAGTGTTTTTCCAGTCTGGGCTTAGGTCCCTCAGGCAATGGGAGAGATCATAGCTAGTTCTCAAAAGCAGTTCAGTTGTGATTGCAGGGGGTGGGGGTGTATTTTCTTTTTTAATCTTACTCCTCTTTCCTTTTTCTCCCCCAATGTGTAAGCTCTTATTATTATGCCAAGGAAGAGG
The DNA here is from genome assembly GCF_014898765.1 of Herpailurus yagouaroundi. Classification (NCBI taxonomy): domain Eukaryota; kingdom Metazoa; phylum Chordata; class Mammalia; order Carnivora; family Felidae; genus Herpailurus; species Herpailurus yagouaroundi. The sequence goes on from NW_024412377.1 coordinate 89,023,019, forward strand.
TAGACCTGTAGTGTTTGATACTAGTAAAATGAACCACCAGCTTTGTTTTATTTTTAAGTAATGGAGAAGAGTTAAATGAGTAAGGAACACAGATTCAGAATATCCTAGAGGGAAAAATTTGAGCATCTGTGTTCTAGAATTTCACCATCACTCTTAAAGAGTGTTTTGTGTTTCACTCCTTAAAAGCTGAAAGTTAAGGGGAAGTTTAAAAGACTTGTAAAGTTGTTCCTAACTTGCTTTCTTGGTGCTCAGAGATAGATTCTCTACTTCATTATAAGACACACTACCATTTACATGGCGACAAGCTTCAGTAGTCCTATTTATTTGAAAAATCAGATTTTTGTTGTTGTTATTTGCTTTCATAAATTTCACACTTAACCTGGCTTCAGCTCTTACCGAAGTGATGAATATCACTTAATCATAGATATAATGAGGTTATACCTTTAAAATTGCATAATTTAAAAAAATAATGGTATAATAGAATGTTACATGTATAATACTTTGTTTTCTTCTCTGAGAAGTTAGGAAGTTTTAAGCAGAGAAGTCTTAACTTTGTATTTTTTAGTAATTGAACCACTAAAAAATAAATCATAATGTAAATTTAAATTACAGTGTGTTTACTTTGGTTAATTAGAAAACTATCCCACAAGGTAGTTTAGATTAATGCTTTGTAACTTTTTTTCTGCATGCACACACAGCTGGCTCCTCTCAGAAGCATCTTTCATTGCAAACAATGTGTTTTCACCCAGGTTAATGGAAGAAGTTTGCACTGATGGCGTTGCAGACCTTGCCTTTATTTCTGCTCACTGGAGACTCTTGATTACTGTCAGGGTCCTGTCTTGGGTATATAATCTTACTATTTTTTTTCCCCTTGGAAAGACTTTTATTTTAAGCAACTATGGACTACCAGTGTTTGTCTTTGATGTGAGAGCATTATAGAAATGGAGAAAAAAATAGTGGTAAGATATATGTAGTGATTAAGTTGTAGAAAAGTTAAAAATAATTCACATTACATCTTAAAATGATGTGGAACCTAAATGTGCTTTGTTAAACCCTCGTTAGTCATTTTAATTGAAATTGACATCCTATCAATTTGACAGTTCTACTTAAGCTGACTATTATTACAAAGTCGTGCCAACTTCTGCAAGGATGCAGTATACTCTTATTGTTTATAAATGATTTAGTAGCTTTTAGTAGCCAATATAGAAAGAGGATTGACAAATATGTTTAGGGAAAATTTGTACAGTAATGTTAGATGATTTTAGAAAGACTTATGAAGGAATAGCACATGGAATATCACAAAATACTGCATTGCAGAATAACAAGTGCAAAGTAAATACCACTTTTGAAATTCTTACTCTAATTTGCAGAGATTATTGGTTTTGCAGATTTATAAGACTTGAAGGTTTATAAAAATAATTTAGCTTTCTCCCTTATGCTCAATATCATAGAAAACTGATACCTATTCTTGCATGGGTTAGCTTTTTTCTTCAGTAGAGTTTCAGATTTCTCTATATTTCTTTTTTTTTTTTTTTTAATTTTTTTTTTCAACGTTTATTTATTTTTGGGACAGAGAGAGACAGAGCATGAACAGGGGAGGGGCAGAGAGAGAGAGAAAGGGAGACACAGAATCGGAAACAGGCTCCAGGCTCTGAGCCATCAGCCCAGAGCCCGATGCGGGGCTCGAACTCACGAACCGCGAGATCGTGACCTGGCTGAAGTCGGACGCTTAACCAACTGCGCCACCCAGGCGCCCCCAGATTTCTCTATATTTCTATAACCAGAGTACTACAAACTTAAATTGAGCAAGATAATTTTCTGTTAGGGTGCTGAATATTTGCTGTGGGTAATAATTATAAACTAATGGCATTTGCTTGTTTATTAGTCTTATTTTTTTACACTAAAGAAGTAATTTGTTCAAATACCTAACCAAGTGTATGTTTAACCTGAGTTATAGTGGATATCAGAAGACATTTAGAATGCCTGATAAATGTCTTCAGAAGGTGTATGCTAAAGTTCTATAATTGTATTCTGGTTATATGTACCCTAAAGCAAGTATTCATTATAGCAAACATGAAAACATGCAGAGGTGTTTTTAATAAAAAAGTTTAGAGATTATCATCGAGCTTTCCATTACCTGGTTTTGTCTGGTCTTTAGAAGCAAATCAGGTGCTTTATTTATAGAATGTAGCATTGTAAATAATATAGTCTATGAAGAAATAGGTTAAAGAGTTGAAATTAATTTCTAGTACAGCACTTTGTAGGTAGTCAGTACCCAACTTAACATGTAGATTGTATTCTTAAATGTTTAGGCGCCTGGGTGGCTCAGTCTGTTGACCATCTGACTTCAGCTGAGATCATGATCTCACGGTTCTTGGGTTTGAGCCCCGCATCTGGCTCTCTGCTGTCAGTGCAGAGCCCACTTTGAATTCTCTGTCCTCCCCACCCCCTCCCTCTCTCTCCTTTCAAAATAAGCATTTTTAAAAATTTATTAAAAAAATGCTTAGAAATAAAATATTTTTCTAGAGAAATAATGCTATAAGTGGCATCTCCACCTGTAATATTAGCCCATGAACATTCATTTGATCTATAAAGTAGCATACAAAACTATATTTTTTTCAAAGAAAATAACACTAATACTAATACGTGATTAGGAAAATAGATCACAGAAGTATTTATCTGGCATCATGGCATTTAAGAAAAAGACAGATTTGTGTGAAAGAGAGATGAGCTATGGTGCAAATAACCAAGATGAGAGCAGTGAAAGGCAGGAACGGGATGATACTGAAAAAATGAGCTTAGTAAAGGGTGTTAACAAAATACCCACACACTGTTCTGGGGGACTGGCTGAGCCCCTGTACTTTTTTTTTTTTTTTTTGACATTTTAAAGGGGGAACTATAAGCTAAATAAGCCTTAGGAAAACAAAGTCGTAGTCTTTATAAAACCCAGGCAATCCTTTAAATTCGTAACCATGGGTGGTAAATAATTTATATTGTTGTTATTACCAATGAAAAAAACAGATTGTTAGATTAAAACTTAAGTTTTTAATGTTTATTTTAGAGAGAGGAAGAGAGAGTGGGGGAGGGGCAGAGGGAGAAGCAGGCTCCAGGCTATGAGCTATCAGCACAGAACCCAACATGGGGCTCGAATTCATGAACTGCAAGATCTTGACCTGAGTTGAAGTCGGATGAAGTCGGATGAACTGACTGAGTCACCCAAGTGCCCCAGACTAAAACTTTTTCTGCGTTGTTTTTTACTTTGAGTATATTATTCCGGGGAAACAGTGTTGTTTTTGATACCATTCTTCAAAAAATCTATTTTACCCTGAAAGCATAGACTCATTACTATTTCAGCTTACCTAAACTACCTTGTAAAAACATTATTTCTATGGCAAAATTCATTCACTAATTGTTTGAGTACCTACTATATGCCAGACATTTTTCTTGGCATTCTAACTACAGAAATGAACAAGGGATAAGAATCCTTTTGAAAAATGCCAAAGAGTCATCTATCTTTATTACTTTAACTTGTCTTACTTTATGATAAGTGACCTTAACTAGTGTAGCTGTGATGCTCCATTTATACCCAGTATCCTAGGGAATATCCAAAAGAAATAGAGAATGGGTAATAAGTATATTAACCATTTTTAAATAGGGCAGAAAGGAATACCTTTTTAAGAAACATGGAAGAGAGTTCTTACCCTTTCTTAACTTTTCATGAAGAAGGATTCTTCTGATTATGAGAATGTTTTGAACTATTCACATCTATCATGCATGGCACCTCTATTTTTAGAAGGTTTCAAGTGGTACTACTCAACTACCATATAACTTAGGTGCTATTTACAGTTTAGAAGAGGCAGTGTAATAAGTTAAGTGAATACTCCCTGGATTCAGATCACCTAGATTTAAATCCCTGCTTCCTCTAATTTAGCTGTGTGATCTTGGGCAAGTTACTTAACCCTTTTGTGCCAGTAAAATTTTAAATATATAAAGTAATGGTAATAGTTGGTTAAGGTGAGAGTGAAATGAGTTAATTGGTAAGGCCTAGCACTTATAAATACTAGGTTACAGCTGTTACTGTTTGTCATGCTTGACACATAGTTGATGTAAAAGTTGCTTTTCTAGATTTTTTTTTTTTTTTTGCCAAGCACTTTATTATTTTGTTTGGCAGGTTTATGCTTTCAAGGAGAACAATTTGATATAATGGAAACCTGGGTTCTAGCTTTGGATCATCCACTGGTTTGGTCAGTTGGTTGTGGGAAGGGCTCAGATAAAATAATCTCTTTAATATTTTTGTATAAGATTAAACCATTTTAATTTTTTTTGATAGGTGAGCATGTTGAACCTTTGGCTGTTTTCGAATGCTCAACTAGAATTTATTTTCTCTGGAGTTTTTTGTTTAATGGTACTGTGAAATGATGATCCCAGATAACACAGTTTACCAGTGGCTATTAGTAATTCTCAAATTTTGAATTATTGGATGGTTTGCAGATTTCTTTGATGTGTGTTTGTGTGTTTAATTCTAAATTACTTGAAAAACATGCCCAATAAAAGATAGCTCCCTAAAATAACCTCTACCTTGGTGTTTCATGTCACTGGGAACCTATTTCATAAAACTGTTGTAATACTCTCCCAGTAAAATTTGAGTCAGATAAAATAGAAATAGATTTTTTCCCTAGTTACACAGTTTAATGTGTGTATGCACTTTTCATTAATTTAAAAATGTTATAAGCTTTGCTAAAATTTGCTTGTTTTTATGTCCTATTTCCTGGAAGACTAATCAGATTTTCATTACTTTGTCACTTCCTTCCAAAGGGTACCTTGTAGATAATGATGTTGTGGAATTAAAATAAATGTTGTAGTCAGATTTTACTGGAGTTCAAATCCTGTAAAGATGGTTGTATTTAACTCCCCACAAAGTTACTTGTGGTTTTTCCTGAACTTTTCCTTCTGCAGCAAAGTCCTATTTTCATTAACTACACACTATTTTAAAGTCGAAGATGGTGGTGAAAGATCAGTCTGTGTTACTTTTGGATTTTTTTTCTTTGTGAAAGCAATGGCAGTCTTGATTGTAACAGAAAACTATCTGGAATTTGGACTCGAAACAGGTAATCATTTCAAATTACTTTAAAAATCAATTTTGCTTTATCAAATGTTAATATTTTTTACTTCATTATTTAATTTTTATATCTGATACATTTTTAAAATTAGGGTTGAGGTGTCCTAAATAATTAACTTTTATTATTCTTAAATAAGGTCTTCCTTTTTTGTAGTTGTTTTAGCTGAATTTTTTGTTACCTTTTTTCAAAAATGCACCCCTTCCCCCTTTTTTCCTTACAGTTAAGTAAGTTTCTACAGTGCTAAAGTTTACTCACATAGATAAAGATGCAAATTTTAATGCAAATTTTATGCACACTTATGGAATGTACAAATATCAAAGGGATGTTTTCAAAGACTGTTCCTGCTAATAACCAAATTTTATTGCATTATGGCATACTAATTAGCACATGAAAGAGCTAAGCTAGTCGCTTCAACATTTAAGATGTTCTGTTTTCTAACATTTTATTTCCAAAGAAAGATTCTGTATTAAGAAATTTTTTTTTCTCTCCCTGCAGGGTTTACAAATTTTTCAGATAGTGCGATGCAGTTTCTTGAAAAGCAAGGTTTAGAATCTCAGTAAGTTTTTAAAAATACTAAGTATCACTTAAATTTTAATTTTTCCATTTTTTTGTACAACAGCATTTTGTGGCTTTTTGTTTTTAATCTGTGAGGATTTCTTTTTAAGTAGATTGTCCCTTTTAGAAATATCCTTGCTCGTAATTTTTACATGTGTATAAAGTTAGTATGTTTCATAGAATTCTTATTTGTATTCTTATTTGGTTTAATTCCTTAAATAACTTTATACTGAGTTGTATATCAAATTCTATGTTGAATTTATTGGTTGGGTTGTTACCAATGTGGCTAGAGAGGCCTGATTTAGTTTATAGTTCACCCAAATATGGCTCATTATAATTGAGTAAGAGAACTCTTTTTGTAAAAGTTTACTTAGTTTTTATTAGTTATTGTGGTTTGTAAAGTAATGGATTAGAAGAAAGGCAATTCCTAGAAAGTTAACTTAGAGAACTTCTTACTTTTTTTATTTATTTTTATTTTTTTATTTATAGGGGTCCTGTTTCAAAACTTACCTTCAAATTTTTCCTGGCTATTTTCTGTTCACTCATTGGGGCTTTTTTGACATTTCCTGGATTACGACTGGCTCAAATGCATCTGGATGCCCTGAATTTGGCAACAGAAAAAATTACACAGTAAGCGGAAAATGTACATAAGCACATGCAGATAAATAATATGTTTTCCATCTTAATGAAGGTATATTATTGTAATGAAATAATAAATTATTGTATTAAAAATTAATAAATAACCGTTTGATGTCATACTACTTCCTCTTCTAGAAGCAGGTTTCTTTTATTCACTTCTAAATTTTAAGTCCTATGTTTAAAAACATGTATCATTTACTCAATTTCCTTTTCACTTGTTAAAATGGAAATGTCAGTACTTCTGTTAGTTCTTTTTAAGTCAGAAGTCAGTGTTTATGAAATACTCCCTATAATTGAACTAAGGATCTGTGGAAATTTTCTTTAATCAGAACATTTTAATTAAAATATTTTATTTAAATTTTATGTAAATAATTTTATGCAAATAATTTTTTACTTAAAATGTTTTTATTGTTTTGAAAGTTAGAACTTTGTACATAAGAAATAAGTTTTGTTTTTTCTTTTTTAATTATTGATCTGTTTTTGAGACCCTTGTTAAAATAATACATTATTTTATTTGGAGATTGCTGATACTGTACAGTGTTAAATATCATAGATTGCTTTTAACTGCCAAATCCTATTTTAGTTCTCAAATGGAGAAATAATATTTGAATCTCCACATATAGTTCAAAACCCGTTTACCATATTCTTTGTGGTTGTTACAGATGTTTTTTGTTGACTGTTAGACACCTTGGCAGAACGACAGGTTTATATCTCTCTGAATTCATATCCAGACCAAATTTCTGTCTTGTCTTCATGTTTTGCAGTAGAAGCCCAAGTTGAGAATATTCCATTTTGATATTTGTGTATATAATCTTTGAGTTTCTCTGAGTGATCATTTTTCCCAACATTTCTGTTCTTTAAAACCCTGTATTTAATGAAATTGTTTCTCTAGTCTTTTCACATTATCTCTCTTACCTGTGTCATTTTCCTTTATTTTAATTTTGCAGTCTTTTTGGTTTTCTCCTTACCTCTATTTTTCGGCATATGCTCTATGTGTGTGTTTACTTATTCTCACTTCCCAGTAACCACTTCTTCCTCCCTCTTTTTTCCCTTCCTTTTTACTCAGCATGCTCTTGGCTACATCCTGCTTTTCTCCCAACATCCATCCATCTCTCTAATGGCTTCTTTTAAAACAAAACCTGGTTCTCCCCCTCCTCTCTGCACACACACTTCAGTCCACTAACCCCAGTGTTAGGATTTAAATAAGCTGAAAGGGTGGGTGGAGGGGAGCCCTTCACCAGCTACTGAAACCGCTGTGGGCTGCTCCTTGATACTAGAGTGTTCCCTAGCAACACTGCATACCTAATACTGCTGCTTTCTTCCCCCGCACCCGGTGGTTTACCCAGGCTGGGGGATGAAAGAATCACTTTATAAAAACATTTAAAGCATTTGGTGGTAGTTTAGGTTTGGGAGGGAGCCTATCTTCGTTTCCTTTTCAGTAAAATGTAGCTTCTTTTTAAAAAAATTTTCCCTTTGGGGTTGGGAGCTTTATTTTCAGTTCATTGCAGCCCCCAATCGTGTTTTAGCACTCTGCCATGATACAGGAGTGTGGGCAAGCTTGTTCTGTTGTGAGAATAGCAGGACTGGCACAAAGCGCGGCATTCTCCTCACCCCCACCACCAGGCACTAGTATGTGTTTTCATGCCAGAGCTTAGAACCAGAGTTCCACCTTTTTCGGTCAGGTTTTCATGGGTTTCTGACCCAGGCCTGTTTCCTCACACAGGTCACTGTCATTTGCATTGTAGTGATGATTTTAAAATGTTGCATGTATGTATTTAAAACTGTCTAGTTAAGCCCTTCACTGTGGTTAATTATGAAGCAATGTATGGTAATAAAGCAGAAGGATTTGTCTTTTTCTAAAATAAGAACTGTCTTTAGTAGTCATCTGCCTTTGTGGGATACAAACTTAGAACATTAATTAACAATGAATTATAATTCAGACCTAAAACCTTTTAGTGTATCAGGTATTTTGGTTTTCTGGAGTAATGTAAATTTCCTTGGTACATACAGGATAGGGAAATTAATTTCAGGCATGTTCATAATATGTCATGAGGAAATAAAAATATTTGAATCATGATTTTAATAGTCTTATTCAAACATTATGCATGATCATTGCATTTTGAAAGTTTCCTTATGTGTAAGTTGTTGCAGTAGGTTCCATGTGCCCTATGCCTGCTAGTATTTGGACCTTGCTAACACTGTTTCTTTCTTATACATAGTAAGGAGGCACTTTGTTTTAGCTGCACTGAAAAAGTATCAAAAGATGATGCCTGTATACTGAAAATCCATTGGATTCGTTGACTGTGGAAAGTTAGGGAATCATTTAAGTAGCTGTGTATTAAATCAGGGATATCGTGGGAGATTGTTAAAGAACACTAGAACAGAACTGAACAGATTTTGATTTTAGTGCTAGGTCTGCCTTTAACCTGTGATACTCCCATGAGCAAGTCACTTAGCTTTCCTGAATCCAAATGTTCTCATCTGAAAAATTCAGATAATGAGGTAGTTTTGCAGGGGCTCAGATCAGTGTCCTGTAATAAGGATAAAAAAAAATAGTGATGTCAGTAATACCTTATTACAGAATACTGAAAATAAGTTTCTACCTCATTTTTTAAGTTCCAAGTTCCTGTAGTTTATTAGTGTATTTTATTCCTGGATTTTTATGTTTTTTTCTTACATACTTTCAGAACATTACTTCATATCAACTTCTTGGCTCCTTTATTTATGGTTCTGCTCTGGGTTAAACCAATCACCAAAGACTACATTATGAACCCACCACTGGGTAAAGAAAGTGTCCCTTTGTAAGTATGGGTATTTGGTGGCTATTTTTTGTTTCCTTATTGAATCATAACTTTTTCAAAATGGTATTTCCTGTATTTAAGTTTTTTAATGATAATATTAGGACACTGTACTTTTAAAACATAAATAGAAATGCTAAAAGATGTGTTCTAAAACTGAAGCTACTGGCAAATCATCATTTAACCTTTTTATGAATGTGAACAATTATTAATCCACACCAATATTGTCTTGCACACTTGTAAGTTTTTCTGCTTCCTCACATCATGTCTAGTTGTTACCTGACATTTTTCTGGTTTGGGGCCTGTTTTTAAGATACTTTCTGCAGTTCTTTTTTTTTTTTCCCCCTTAATTGTGAACATTTTGGAGGAAATAATGAGTAGTACAAATGGAAACTCATGTTCAGCCATTATAAGAGTTGTTGATATTTTCCATATTTGCTTCCCCCTTTTTTGGTTTGTTTTTTGATGCAGTAGTTTTTCAAGTGAATTAGAAGTCTAATATTTTTATCCCTAAGAGCTTTAGTATGCACCTCTAAGAAATAAGGGCATTTTCCGACATAATATTATCATTATACCTATCAAATTTTAAAAATAATGCCTTAACATTATTAACTAATATTAGGTTATATTTCCCCTTTTAACAAAACTAGACAGTAAGGAAACATAGAAACAATTTATTAAAAGGTGCTAATAACTGCATTTGATATATTAACTCATTAACCTTGTGGAACCATGTTAGAGTAATAGAAAGAATCAGACAAAGCTGGTTCAAACCCCAGTTGTGATCTTCACTGAAACTGTCACTTGAGGGAGATTATTTAACTTCACTGAGCCTCTGTTTCCCCATCTGGAAAATGAAGATAATAGTATCTACCTCACAAAGTTGTCATTGGAATTAAATGAAAGAATACATGTAATGCAACCAGCTGGAAGTAAGTGCTTAATAAATGTTTCCTTTACTGCTCTGCCTCACCAGAATTAAAGTGGAAAACCTTGACTAGTCATTGACTACACAGTATACATTTTATATTAATGTATTTCTTTTATATCCTGGTACATATCTGTCTTGGAGTACTCAATCAGTGATGACCATGATGGTTTTTTTTTTTTAAGAGTTAATCTTAATGAACTAGGGAAGTATCTTTTGAAGTTGTAATGTTTTCCCCCCATACAAGTAAGTCTTAATGGCAGTTTTAACTTGAAAGATTCTCAAAGTTTTTAAAAAGTAATTTCACATAGTTCACTGTCCTATATTAAGCACCTGATATGTGCTAGAGATTAAAAGAGATGCTGAGCATGGTCTAGGTGTTACTTTCCAATTACTCACAGTGTTACCTTTTATCAAAGCAGAAACCATGGTCTTTTAAAAACATTAAACCACAAAAGGACATCAGAAGTTATCTCTTCTTTCTAAAATCCTCTGAAAAAGCATCATAAGGGTACATCTTCTCACCTGGAACCCTCATCTTAGTCTTGAGGAATTGCTCACAGCTGAGCCAGCTTGAGCACATAGGTTAAATGACTTGATAGAGAGGATTCTGAGCCATCTGATTTCTTCATAATATATCAGAATTACTGGTTTTCCAATGATCCCAGTCAGGAGCTCAGCAGAGAGGTCATATTGAAATATCTGTATAATCAGACAAAACTCTAGGCATGGGTTGTTGACTTGGTAGTTCCACATGTAGTCCCCTATAGTTTCCTTTTTTCTTAAACTCTCCAGTTTAAGAGCACTCCTTCTCTTCATTTCACAACCAATTGTTTTTCACAGACAAGGGTAGACAGAGAAGAGGATCCCATGTACTTTCTGCTTTTTTCTTGTAGATATATGTTACTACTTTACTTTCATGATCCATTTATCTGTCTACTTCTATTGTGCAAGTCAAAGTATTCTATAGTAAGGCTGTAGTATAGTGGGATACTTTTGTTTTATATCTCCAACTGTAGCTACGTATAGATATCCTGTGTTTTATATGGTGAAAATTGACATATTTAACTAGATGCTAACATATTTTGGTTTTTGAGAGCACCATATCAACTTTTTGACCTGTAGAATGACAGAAGCTACATTTGATACTTTGCGACTCTGGCTAATAATCCTGCTGTGTGCTTTGCGGTTGGCCATGATGCGCAGTCACCTGCAAGCTTACTTAAATTTAGCCCAGAAATGTGTGGATCAGATGAAGAAAGAAGCAGGGCGAATAAGTACAGTCGAGCTACAGAAAATGGTAAGTTTCATACTCTAGTCACAATGAAAAATAACAAACACTGTAAGAAAACAAAGCCTTTGATTTCCTTTAATAGTAATTTCATCCCATCATACTCTTAACGAAAATAAATGGTATAATCCTAAGTTGATACATATTAAGAGACCTCAATCTGATTGTGGGGCGAAGTGAAGAAAGAATCTCAAGTCCTCTTCCTGCCTTAGTACTTTAAGTATCATACAGTTTGGGTTGCAAAGCTATAGTATGTCTACTACTGCTAAATGGGACCCCAATTGATTTGGAAAATACTACAATATATTATGTCTAGCCTTTAAGACTTGTGAGGTAGGAAACACTAGTTTTAGTGACTAAATTAATTCCATTTAACATTCTTCCAAGTATTTGAACATGAAATGTAAACATTTAACTTAATGTGAATTCCAGAGAAGGAAAGTGCTAGGAATCCATGCACCATTACAGTTAGCTGGATCTATATAACCTGATCTTGTCTTTTTTAGAATTTTGATGTTGGGTCCCCTATTTTTCACTCTTCTTTCATAGTCAGGGACATTTATCAAGATTCAAACACTTTTCTTTTGTTTTACTGTACAAATTTTCACACTCTCTATAGTTTTACCTCAAATTTTAGTTGAATATGTTCATATAGAATGGGGATTTAATGTTTTTATTTATGAGGGGTTAATGACTCGGCATGTTATTTTTATTTGATGTTTTTGGTGTCTGTCTAGAGATTTTAGCATTTTATTTTATATTTGAAATGTAACTGAATATGCCATTTGAATTTAAGTGATTATTTTCTCCAATTTATATTAATCGCTTAAGAAGAACTATTTTTAAGGAATTTATTTTAATATTTTCACATTTTTTAAAAAACTCATTTTCAAACTAAGCCTTTCTGAAGTCCATTTGGGGGCATTTATAATGAAGTGTAGACTTATTAGCATTTAGCTTCCTTCCCAAGATGGAATTACTTATCTCTTAAGCAATTCATTTTGATAATTACATGAAAGTTAAATTCACCCATAACACATTCACCGTATTAGACACTTAAGGATGTTGTTGTTTGCAGGTGGCTCGAGTCTTCTATTACCTTTGTGTCATTGCACTGCAGTACGTGGCCCCTCTGGTAATGCTGCTTCACACGACTCTGCTTTTGAAAACACTAGGTAGGCATGCCCTGGTGACGAGAAAGGGTGTCGGTTTCCTTTCTGCCTATAATTAATAATGCTTTTTGTTACCTACAAAGAAATAGGCCTCTTAAAATTGTTTTCTGCTGGGGCGCCTGGGTGGCGCAGTCGGTTAAGCGTCCGACTTCAGCCAGGTCACGATCTCGCGGTCCGTGAGTTCGAGCCCCGCGTCGGGCTCTGGGCTGATGGCTCGGAGCCTGGAGCCTGTTTCTGGTTCTGTGTCTCCCTCTCTCTCTGCCCCTCGCCCGTTCATGCTCTGTCTCTCTCTGTCCCAAAAATAAATAAACGTTGAAAAAAAATTTAAAAAAAAATTGTTTTCTGTAAAAGTTTTAAGAAGAAACATGGAAAACTTTGAGCTGTAGAAGTTGATTCATCATCTTGGATTTGAAAACTCAAGTCCATATAGTTTTATAGTATTATGCTCTATTTGTTTGTAAGAATTGTTTGCTGAAGGTTAATTCCAAAATTTACTGAGAAACTCGAATGAGCACTCTTGGTCTTAGTTATTTTGTGTTGTAAGAGGATGATATAAGATTTTTGTTAGTGCCTAACGTTTAAATTATTGTAAGGTCCTTGTATATTTATATGAATTGCAAGATCCTGTAGTGAGGTCTACTTTAAATTTTTTTTTTTTCAACGTTTATTTATTTTTGGGACAGAGAGAGACAGAGCATGAACGGGAGAGGGGCAGAGAGAGAGGGAGACACAGAATCGGAAACAGGCTCCAGGCTCTGAGCCATCAGCCCATAGCCTGATGCGGGGCTCAAACTCACGGACCGCGAGATCGTGACCTGGCTGAAGTCGGACGCTTAACCGACTGCGCCACCCAGGCGCCCCAAGGTCTACTTTAGATATTGACAGGATAAAGATTTCTCAGTGGAAGAACAAAGTTCTCCCATAAGTCTGTTCACTAAACTATCAAGTTCCTGTGTGGTGTTATTTGAGAGCTATCCATTATTGTATTGACCATTTCCCTTTGCTTAGATCAGGCAATCAGCCAGTGTGGGGGTTTAAGAAGCCCAAAGGAACTAGCAGTATTAGTTGGGTGTGCTTAGTAGATACTATAGAGCTGATGACAGATGTAAATGGCCTTTAGGAATCTATGGAACCTAAAGAAGTAGCTCAATTATAAATTATATGACTCATATCCTATCCAACATAGTAAAATATATGATGAAAAAGTTTCTGGAAGCTAGCTATTAATAGTGTCTCACATTGAAATCGTAGATAGTTTCTGAGAAAGAAATTTATTCTGATATTGTAGAGGTAGAAAAGATTTCTAAGAAGTTACTGAGTCTGTCCCTGTCACTGCAGTAGAGGTAGTTGATTAATGTATTATACAAGGAAAAAAATGTTTTTGTTATTTTACCAGATTTTACTGCAGTTAATTAAAAGTAAATTAGACTTTTTATGTGTACTTTTACTGATAAGGCCAGACTGTAGTCTAGTCAAGTTAAATGAATTTTTACCAGGTATGTAGAAAGGTTATTTTACTTTATTTTCAACGTGAAATAATTTGTTGTACCACTAAACTTGTTCTCAATTTCAAGTATAAGTTGAAAAAATTATTTTATTTTTTTAATTAGAAGCTTTGAAATTAGTCATTGTTCAAGTTTTACTTGTGTCTTGAATTTTCTAGGTAATCATTCCTGGGGGATTTATCCAGAATCTATCTCTACCTTGTCAGTGGATAATAGTCTACCCTCCAATTCTGTTTACTCTGAATTGCCATCTACTGATGGGAAGATGAAGGTAACTGTTACACAAATAACAGTGGCACTGAGCAGCTTAAAAAACATTTTCACTCCTCTGCTTTTTCGGGGACTTTTGTCTTTTCTGACCTGGTGGATTGCTGCTTGTCTCTTTTCTACAAGCCTTTTTGGGCTTTTCTATCACCAGTATCTGACTGTGGCATGAATCTCCGTTAACAGAAAAGGATATCCAAGCCACACTTTGAATTGAAATATCTGTGCCCTTGAAGGGCTATCGGAAACTAGAAGAAAGCAAATACAAAGGAAAAAGACATATCAGCATATCTTGTTTTAAATGCTTCCTCTGTATTCTCAGGGTGAATCAATGGTATAATATTTAAAATTACAGAGTAGATTATTAACTACTATACTGTGGCATTGGAATTTTAACTCCTTGTATTAACTGATGGTGAGAGGGCTATCTACAGAGGTAATACTTATGATTACCTTGGTTTACAGAAACCTCCAGCAGTCTTTGAAACTTCTCATATGACTCTAGTTCTTGATCGATTGCTCTTAATGGTATAACGGTACTGTTAATATTCATAGTGGCTGCCTATAGAACAATCTTCAAACTGAGCCATGCTTTGGAGGAGGGAAAGGAGCTAAAGTCACCTCTGTTGGTAATATATTAGTCACTCTTCAAATAACAACAATAGCAAAATCCAACAGAAAGGAAGAAATAGCTACTGTATATTACAGTAAAGAAAGCTGCATAGTAATTTTAAATTTAATGGAGATGTACATGGTTAATATCTACAAGTATTGCTGCTTGAGAGTAGCAAGAGTATTGTTTTAAAATGTATTTTATCCAACTTGAGGGATCTTTTAAAATGATCGGCTATATGAACATTTGCTGTTAGGCTTGGAACTCCCATATTTTATTTTATTCTTTGATCCTAAATATAGTCCTTTTAATAGTCTAAAAATATTTATCAATATTGATCTGACTTTTAAAAAATTACTTTAATCCTGCTGACTACCTGTATGTATTGTATATATATTATATATTAAATATATAATATATTGAAATTATAAAAGATGAAAATATTGAATCCTTAAATATTTTAAGTTGCTGAATGTATATTAAATGTGACTGAATGAGATGTCTTTGTATCTAGAAATTTTCTTTCTTTTTGGAATGAGATTAAAATACATTTTGAAAGTTCATCAGATTAAGCAATTTATTTGCGTTGCCTATGTGTGAGACTGCTTAAAATTATATAAGTACTTAGGTGATTTCTCCCAAATAAAAATCTTTTTTTTTATCACTTTTCAAAACTCAGAAACTTCCCACTAACCAAATCTACAGGAATCATTTAAACATTGTTAAGTAGGATTTGTTTTAAGTTCATAGTGTTTAGAATTAGAAATGTTAATATTTTATTTGATAGGATGAAATTCAGGTAATTTGAATGATAAATTCATATGAAATGAAAAGAAAAAGTAAATTTTTTTGATGCTTTTTACATGTAAAACCTAAAATTAAGGGTTTCAGTTTTAAAGGGAATGAACGTAAGAGATAAATAAGGTTTGTGTGTGTGTTGTTTTTGTTTTGTTTTGTTTTTTAACAGAATTTATAGGTAAATGTTCTTCCATGTTAAGGTCTTGAGATTACATATTAGTGTTATTGTTTCAGTGCTATTATCACTGTTGAAAGCACTTTTGAAGCTCTTTTGGAATTCCTTCCAAGGCTTGTGGTTCACATTCATTCAAATAATGGAATACAGCAAATTCCTATCTTTTGTTACAGACTAAATATTTTGTAATTAGCTGATACTTTAAATATGACTGAGTAATAAGTGCTTAAATTGGATAAGATTCTTTGGTTGAAATGAATTGTTAATATAGCCTAATGATAGTTCATGCGTATTTCCAAAAGAAACATTCCAAATACATCTTAAGATAACAGAATCCATGAAAATAAGGATCTTCTGACAGGATGACAGCATTTATAACAAGATTATGACATTTATTTTGTATGTGAAAGTTCTGATATGTTGGACTTGAAAAGAACCTCACCTGATATTTATAACCATTTTTATTAAAGAGCTACATCTTAAAAATTAGAATTAAAGTTACTGTTTTGAGTTTCAAAGATTGTACTGTGGTAGAGTAATATGGAGGGAAAAAGGCATAGAATTTATTATTGGATGAAATAACATGCACTTCTGAAATACTATTGATTCACTCTTTTTAAACTTGAATTCTCCCTAAGTATACTGTGAACGTGTGCAAACTGCACATTAATTTAAGTAATGGGTTTGGTTTCGTTTTTTTTTTTATTCTTTCCAAACAAATTTAAAGAGAATGATTGTTACAACTACTAACTGGTTTATTTAAGCATCTTGTCTTTGTACACAAATTCTGTTCCTAAGTGTAAAGGGTTTGTACTTTATGTAAAACAAACAAAATTTTTAATTGAGATATAATTGACATACAGCATTTTATTTGTTTTAGGTGTGCAACATAATTATTTATATATATATGTATGATTCCAAATAATATTTTAATATTGTTAATTAGGCCAGTAGAATTCTTTTATTTTTTATGTTGGATTCTGGTCAATATAAATGCTTCAGAGGTCATTTACTTTACATTTCTGTTAAAGTAACTAGGAATCCTTATAATCTTGCTTCATATAATTTGTGGAATTGTATTTGATAATTTGTTGACTCCTGCCCCCCTATTCCCTGCCCATTACACTATAAAAATCAGAGCTCTATTCTCTCTCCTACCCCCATTGAAATGTCTGAAATGAAAAGCATATAATTTTATCTTAATATCCGTATGCAGTTTGATTATCTTTGGCATTTTCCCCAGAATTCCAATTGCTATGCATAAATGACCAACGCATCCAAGCAGAATGGGCTCATTGTCTTATTGTTTCTGATATAAATATCATTGGTAAAATAGTGACATTTCTTCTTGAGTTATGATTCAGAAGAGATATTCATCCATTAATGGAATTGATAGGTCCAGGAAGCAATAAGTAGAATTCATTATGAAATCTATAATTGGAACTTCACTGGATAGATTTTATTCTTTCAAATGAAAGATTAAATTCTCAGTACTGAAAAGCATAGGGTCTCAACATTCTCTGAATTCAAACACACTTTCTGAGCCATCTCATAATTGAAAATGGTCTATCATGGTATATGGCTCTATTCAGCAAAATAAAACTAAGTG
Organism: Herpailurus yagouaroundi; assembly: GCF_014898765.1. Taxonomy (NCBI): domain Eukaryota; kingdom Metazoa; phylum Chordata; class Mammalia; order Carnivora; family Felidae; genus Herpailurus; species Herpailurus yagouaroundi. The sequence continues at coordinate 89,040,486 of NW_024412377.1, forward strand.
ATTTTTGAATGTGGATCATCCTGCATCTTCACAGAGCTTTAGGTGGCTTAAAGAATCAGATTTAAACACATTTATGATCCTAGACCATGAACCCAGTATCTCAGATATTTCTACAGTATCATCTTTTAACTCCTACCCCTCTCATTATCTGTATTCTGGGTTTCTAACTCAGCTGGCTATATGCCATGAAAACTCTGACCTGGACACTAAGGATGATCACAAAGCTAATGTCAACCTCTCGCTTTAAAGTGGTAAACATTTTACTTATTTTATTTCTTCCTAAGAAAAACAAAAACCAGAGTGAGCCTGTCCTTATGCTTGTCTTTTGTTAGTTGAACTTCTTTCTTTTTAGCTACGAACTGTTAATGTTGGATGGGCCTATCTTTAATGATTCAGACGGCGTGTCTTTTTCTATTTCATTGTTCTTTCCTTTTTTCCCCCCTCAGAATCCCTTTATGTGGTTACTCCTCTCCTTTCTCCTACTTGGCCAAAGACTGTTCATTGTCTTAAATAAGGAGAAGCAGCATAATTTTGTGAAAAGAATATTAATTTAACCACCAGGAAACATCCTGTTTCTGCCTTCAATTAGCTATTTTTTGCATTTCTTACGCATTCAACCTATACTAATTAAATAGAATTGAATTATCGTCACTGTTGACCTCAATTTTATCATAAAATAAAGAATTTACATTAAATGTATGGCTGTGTTTTTCTAAATCTGATAGCATTTTCTCTTCGTGTTAGCGTGAGAAAGATAAAGAGCAATTTTTGGCTTTAGGAATGGTTACAGATCGTGTTAGAGGACTTTGACTTACTGTTTGTTAAAAACTACTTCACAAAGAGTGTTTTCTCCAGGAACATTTTGCTTTGTGCTCTTTTAATTATTCATTCAGAAAATATTTATTGAGTACATTTTATATTCCCTAAACTGCTCTACATACAGCAGTGAACAAAACATCAAAATCCCTCCCCCCCAAGGAACATAGAGTTTGATGTAGGAATGTAGCAAAATGAATATGAGTCAAATGTAGGACATATTAGATAGTGATAAGTTCTTTTTTGTGTGTGTGTGATGTTTATTTTGAGAGAGAGAGAATGCACATGAGCTGGGGAGGGGCACAGAGAGAGAGAGAGAGAGAGAGAGAGAGAGAGAGAGAATTCCAAGCAGTCTCCATGCTGTCAGCACAGAGCCTGGTGTGGGGCTCAAACTCATGAACTGTGAGATCATGACATGAGCCATAAACAAAAGTGGGACACTTAACCAAATGAACCACCCAGACTCCCTTAGATAGTGATATGTTCTAATGAATGGGAAGGAATCCAAGAAGGGAGAATATGAGGTTGGAGGGTAGGGATTGAAAGAAAACCTCACTGAAAAGGTAATTTCTGAGTAATGACCTGCAGGAGATAAGAGCCACCATAGTGTTTTTTTCTTATTATTCCTGTAGTTCTTTGGTTGACAAAACACCCTGATTGCTTGTACTTTGCTATTTGTGAGCTCCCTAATGAAATTTTAGAAGAGATGGACAATATTGTATAGTCCCCTTTTCAGGTTGGTATATTGTACAGGAAGGATTATAGGCATGGAATTTAAATGCTGCTTGTTTGCTAATGAACAGTAAAGCATGTAACAAATGTAATCTCCTGAGTCCACTTGTTATAGTTTTTCTGTCAGGTGCTTTTTAACTTAATTCAAACATGTTTACATTTTATTTCAGTAGAACTTTTAAAGACTCACAGGATTTCAAATGAGTTGCAGGACCCTAGAGCAATATGATGTGTCCATTTGGAAGTCAGATTTTATCCACCAGTTCTTTAATCTGTCAGATAATCTGTTACACAAATGTAATTTACACAACGGGTAACATGACTGAGGAAAAATTTGAATTAATAACATCTTATCAAAATTTTAAATAGATACCACAATTTGAGTAAATCAAGTGTACCTACTGCTAAAGTACTAAAAATGAAGGAGATGTATTTTTTAAAATAGTGCTCTATAGAAGTTAGCTTTAACATCTGTTTTATTTGGAATGCATTTTTCTTTCTGTAATTCTTGAAAACAATTTTATTTATGAATAGAAAATTCCAGAAGACTAAACAAATGAAACTATGTTGGTAGAATTACTTTAAATAAGTAGCAGTGGTTAACTTGTAGGAATTACTGTGACTGCGTTTATGTGTATATATACTTGTTCCGTTTCCATCATTTCCTTAGAGCATGAAATGCAACTTTTTCCATGTATTTAAATCTCTATCATTATAGTAGATAGTCCATGTACCAGTTTTGGATAAGTGCCTGATGTCTAAAGTTGAGATTCTGTCAACTGAATAGTCTGTTGAAACTGAATATCAGCATCAGAGAAAAAAAACAGAACTATAGGAATAAACAAATTTTATTTAACAGATTTTAACCTTAAAAAGTTTTTGTTATGTAAGTAGTGACATTTTAAAGGAGTAGCATTGCTAGCGCCTGGGTGGCTCAGTCGGTTAAGCATCCGACTTCGGCTCAGGTCATGATCTCATAGTTCGTGAGTTCGAGCCCCATGTTGGGCTCTGTGCTGAAAGCTCAGAGCCTAGAACCTGCTTCAGATTCTGTCTCCCTCTCTCTCTGCCCCTCCCCTACTCGCATTCTGTCTCTCTCTCAAAAATAAAATAAAAACATAAATTTTTTTTTCTTTTTTTTTTTTAATTTTTTTTAACGTTTTTTTATTTATTTTTGAGACAGAGAGAGACAGAGCATGAATGGGGGAGGGGCAGAGAGAGAGGGAGACACAGAATCAGAAGCAGGCTCCAGGCTCTGAGCCATCAGCCCAGAGCCCGACGCGGGGCTCGAACTCATGGACCGCGAGATCGTGAGCTGAGCTGAAGTCGGATGCCCAACCGACTGAGCCACCCAGGCGCCCCCAAATTTTTTTTTTTAAGGAGTAGCATTGCAACAATCGAGAAAGCGGAGTCATTTCAACTGTTGTCACTAAAATAGTCACGGTTCAGAAAATGAACCTCAATCCTTCATTTGTAGTATGTAGTACTTCACACTACACACAAAATTTAATTCAAGAGGGACCATATACCTCATTGTAAAAACTAACACCATACAGGGTGCCTGGGTGGCTCAGTCGGTTAAGCATCTGTTAAGCGTTCGGCTATTGGTTTCGGCTTGGGTCGTGATCTCCCAGTTTCGTAGGTTCAAGCCCCATGTCAGGCTCCACATTCACAGTCCGGAGCCTGCTTGGGATTCTCTATCTCCCCCTCTCTCTACCTCTTCCCCACTCACACTGTCTCTGTTTCTCAAAATAAATAAGTAAACTTTAAAAAAATTAAAAAGAAAAATTAAACCATGAAGTTTTTAGAGGAAGTCAGAATAGCTTGGTAATTTTAAGGGTGGACAAAGGTTTGTTAGTATGCAAGCAATAATCAAAATTTGTTTAAAAATTTTTTTAATGTGTATTTCTGAGAGAGAGAGAAGGAGAGAAAGAGAGACAGTGCTCCAGCCGGGGAGGGGCAGAGAGAGGGAGAAACAGAGCCTAACACTGGGCTTGAACTCATGAACCATGAGATCGTGACCTGAGCCAAAGTTGGATGCTTAACTGACTGAGCCACCCAGTTGCCCGAAATTTGTTTATGATAAAAGAAATTTCATAGAGATTTAAAACTTTTCATCAAAAAACTTAAGAAAATAGACATGTCACAACATGAGGTAAAATGAGGTAAAATATTTGCAAACATGAGGCAAAGTACTGGTGTTTAAGACATATAAACAACTACCAAAAAAGAAAAAAAAAAAGATGAAGGAGTGGGCCAGAAATTTAAGTAGATCCTTCACAGTTGACCAAAAAACACATGAAAAAGTACTCAGCCTCTAGGAGTTGTTGTTGTTGTTTTTTAAGTTTATTTATTTTGAGAGAGAGAATCCCAGGCAAGCTTTGTGCTATCAGCACAGGGCTTGACATGGGGCTCAGCTCAGTCTCAAACTGTGAGATCATGACCTGAGCCAAAATCAAGAGTTGGATACTTACCTGGCTGAGTCACCCAGGTGCCCCAAACGCTAGCACTTTTAATATGATGATCCTTATTATAATTTTGTTATATTTCTTTTACTGAATTTGTTGAGGTTCTTAGATCACCAGGTTTTTATCTCAGGTCAAGTTAAAAGACTGAACATTTTTTCCATCTTAAGGAAGTAAGTTCAAATACAATTGCAATGCATTGTTGCATTTTACAGTTTTTTTGACTGCAAGTTGTCTCTTGCAGACAAATGTGTTGAAAGAAAAGAGTGTTTGATTCTTAAAAGTTAGGATGGTTACATAAAATGTTAAGTACTAGCACTATCAAGCATAAAAGGTTTTTCAATTACATGATAAGACATAAGCAATAAATTTGATAATAGTTTTCTTTGCCTCTTTAAGTTCTGATTCTGCTTGAGGGTATTAAAAGTTCTTGGCAGAAGGAGTGGATTTTAATTTCACATTTTAAGTGAGCGAGCACTTTCTGGTCTTGTCACTTCATTTGAGTACCTCTTAGAAGTACCATGTTTGTAGTTATTAAGCTATATTTGTTGCTGGTTGTAAAGCAATTAAAAAAAAAAAAACCTTTTTGTCTGTTACTTTTAAAAAAGTAAATTTGTTCCACAACTCATTGACACTGTTTTCTTTAGATGATTTTTCCTCTCTGTTTATTTTGGATAGTTTTTATGGCTATATGTTGAATTTTTTTTTTTTTTTTTTTTTTTTTTGGGCAGTGTCTAGTCTGATGTTTAACTCATCCAGTGTGTTTTTCGTCTCAGACCTTTTTTTAATCTCTAGAAGTTAAATTTGGGTCTTTTATATTTCATACATGTCTCTCCTTAACACGTTTATACTTCACTTTCTTGAACATATAGGGTATAAGTTTATAATAGTTGATTCAATGTCTGGGTCTAGTAATTTTATCACTTGTGTCACTTTGGAACTTGTGTCTGTTGATTGATTTTTCTTCTCTTTGTGGGTCAATATTTTTTCATTTGTTTGCCTGCCTGGAAATCTCTGGATGGCAAACACTGAATTTTGCCTTGTTAGGTACTGGATATTTTTGTATTTCTTTAAATTTTTCTGAGCCTTGTTCTGGAATGCAGCTACATTACTAGGAGACAATTTTGATTCTTTTGAGGCCTGTCATTAAGACAAGGGTAATCTTTAAGTTGGTGCTAATTTTTACCCACTAGTGAGGAAATACCCTTGTGAGTACTCCACCGGTGCCCACTTTGACTTGTGGGAGCAGGAACTATCCCAGCCCATTTGAGTCCCAAGGATTGTTCTGCCTGTTCCTTTCTGGGGGTTCTTTCCTTAGCATTGGGTGATTTCCTCAGATGAATCCATTGATCAACACTCAGCTGAAGACATGAAGGGACTTTGCCAATCTCAGAGCTTTCCCTCTGCAGCTCTCATTTCTGATACTCTTCCCTGATTTTTTTTTTTTTAATGTTTATTTGTTTCTGAGAGAGAGAGAGAGAGAACATGAGCAGGGGAGGGGACAGAGAGAGGGAGACACAGAATCCAAAGCAGGCTCCAGGTTCTGGGCTGTCATCAACACAGAGCCCAACCCGGGGTTCGAACTCATGGGCCACAAGATCATGACCTGAGCGAAGTTGGATGCTTAACCAACTGAGCCACCCAGGCGCTCCTCTTCCCTGATTTTTAGTTGCCTTTTCCTCACAAAACTGTCATCCCTGGGAGACCACTGGGCTCAGTTTAGGTTCTTCTTCCCTGTGCTGTGGCTTCAATGCTTTAGTCAGTAAGCTAGAGCAGAGTTCACCTCCTGATTTTCTTCTTTCAGGGATCATGGTCCTCTGCTGCCCTTTCAATATCTGAAAAACTGTTGTTTCATGTATTTCGTTCCGTTTTTTAGTTCTCTAAGATGAAAGAATACATCTGATCCCTATTAACTTCACCATGGCCAGAAGTAGAAGGCCCAGCTTCCGAGTTTTAATTTTTTACTGGAGATTTTTTATTCTCCATGAAGAGTCTGTTCAGAGACAGCCTTCCATTCACATATATTTTCAAAGATTTGTCACTTAACATTGTTTGTCATCAGGGAAATACATATTTAAATCACAATGAGATAGTGATATATACTCGCTGGAATGGCTAAAATTTAAAAACTGACACTGCTAAATGATGACAAGGATATGAAGCAACTGGAACTCTCATACTCTGTGCTATAACTACATTGGAAATGATACAATCGCTTTATTAAAAGCTCTAGTATTTTTGTTTTTAGTTAGGCTCCGTGCCCAACATGGGGTTCGAACTCACGACATCACGATCAAGAGTCACATGCTCTACCAACTGAGCCAGCCAGGTGTATTTCTGGTAGTTTTTTTTTTTCTTTTAATAAAGCTAAGAATACAGCTGCCCAACAACCCCACAATTCTACCCTTAAATGTTTACCTAAGATAAGTAAAAATAAATCCACAAAAAGATATAAGATACGCATAGCAACTTTATTCATAAGAGCCCCAGACTGAAACAGATAACATGTTCATCAATAGTAGAATAAACAAACATATTGGTACATGTGTTCAGTGGAATACTCAGCATAGTAGTGCATAGTAATACCTGCCTAGTGACTTCCTTACAAAGGGTACGGTATGGAAAGGGGGGGGAAAAGCTAATTTTACAGTGGAGAAACCTAATAAACCTCACCTTAACAAAGTGATCAAGTTGTTAACATCAGTAAATTATGTTAGTAGTATGTACCCTTAATAATGTGATATAATGAGAATGATGATTTACTGCTATGGTTTCCCTCCCCCAAACCCATAACACCAGTATAATCATGAGAAAAGCACCAGAAAGAGGTCCCAATTGAAGGACATATTATAAAATACCTGACCAGTACTTCTCAGAACTTTTCAAGAATGTCAAAGAGAAGGAAATTCTGAGAAACTCTTAGAGCCAAGAGGAGATTAAGGAGACATAATGACTAAATCTAATGTATCCTAGATAGGATCCTGAAAGAGAAAAAGGGCATTAGGTAAAAACTAAGGAAATCTGAGCCAAGTATGGACGTTAGATAATAACAGTATATTGATATTGGTTCATTAGTTGTGATAAATGTACCATAATAATATCAAGATGTTAATAATAGGAGCAACCAGGTATGAAGTGTATAGAGCTCTCTGTACTACCTTTGCAGTTTTTCTGTAAATCCGAAGTTGTTCTACAATAAAAAGTTTATTTTAAAATATATGTGAAGTTTACCTACAGTTTTATTAAAGTTACATAAATATTAGACTCCAGGAATACTGAGGAAGAATAGAGGTCATAGGTTTCTAAATGCAATGGAGTGCTTATTCTTAATGCAGCAAGATAAGGAGAATAGGACAATATAATATATTCTTCATGAAGCTAAGTTGATATAATTTAAAGATTTGTTCTTTATCCTAAGTTTGTTTCTAGAGTTTGTGATGTTACAGTATCTTTTGCTTTGAATTGATGCTAATAGCAAATTTGGTCTACTCCTATACAATCTCAGTAAGAGTTCATTATTAGACCCTGAAATTAAAAAAATCTGAGCCACCGCCCTTTTCAGTTCATTTTCTGAAATCTTTCAGAAAATTTCCCTGCTGTGTAGAGCCAAATACTGTTGCTTTATAGTATTTCTCTTACATCTACCTTTACATATTTGAAGAGTCTAGATACATATCTGATACTTTCTGGCACCCTTGAGCAGAGGAAATAAAAGCAGAAGAACCAATGAAAGAGTTCCCACAATCTCATCTCACATCCATGCAGTGGAGAAAGGAAATGCCAGGATCTTCCAAAGTCAGATTATCAACTCATTAGGTAGAAAATGAAGGCCCTGGAAAATAGGGCAGCCCAGGTCAATGGATTCAGAAAGTGGTAGAAATCTGCCTATAATGGAACCCCAAAAGGTTAATCATGGGTTTTGTGTTTTAGGGTGGAGTGAGGTAAGTTTTTTTCTTGTTACAAGATTTGTAAGCTCCACTGATCTTTTGAAGCTACCTGAAAATAATTTAAACCTTCACCTTCTACAACTGCTATTACCTTGTGTGGTAATGCATTTATTTTTTATTTTATTTTATTTTTTTGATTTTTATTTGTATTTATTTTGAGAGAGCACAAGGCGGAGTCGGGGGGGCGGAGGAACAGAGAGAGAGGGAGGGAGAGAGAATTCTAAGCAGGTTACGCACTGTCAGCACAGAACCTGAGGTGGGGCTCCATCTCACGAACCATGAGATCACACACAACCTGAGCTGAAATCAAGAGTTGGATGCTTAACCAACCAACCCACCCAGGTGCCCTCCCCTTTTTAACTTAAATACATCTATGTATTTTAAAGTTTGTTTTTGAGAGGGAGAGAGTGCAAATGGGGGAGTGGTAGAGCAAAAGAGAGACTGAGGATCCTGTGCAGACTGCACTGACAGCAGAGAGCCCAAACCCAGTGTGGGGCTCGAACTCTCAAACCATGACATGAGATTATGACTTCAGCTGAAGTTGGACCGCTGAACCCACTGAGCCACCTAGGTGCCCCTGGGTAGACATTTGCAGTTAAAAAGCACAGTGAAATTTCAGGTGTTCTCATTGATAGCCATACCTCTGTACCCTAAGTGTATGTTGTAGTGAGTATATCCTCCATTCAAATGTGCGTTAGTTTGCCCAGCACACGTTTAATGGTTCCTCTCAGCCACTATAATGTGTGCTATGCATATAAATGTGAACAAGACAGTCTTTGCCTTGAAGTGGCTCCTAATCTAGTTGAGAGACATGATTGCCATACAGTATGGTAAGTACTTTGTTAGAGATTAGTGTAAATTTGATTTTTAGGGGAAACTTTATGAAAGACAAAGGCTGCATTGAAAGTTGGAGTTTATGTAGTTGAATTGGCTGAATGTTAAGAAAATCAAGATGTTAAGAGTTATCAATACTCTTAATGTTAAGAGTAATCAAGGCAGAAATTTCAAACTTAATAGTTGGAATAATATTGAAATAAAAGATATATTCACCAATCACTGATATGGTGGCAGCTGTCTGAAACCTTATTTAAGCCACTGTTTAAGAAGTCTGGGAATTGAATTATAAACTTGCTCTTAGTAGGATTCCGTATTTGTAATTACGATGAAGAAAAAAGATAGTCTGTCAAGGAAAAAAAGAGATGGTCTGTGTCAGAGTCTACAACTCCTTGTAGTTACTAATGGGACACAAAGTAGAAAACATTAAATGTATAAAGCAGACATTTGTCCAGAGACTGAGACAAAGAGAGGTGGAATTTAGATTAGAGACAGTGATGGGACACCTAGGTAGCTCAGTTCAGTGTCTGACTCTTGATTTCAGCCCAGGTCATGATTCTGGGGTCTTGGGATCGAGCCCTGCATTGGGCTCCACACAGTGTGGAGCCTGCTTGAGATTCCCTCACTCTCCCCCTACCCCTCTCTCCTTGAGTGCAGTGTCTCTCTCTTTCTCTAAAATAAAAAAAAAAAATTAAAAAAAAATTTTTTTTAAAGATTAGGGACAGTGGAAGAAGGAATGAGTTTTGTACTGCAGAGAGGGGAGAGGTGGTCTAATGGCTGGAATGTGGAATCCTTCCACATTCAGTGCCAAGGCAAAGACCATGTTATCTCAAATGAAGATCATTATATGCTACTAGGCAAAATGAAGAAAGTTCTATCAGCTGTTTTCCTGGATCTCTTCAATTTTGACCTTCTCTGAAAAATTTACAGTTTAAGGTGACTGACTCAAACTCACACGAATCCCTGGTTGTGCTGCTCCTGATGTTGGATGGTGTTGAAGTGTAAAGTACATCGAGCTAAGGGGAAGTTGAATTGCCGATATATGTTATTCAAATTTAGTGGGGTATATTTATGTGGTTTTCTGTCACTTCCATGTGTGGTTATTGTTGGCTAAGTTGGTTAAGCATCTGACTCTTGGTTTTGTCTTGGGTCATGATCTCATGGTTTGTGAGTTTGAGCCTCATGGCGGGCTCTACGCTGACAGCACAGAACCTGCACAGGATTCTGTCTTTCTCAAAATAAATAAACTTAAAAAAAAAAAAAAACAAAAAAACACAACGAATATGTTGTTTCACTGTATTTTGTGACATAGTTGTTATTTTCAATGTTAGAATAATTGTGATGTGATTTTTTTCATTGTAAGTAGCTATTCACTTTTTAACCTAATTCTATATACATAATTATATATTTTTCTTCAAGAGAGTTCCCCAAATTGTTTATGCTTCAAAACCCACAAAACCTGAATCTGCCCATGTTTAACTCATCTAATAGGACCTCAGCTCATTCTCCCTTCTGCTCCAATAACCAATCAATCAAACAAACAAGTGACAACAATAATTTGTCCATCTGCCTGCTGATGCATGTAAGTACGAGAAGGTAAAATTTTATTTCCCATTTAGATATACAAATCTTTAAAAAGGACGTGCCTATTTGAGGTAGTATTTCACCTGGTTGAGTTTCGGTTATGTGTAATCGGTTAGTCCAAAACTCTGACTCCCATATAGTTCCTACTTCTTTTAACTGCGAGAAAATGAAGGCACACGGTTGATTCTAGAGATGAGGATACATTATCAACAGAGAGGTAAACAGGGCAGAGGAAGGAGGCTGAGAATTTAGAAAGCCAAGACCAGCCACATCCCTATTTATCCTGGTAGAGTTACAAACAGAAGCTTTGGACAAAGGAACCATTCCTCACTGGGGAACTTTTAAAAAGTTTTCAGTGACCCTAAAAGCTGGACTGTTTTTTAGGAAGCTGCCTCCAGAGACCACTTAGCAAGAGGATAACTATTAAAATAATAATTCTTTAAACCTCCTGAGAGGTTTGGCAGCTTTGGTAGACTTGATTTTTCTCAGGTGAGTGGGAGAATGGTCAAAAGATTTGGCATGTGGAGGAAGCTGATTGGGCAGATAAAGGCTGAATGTAGGACTCTAGATTTAGTTGGGTGAGTTTTAAGCGCTATTTTGTAGGTAAGAATATGTAAGTGGAAGATGCAGGGAAAGACCTGGATTCAAATCCTACTTTATACTACTTGATATGGCCTAGTTCCTTCTGCTGTATTTTGAAGATAACAGCAACCCTCCAGGGTATTCAGGGTTGTCATAAAAATAAAAATAAATCCGTAACTGACACATAGGCCAGGGGTTCATAATCTGGGGTATACAAATGGCCTTGAAAAAGGAAAGTAAATCTTAAAATTTCAGCTCCACAAACTCAAAATTTCATTCAAATATTTCTCTGTGTGAACACTTTGAGGAGAAAGTGGTTCATAACTTTCATCAAATTCTCAAAGAGATTTGTGACTAAAAAGATTAAGTGTCATTGAAGTAGGATCTCATTTATGTTTGAGAATGAATTGCAAAGAAAAAGGTTTGAAATTCTCCCGAAGTAGAATAGTCACCAAAAAGTAAAACAGCTGGGACAGAAGAGAAATAGGTTATAGTGAGGAAAATGATCAAGTTGACACTGATTAGATAAAGTAATTCTATATTTGTACTCAGTACTAGTCTTTGTAAGTATATTTCTGTTTCTATAATGAAAAGAATATAAAACATTTTCCTCTTTTTTCTGCCATGAGAACATGGTTGATATATTTTCAATGCAGTAATTTTCAAAAGCATTGGAGTGAGAGTTTAAAAATTAATAATGTAGTCCTGGCCCTACCACCTGAAAAATTATGCGATTTTTGTGCAAGTCATTTGCCTCAGTTTCCCCAAGTGTAAAGTAGTAGTGGGAAACCATTTCTTTTTAACACTATGTCTCAAAAATTGACTAATAAATGAAAATATATTAACTTTTTTTTGAGGAACGAGCTACTTAAAATCAAGATGTTATAACATATTTTTCTTTCAAAATTCAATCTCTTTACAAATTTTAGCAATAATGACATCCCAATTCATTGTAATCATTTGTCGAGGAGCTTTAACTTGGTATCTGCACTTTACAGTCCTATCATATTGATAGTGGATATCATAAATAATCAGTTACTTTGCATGTGTAGTTTTTACACAGCTAAATCATACCAGTGATATCCTATTGCCAAAGTCCAAAATCGCTATGTCCCACAGCACACAGACTCACACACCCTCATTCACCCATCACCCAACACAACTGTATGCATCGTTATATACTTAGCGTAAAGATCACCTTGGCAGGGCTGGAGGGTGGGGGCTTTCTTCAATTTCTGCAGTTGAACAGAACTTAATACTTAACTTGCCCTTAATACTTAACTTGTTCAACTTTGTTTTCTCTGCCAGACTATAAGCACCAGGTGGCAGGAGTTGAGTTTTTCCTACTACTTTGTCTCTAGGACTTAGCAAACGGCCTGATCTATAACAAGCCCTTAAAAAAGATGATTATTATTACTTTAGTTATTTTGAAACTGTCTTAAATTTACACCAAAGTTTCAAGGATAATACAAAGGACTTTTTAAATTTGCTCAACTATTTGATAGTAAGTTGCTCACAAAATGCCTTTTCTATCCCAAATCCTATGGTGTTTTCTTGCCAAAGACATTCTTCTGTATAATCACAGTACAACCAGCAAAACCAGAAATTTGATATTGATACGACTTCCATCTAACTTTTAAACCATAGTCAGGTTTTGCCAATTTTCTCAGTAATATCCTTTATGTAATCTAGAATTTGACTCCCTGAATTTAGTTGTTAGGCCCTTCAGTCTGAAGTAGTTTTTTAATCTTATCTTGGTTTTCATGGCCTTAACCATTTTGAAGATTTTAGGCCAGTTATTTTATAGGATGACCCTTAGTTTGGATTTCTCTGATGCTCCTTTATGAGTAAATTCAGGTTATTCAACTTTAGAATTATCACAGAAGTGATGTCTTGCTTTTCTCATTGTAGCCTATTGGCTGGCACACAGTTGATGATGTTCACTTTAGCCCCTTGGTTAAGGGGGTGTCTGCCACTATAAAGATGTCTTCTTATCCCTTTGTAATAAGTATTTTGTGGAGAGGTACTTTGAAAAAATGTAAGTATCTTGGTCCTCACCAAACTTAGAATTCATTTAAATCATATGGACTACTGTTTATTAATGAGTCATTATCTGTTACTATCATTTTTTAAAGTTTATTTATTTTGAAAGAGAGAGAGAGATCGTGTGTGCACACGTTGGGGAGGGGCAGAGAGAGAGAATCTCAAGCAGGTTCTGCACTGTCAGTGCAAAGCCTGATGTGGGGCTCGAACCCACCAACCAAACTGTGAGATCATGACCTGAGCCAAAGTCAAGAGTCTGACACTCAACTGACTGAGCCACCCAGGTGCCCCTGTTACTATCATCATTTATTTTGATGCTCACATTGTCCCACTGCCAGTGCAAGTTCCTTCAAGCTGGCTTTTATGACCTTTGAACATGTCTCCATTGTTCTCTGAGATCTTCCTTACTTTCTGGCACAGCCAGGCATTCCAGACTCATCTTGCACTTTCCCTCTTCTGGAATCAATTATTTCTCTAAGAAACTTGAGTTTCTTGTAGTGAAGAATGGTATTTAGAAACCATGAATTTAGCATTCAGGTGTATATGGCTGTTGGATCGTTCTTGTTCCCAGACTTTCTCAGAGGACAGAGCCATGGGATAGAGGAGTGTAAGTGCACGTACACACGCACACACACTTGTGTGAACATGCAGACACTCATTGACAGTGATGTTTATTTCACATTCCATCTATGTTTGTTGATAACCATAGCAGTGCCACCTTCCCCACCATGGATGGCCACCTAAAGCCTTTAAGTTCAGCATTGTTCAGGAAGGGGAGGGGATCAAAGAGTACCTTTTAAATGTCTGAATAAAAACGCACTTGACATGTTACTCACCTGTGTTTCAAGTTCATCCAGCCTCTTGATGTGTTTTATCTCCTTTCCAAGGCTAATCTGCATTTCTCTGGGTGTACGATAGGGAGGGCTCTGCCTCATTGGAAGAGGAATATAAAGAGTCAAAGCTTTTTTACCTTTATCGTAAGTTTTTTTTGTATTTGTTTAGCTCAGTATTTCTCACTTGGTCTTTTTGGCAGGAAAGAAATGCTTTATTTTGGGATTGTCACATACACCAAGGTATTTTGTATCCCTCACTCTACATTCACTATTGCCACCTGAGGCCCCCCACTTAAAAATGGGATAACTAAAAAGCAAAAACAAAGCACTTTTACACGTTTCCAGCTGCCTTGTAGGAAGGCCACCTTCCCCTAGTTGAGAACCCCTGGAGCTCTTAGCAGTTTGTTAAATAGTTGTTTTCTGATACATTCTTAGGTTCACGCTAATTCACATGGAAACTCACAGAGAACAGTTTGACTACCTCACTCTATTCTCCATCGAGTGGGTTAGCCTTGTAAAATCAATGCTTTCTTTTTGATCAAGAAAAATTACACAAATTTTTGACTTGGTAAATGTCCCCTGTTGATCCTATTTTGGGTACTGAGACCCAAAACCAAATGCTGCTTTGTAAGGAGACTTTCTTCTGTCATTGAAATGTCCCTTGAATTAATTGAAGTATGTAAGCCTTAAATACAAAGCTGTCTGAAGCAATTGGACTCTCAGTATTTAAATTAAGGCCCCAATGCCATATATGAAATGTGTGTTATTAGCTTTTTAGCTATATGTTTTCATAGGAATGGTAGATTGTTTGGGCTTAGGCAAGTTAGCTTCTAGCTAACAGTCAGGGCTATACTCAGCAGGCTCGTAAACAGAGGGATTCAGTGCTGTCTCTCCCTGATGGACAAGGAAGGGCCACATTTTCTCCAGGCCAACAGGCTACAAGAACAGGTCCATCCTCCTTCACTGGTGGTTTGTACAGCGGCCTACCTGCACTGGGAAGATAGCACAGTCTTCAGCTAGAGTTGTTTCTTTCCCTCTGTGTCTCAGTCCTTTTAGGCTGCTATAACAATATCATGAGTAGGTGACTTATATATAAACAACAGAAATTTATTCCTCATCCTTCTAGAGGCTAAAAGTTTAAGGTCAGAGTGCCAGCCTGGTTGAGCTCTGATGATGGCCCTCAGTGAGGGCCCTCTTTTCGGTTGCCGATAGCTATCTTCTGACTGTGCCCTCTTGTGATGGAAAGAGGGGCGGGGGGGAGATCTCTGGGGTCTCTTTTAAAAGGGCACAAATCCATTTAGGCGGGCTCCATCCCATCTCTGACTTAATCTCCTAATGGCCCCACCTTCTAATATTATCATGTTGGAGTTTGGGATTTCAACATATGAATTTCATGGGGACAAACATTCAGTCCACTGCACAATGGGACTCCATAAGAGTTTCCTTGTGCCCTGTTCTGCCCTGAGTTTAGAGGAGAAAAAATCTCCTAGTTCTACCATCAAATATAGGAAGGGGAAATAAATAAGTTTCAACTCATGCTATGCTTGAAAAATTACTTTAGACTTGAGAGTAAGCTTTGTATGAATACATGATAGGATTTTAAAACTTAGTGGGGTGCACTGCTCTGTTTTGGGTAGAACCCATGAGAAAGATATTTACTGCTTACCAAATATGTGTATGTTCCCTCATAACACTCAGTTCTTTTGCAGTTAGGTGGGGCTGTGTTGACTGGTTCTACCAACTAAGGTGAGCTAGGGCTGTGAGAAGAGTTGTGTGTCACCCAGCCTCAAATTTATAAGGATATATTCATTTTTATGAATGCTTTCAAGTGAACTAAATTTGAGTTGTACTAAAACTGGACAGAGATTTCTGAGATAATTTCCAGCCATCCCAGGAAATGAGAGATATCATTACATCATTGAATACCTCCATTTAGAACCTAATGTGTAGTTTTATTTGGTTTGGTTGTAAACAAGTTTGAACCAGGGTTGATATTCATTACCTGAAAGGACCTAATCTGAGTGGGATTGCTTCAGTAATTTAAAGAAAAAAGCAGATTAGAAAATTGTGTCAACATGACAATATTTCATTGCTCTTCAGTTAATAGTTTAAGCCATAGGAAATTTATGTTAACTCAAAAGGAAACTCACACACTGTAAAGTACATAGTTCTCCTCCTTTGCCTTCCCTTCCCTTCCTTTTCTTGGGAACCTGGTACATATTATTTCAAGGGCATTTCCAAAGACTTGCATCAGCAATTTTTATACCTATGAGTGGCTTCTTTCAGCTCATTTAGGATCCTGGACAGATGTAACATACACACCTACCTTGGGGTATCTTATCTAAAATCAAATATTTCTTCATCTGAGAATTTTTTTAGGATTTTGATCACTTGATGCTTTTGAAAAATGAAGATTTTGCACACTGTGTCCTTATGACCATTTTTTTTTTTTTTTTTTTTGGTATTTGGTGAACAACAGAAACAAGGAGAAAAAACAGAACAATTTCACACCTCAAATTGAAGGAGTTGATTACCGTCATTTTGATGATGCGCCTTTTATACGTTTGCAGTGGTTAAGAAAGACGTTATGGTTTGGAGCATGAGCACTTTAAAATGATTCAAAATTATTGAAGAGCTACAAATTTTATAAAGTGCTTCAATTTGTTACTGACTAGAGCAGCAGTGGAAGGATTCAGCCGAGCTTTTAGTACTGTGCACAGTCTGCAGACTCTCTCATAATCTTTCCAGGTGTTGCTCCTTTACACGCAGGGGCTCTGTGTTCCTGCCCAGAGACAGCTCTCCTTCTGTTCTGGAGACCTGCGTGCCACAAAAGCAGTGCTCACACGTGGGTGTGGTTTTAGCAATGCTGCTAACTCCAAAGCAGCCTTCTGTTGTTATTTGGCTTTACCAGAATTTAAAGACTGTAGGTCTAAAAAACTACTAGACTTTTGGTCACTTGATTTAGTGTCCGGATGGGTGTAGGCCTACAGGGAGTGGAAAATAAGTGGCATAGGTGTAGGCAAGGTGGCTTAGAGAGTGCAAAATTAGAAAGTGACCTTTTAGTCCCTTTGAGACACACAGAGACTAATGTTTAAAAAGTCGGTGCTTTTAAGAGAGGCCAAAACTTTGTAAAAGTGGGTTTTAAAGATTTCTTTCTGCTTTGCCATTAGCTTGCATTATTTTGTTGGACTTTGATTTGCATGTTTTAAAGCACCAGTAAGTCCTGCTTGTGTAAAATAAGAAAAATAAGGCACAGTCATTGAAATTTAAAATGACCATGTGCTTTAAATATTGATTTGTAATGTGGGGTTCCACTAAAGCACATGTATAATTCTACCTTTTAAAATTGATTTACACCCCTAAGATGTCCTGAATAGTACATGCCTCCCCCATGTGTTGGCTGTAAATGGCACATTTCAGTTCTTTAGAACTAGAGTTGTAGAGCTTAGCTAGTTCATTAAGGAGAAGGAAATCTTAAATCAGAACAAAGCTAAATGCATAAAAGTCAGTTCAAACACACAACCAGTTGCGTTGGTGGGCTGTAGGTGGTGGTGGCATTCAGCAGGTCTCTAGTTTGTGAGTTTCTGGCAACATTAGGTGTCCAGAAAACCATGGTCTATTTTGTTACCTCACACACAGATGATTCTTGCCAGAGATGAGGTTAGAAGCCACGTTTGCAAGACTCGTTTCTAACCAGTGTGTTTTTAGCACTGTGCTTTAGATCATTCCTATTTAAAAGCATGATGTGTCCTTTTAGAAGAGGACTTGTTAGAATATAGCTTATAAATAAATTTTAAAAACAACATGATACTCTAGTTTTTATGCATGAGAAATCTAGAATTTGCATTGAGATTTAAATAGTTCATTTGAGTGCCCATCATCCCCAAATTTAAAGGCACTAAGCATTTCTCTTCATCTGGCTGTCTTGGTGGTATTTCCAGTGAGTACCTCTGTGAATCCCTCTTTTATCAACTAAAATAATGAAGCAAAACTGATTTCTGACAAGATCCAAGATGTTAGAGCCACAGTATGTTAAGGTAGAGGTTCCAATTCATCATACTTCCTCAAGGACCACAGTGGAAAGATTGTATGTCATTTTTAGATCAGAACTTTCTAGAAAAATAAACTTATTCCCCCACCTTCCTTCTTCTCTTTTCTCCTAAGTGACCTAATACATGTAAAGAACTTAGAGTGTTTGACTATTATTACCATTTTATCATCTGTTATCATTATTTCCTCCTTTTCTTTACTCAATTACATTTTTTTCTCTAAATAGTCATGTGTATCATTGTCTTTTTTGAGGTATTGTTTTCTCTTATCAGGAAAATTGGAATCGATGACGACTCCCAACTCTGTTTAGAGGGTGCCCCAGATAAAACTCTTCCAAGGATGTGCCCCAGCCCACCCTTAGTGTCAGAACCTGTCTGTCCCTAGTTGTGCTCTGCTGGGGAATTTCAGCCAAATTCATTTAGGTCTACCTGATCCACTTTGTGGTTTTTTTGATTAAAGTGTGAGCACCTGGATATTTGTAAACAGAACATTAAAATATTCAGACATTCTGTTTTCATCAAGAAGATCTAAGAACTGCAGATGGAAATTGCCAAAACTTAGTAACATAATCAAGAATGAAAGATATTTATTCTTATTAACTAGGCGACAATCAACCCAAGTAAGGGACATTTGCATAGTGAATTAGTATTATATTTTAATTCAGCTCCAAAGCCAAGAAGATGTGGCATGAAACTCTTTTTTTTTTTTTGTAATGCATGCTTTTTGGGCTTTTGCTTGTTTTTTAAATTTATTTTTGAGAGAGTGAGCACAAGCAGGGGAAGGGCAGGGAGAGGGAAGGAGAGAGAGAACCCCAAGCAGGCTCCACGCTGACAGGGCAGAGCCTGACATGGGGCTCGAACCCATAAACAGATCATGACCTGAACTAAATCAAGAGTGGAACACTTAACCAACTGAACTACCCCGGACACCTGGTGTGAAACTCTTTAACATTGGCTCAAGAATGTGGTTTTGTAGGGCTCTTGGGTGATTCAGTTGGTTAAGCGTCTGACTTCAGCTCAGGTCATGATCTCTCAGTTTCCGGTTTTGAGCCCCACATCAGTCTCTGTGCTGACAACTCAGAGCCTGAAGCCTGCTTCAGATTCTGTGGCTCCCTCTCTCTCTATGCCTTGCCCACTCATGCTCTGTCTCTGTCTCTGTCTCTCTCTCTCTCAAAAATAAACATTAAAAAACAAACATGGGAATGCAAGCTGGTGCAGCCACTCTGGAAAACAGTATGAAGTTCCAAAAAAAAACTAAAAATAGAACTACCCTAGACCCAGCAATTGCACTACTAGGCATTTATCCAAGGGATACAAGTGTGCTGTTTTGAAGGGACACATGCACCCCCATGTTTACAGCAGCACTAACAATAGCCAAAGTATGGAAAGAGCCCAAATGTCCATCGATGGATGAATGGATAAAGAAGATGTGGTATATATATATATATATATATATATATATATATATATATGTATATATATATATATACACACACACACACACACACAATGGAGTATTACTCGGCAATCAAAAGAATGAAATCTTGCCATTTGCAACTACATGGATAGAACTGGAGGGTATTATGCTAAGTGAAATTAGAGAAAGACAAAAATCATGACTTCAGTCATATAAGAACTTTAAGATACAAAACAGATGAACATAAGGGAAGGGAAACAAAAATAATATAAAAACAGGGAGGGGGACAAAACAGAAGAGACTCATAAATACGGAGAACAAACATCGTGGCTGGAGGGGTTGTGGGTGGGGGGATGGGCTAAATGGGTAAGAGGCACTAAGGAATCTACTCCTGAAATCATTGTTTCACTATATGCTGACTAATTTGGATGTAAATTAAAATAAAATTAAATTAAGCATAATAATAATAAACTAAAAAAAATTTTAAAAAAAGAATGTGGTTTTGTATACCAAGATGATGATATCTAAATATCCATTCATTATCGGTATACAGTTCGTGTAAGAAACAAAGCCTGATTTGCCTTCAGTGCTTATGAAACTGTTACTTTTTCATTCTGTAAGTCAGGCTTTGTTTTTAAGTTAAATACATTGAATGAGTACAAACATTTTATAAGCTGGATATTATTTTGACTTAAACCCTTTAATGCCCTGGAAAGCTCTGCCCTTCTCATTTCTCCCTATCAAAATCCTATTCCTCATTTTCCGCTGGATATTATAATCATCCTGGCTTAAAGCAATCTTTCCCTCCTTTAAGTATCTATTATAGCACTTGCACAGGTGACCCCTGCGACATTTATCACACACTGCAGACTCTTATTCCTAATACATCTTACTACATCTAATTTCTCAAACCTGATTGTCAGTTTCAGAACCTTGCTTGGACACAGTTCATTCAGTGTTTACTCAGTGCATGTTTATCAACTGACCACAAGGTGCAAGAGCTGTGCTAGGCACTGGAGGTACAGTGGTTAAAGACCTGGCCACAGACCCTTTGGAGATGAACTGTAGGATGAATAGATAAATGAGGGTCAAAGAAGGTGTATCATTTACAGTATTAAGTTCAACGCTGTGACCACTGTGATGATACTGAAGGTACTTTTGAGGAAAGATCTGTGTTGGTAAGCAAACTTACAACTAATGGAATGCCAACTGTTGGTGTGTATGCTTTTGCTACAAATAGGATTTTCTACTTTATTGAAGTAGCTTTTTAAAAAATATGTGGTATAAATAAATATAAAAAAATCCAAGATTGTCTTGGGGCACCTCAGTAGCTCAGGTCCAACTCTTGGTATCAACTGAGATCATGATTTTATGGTTTGTGAGTTTGAGCCCCTCATCAGGCTCTGTGCTGGCAGCACAGAGCCTACTTGGGATACTCTCTCTCTCTGCTGTTCCCCCACTCATGCTGTCTCTGTCTCTCAAAATAAATAAATAAACTTAAAAAAAATCCAAGATTGCTGTTAACGCTAACATAGGACCCCCTGGAAATAAACATTTTAAATCCATTTCACAATTTGAAACACACTTGCAAAAGAAAGAGTTATGTTTGGTCATTCAAATCATCAAAGATAGTGCCTTCCTACCAACTATCTAATTTATACTGTCAATTAAACTCAGGTTCATGATTGATTACAAAATGCCAATAAAAAGCAATAAATCAGATGTATGAAATAAGTAAAGTATGAACAATATAAAAAGGTTTTTAAATTTTTTTAAACATAAGCTTCTGATTCAACATGACAGTCTGACCCTAAAACATTAATAAGTTATAGAAAACCATCTTTAAATAACATAAAAGAACATAAGGAGAATCTAACTACAAAAGAGAGATTTTGTAAAAGTTCTGGAAGTTGAAAAATAGATGGAGGAGAGGCAACTAATGAGCCAGGTAGGAAGCAGTCACAACCCAGAGTATATGCAGAGGTGACTACAAGCAGAGAGGGATCCAGACTGCCCTGTAGAACCCTGGAAAACTCAGAAGTAGGTGTGAAAGAGGATGGGGGTAAGATGTGTGACTAAAAACAGGCATTTAGTTGATTATATGTGAAACTTTCAGTGCCCCACTCCAGTGTATAGAGTATAGACAATTGTATCATTTTCCAACATAATGAAAGGCCTTCTCTAGAGAAATTGTCAAAGTGGGTCCAGGGAAGTTTGTGCAGGCATTGATATTCCAGAACAAAGACCTGTGAATTATGGCAAGTGTGTGTCCTTCAATAAAATGACCAGCTTCCTAGTCACATTTTATTAATTGAACTGCCTGTAAATAAAACCCTACCCATGTTCAGAGAGCAAACAGCCATTTTACTATTTCCTATTTATAAACAGATACTAAGCATCTTAATCATTTGAGGAGATTCAGCACTATGAATGAGAAAGGCCCCAAAAATGTCATAAAAAAAAGAGAAATAGAGATGACAGAACCTTGAAGGAAATAGTTGAGGAACAACAACAGAAAAAAATCCTTAAAAGTTCTAATCCATACCACAGAAAGATTAGAAAGCATAGTACATCAGTAAAAAAAAAAAAAAAAAAAAAAAGGATGAAATGCTATGGAAAAAAAAGATTATGTATGAAGTAGGTGCTCCTTGCATTTAAAAATATGATTATCATACTAAAAATACAATTGAATGATTGAAGAATCAAATTAAGTAAATTTCTAAAGAAGTAAAACAAGTGGAAAAATAAATGGAAAATATAATGGACATGTAAAAGAGAAAGAATTAGTCTTAAAAAAATTTTTTTTAATGCTTATTTATTTTTGAGAGAGAGCGAGCAGGGGAGGGCAGAGAGGGAGATACAGAATCCAAAGTAGGCTCCAGGCTCGTTCAGTTGAGCCATGTGTCAGGCTCTGCACTGAGCACTCTCTCTCTCTCTCACCCTCTCTCTTTCTCCCTGCACCTCCCCCCGCCAACCTACACACACAATCTCTCTAAAAGAAGAGAAAAAGAAAAAGACAACTAAAGAGAGCAACTAGGGTTGAAGGCCATGAGTAATTTGCTTGAAAGTATTCATTCAATGCTCAGAACAATGAATAAATGCAGACCCACTTTCGATACATCATTTACATGTACAGAACAGTAAGAATAAAGAGAAGACTAAATGTTTCCTGGGTGGGGAGGGGCACTTGAACTTTTACAACAGGAAAAGAATCAGATATAATCAGTTTTTACATCAGCCATAGCAAAAGATAGTGGATCAATGTCTTAAATTTTCTGAAGGAAAATATTTTAAACCTAGAATTCTTTACCCAGCCAAATTATCAATAATATGTGCAATTGAATAAATACTATTTAAACAAGAAAGGACTCAGAAAAATTGTCTCCTCTGTGACCAGTATAAAAGTTTACATGAGCCAAATGGGGTAAGTAGGGAAAGTGACACAAAAAAGAATGATATGAGTTCCATGCAGAAAATATTGTCTACAACCCAGGAAAGTAATGAAGGCATGTCTCAGCCTATCAGTTGTAGACACACCTTGAAGAGAAATCTGTCAAGATTGAAGCAGAAAAGGAAAAAGCTCATGGGGGGAGGTTTTAGACAAATAGATTTCAATGGTTGATACCATCAAAACTTACGGAAGCAACAAAGGCAGAGAATTCAAGGAAAGAAGGCAATAGGAAACTCCAGGAAAAACAAAAGGCTGTACAAGAGAAAATATTATGGTTGTTCAATAAATAATATTTAAATTGTCATGGAGCACCTGCGTGGCTTAGTTGGTTAAGTGTCTGACTTCAGCTCAGGTCATGATCTCAGGGTTGTGAGTTTGAGCCCTGTGTCAGGCTCTTTGGTAACAGCTTGGAGCCTGGAGCCTGCTTAGGATTCTGTGTCTCCCTCTCTCTCTCTGTATATATATATTTACATTGTTATAATTGTAAAACTTTATTGATTTTCAATTTTATATTTATAAAAATACATAAACTTAATTTTATGAATTTTAAAAGGAAAATGTAATGTCATCAAATTTGCTAAGGTAAACACAAAATACAGAAAATACAATTTCAGTGGTGAGAGATGAGAGGAGAGCTAAAATGTGATATCAAAAGATAGTATCTGAGGTTGTTTCATCAAGAAATACATGTGAAATATATTATTTAAAATTAAAAAGACAATGTAGAAAGTAAAAAATGGTGATGCAACTCTATTGGGAAAATGTATGGGAAGTGGTACAGGTAACCTATATCTGCATTTCCAATGGAAGGAAATTAATGACAGTGGCCAAAATTAATAAAAAAGTAGATGTATAAATATAATATTTAGCAATATGATAGTAATCACCGGAAAAAAATTAGAAACAATTGAAAACATTTAAAATGATTCTTCATGAGGGGCTATAATGGAAGTGAAGAAAGGACAGGACTCTGTGCCTTTTCATTGTAAGTCAATCTATGTTATTTTTTTACATTTATTTATTTTTGAGAAACAGAGTGAGACAAAGCGTGAGTGGGGAGGGGCAGAGAGAGAAGGAGACACAGAATCTGAAGCAGGCTCCAGGCTCTGAGCTGTCAGCACAGAGCCCAATGCGGGACTCGAACCCACGAACTGTGAGATCATGACCTGAGCTGAAGTTGGACGCTCAACCGACTGAGCCACCCAGGGGCCCCTCTGTTATTTTTTTAAACCATATATATCCTTTACCTTGATAAAAATTAAAAATAATTATATAACTGGGGCGCCTGAGTGGCTCAGTCAGTTAAGCGTCTGACTTCAGCTCAGGTCATGATCTCATGGTTCGTGAGTTCCAGCCCTGGGTCGGGTTCCGGGCTGACATCTCAGAGCCTGAAGCCCGCTTCGGATTCTGTGTCTCCCTCTCTCTGCGCCTCTGCTGCTTGCACTCTGTCTCTTGTATTGTCTCAAAAATAAATAAACATTAAAAAAATTTTTTTAAACATATAATTAAACATATATAACTAATATATAATTTAAAAATATATATTAAGTGGGGCGCCTGGGTGGCGCAGTCGGTTAAGTGTCCGACTTCAGCCAGGTCACGATCTCGCGGTCCGTGAGTTCGAGCCCCGCGTCGGGCTCTGGCCTGATGGCTCAGAGCCTGGAGCCTGTTTCCGATTCTGTGTCTCCCTCTCTCTCTGCCCCTTCCCCGTTCATGCTCTGTCTCTGTCCCAAAAATAAATTAAAAAACGTTGAAAAACAATATATATATATATATATATATATATATATATATATATATATATATTAAGAGCAGAGAGAGCTCTTCTTACAGGGAAATTAATGACCGGATTAAACAGACTGTGTCCTTGAGGCACCTGGGTAGTTCAGTCAGTTAAGTGTCCAGCTTTTGATCTCAGCTTAGGTCTTGACCTCAAGGTTGTGAGTTCAAGCCCCACATTGGGCTCTGTGCTGGGCATGAAGCCCACAAAATGAATGAATGAATGAATGAATGAATGAATGAAAAACAAACAAATAAATAAATAAAAGTCTTGTTTCCTCATTTCAAGCTCCCTTATGCCCTTGTACACACCTTCCTCATATTCCAGGCCTTGTCCAGATGAAGGAAGATGAAGATGTCTTAATGCTTCCGAGACAGTACTTGTAGTGGGTGCAGGGAGATTGTTTGCAAGTTTATCTCTGAAATACAAAGAATATAACTTTGATTTCATATTAAGTGTGGCAGATACAATGTCTGAAGACATCAGATTGGGAAAAATGGTAGGAATGTTGTGGAAGTAGCTAGAATAGCCTAACCCAACTGAATATTGGCATTTCACTTGAAAATAGAGGCAATGCTTCAATTAGTATCCAATTCAATCCTGTAATCTATGTCACACATAATAACTGATATTTATTTTATATGAAGTACTGTGTATCCATTATATTTAATCATTACAATTCCCTGAGGTTAGTATTTTTATTGCCAATTTACAGTTGAAGAACTGAGGCTCAGAGAGGTTAGGTAACTGGCCCAAGGTCTCCCAGCCCAAAAATGAGGACTTGGAGATGTTAACCCAGCTCAGCTGACTCTGCAGTTCATGCTGTGCTGCCTGTTTATTTGCCATGAGAAATAGGAGTGGGATCTTTGGATTCTCTGAAGCACCTGTTATTTTTCTGAATATTTCTTTAATTCCCTTGTTCCTACACTTCTTTCAACAAATTATGTGACCATCAACTGAACACTGTTTTGTGTGAAATACCCAAGTGGCTAAGAGCTCTGTCTAGAACCAGACTGTCTCTATTTGAACTTTGGCTCCGCCATATACACTCAGTTATCGGCATCTCTTGCCTCTGTCTCCTCACCTGTAAAATGGTCATACTAGTCCATGTCTCAGAGTTTTCCTGGGAGATTGAATGAGAGAATTCACACAAAACACTCGGAACGATGCCTGACACAATAATCTCTTGGCCTTACCGAGGAAGTTTCATTTTTACTTCTCCTATTTCCATCAGTTGGAAGAGTTTTAAAAAGAATTTTATGATAATGGACTGCTTAATTTTATTTCAGATTTATGATATGTATTTAGTATTTTATTATGTTCATTTTGTATTTTTCATTTAAAAGCACTTCTAGGAACTATCCTAGGAACCACTAAAAAGCTGCCACTTCTCCAGTGATTCAAATAGTCAAATAGACACTGAGCAGCCTGCATATTTGTTCATTCATTTATTAATTAACTCATTCTCCCATCTTTGTGCCAGTTACGCTGATAGGAATAAGGTAAAGACATGCCAGTGTTCTAACTCTGTCTACAAACAGGCGGGCAAAATATGGTGCCCATATTGGTATTTGATCTTCTATATTGTATGAGGGCTAGCTGCGGTAGGAATTAAGATAATGATATCTGGAATTCTGAATGTGTCTCTGTTAAGTCACTTGTAATCTGTTAACATTTAATAATTAAATGGTTGTGGGCTACTGCAGCAGAATGGGGCCAAAAATCCTGTCAATGAATGCAAGAGGATCTTAAGCAGCTTATTGAAATAAAAAGAAAGGTAAAGTTTCCAAAATGGTATTTAGCCTTTATTCTGTGATGGGAAGAAAAATGCCAGTGCTTTAATTGCAAACATGGTTTCTTAAAGCATTCCAAGTTTTCCTTGGAGACTTTCAGAACCAGGGATTGACTATCCTTGTGCCTGCTTGGATAGAAAAGGGCTTGATAAAAGTGCTATGACTGCTGGCACAATTTAATCACTTAATACCTTGTTCCAATTGAAAACATAACCCACCCCCATTCAGATGATTGAGCACCTCCACTTGATCTGTCTATGGCTTGTGCAGTCACTGATATTTCCAAGGGAAGTCTTGTGATTGTTGAAATGGAAATTAATTTCATAGACTTGGGCCAAACTGGAAAAAAAAAAAATGTTCATTGTAATCTGCTGCTGCTGATTGTTGAAAATGTTGCTTAGCCTAAATAAACTCAGGTCAGCCTGGAAGAATGGGCCTAAGTGGGGACTGGGTATTGGGAATAGAAGAGGAACTGAGGGGAGAGGAAGAAGAGAACTGAGAAAAGATTATTACTGGAGAAAAAGACAACTTCAAGGACACTATCAGAGAGCATATTCTCCACATAGTTCTTGATTCTTATAATCACTGAAATGAACTAGCTGTCTTCCAGAGAAAGTTATAAAATTATCCAAGGTATTAATTCAACAACTTCAATAATGGCTGGAGGAAAAATTTAAGCTCTTTTTAGGGTCATAAAATTCTTATGGATAACACCATTCCTGAGATTTTCATTTTCTACAACTAGATGGAGTGCTATTGTAGAAGTTCACATAGCATTCAGTGCCCTTAAATTACTTTAAGAACTAAACCTTTCATCCATGCAAAGGAATGCCAATGCAAGGATTGCTGGGTTTGTGTGTTTTTGACTATGAATGCTTCCAGGATAGATCTTTGGTTCATAAACTCTTTTGAATCATGAATCTCTTTGGGAATCTAGTGAGATATGACCCCATTTACAGAAAAGTGGATCTATGCATCAAGATACACAATTCTTTATAATCCTTCCTGCATTCCCTTGGATTGTTATGGGGCAATAGATCAGATCAGGAATCCTCCCAGAGAGTTAAAACAGAGTATTATATAGACAGTTAAAATACAGACTACTTGTACAAAGTAGCCAGGAAAATGTTTATTTTTATATTAATACTGTCTTTATGTAACTGCAAAATACATGGAAGTCAAATATTTTATAAAACTATAATTTTTGAACTGTAGATTATTTAGTTCAATCCCCAAAATTAACAAAGCTGAGACCCAAGAAGGAGAAAAGACCCAGGAAGGAGAAAAGACTATCTGTGTGTACTAAACTTTCAAACTGCAATATGAAGAGAGTAGATTTTTTTTTAAATTTTTTTTTCAACATTTACTTATTTTTGGGACAGAGAGAGACAGAGCATGAACGGGGGAGGGGCAGAGAGAGAGGGAGACACAGAATCGGAAACAGGCTCCAGGCTCCGAGCCATCAGCCCAGAGCCTGAAGCGGGGCTCGAACTCACGGACCGCGAGATCGTGACCTGGCTGAAGTCGGACGCTTAACCGACTGCACCACCCAGGCGCCCCTGAGGAGAGTAGATTTAAAGAACAAATTTAACTTTTAAAAGTGTATTGTTGGGGCTCCTGTGTGGCTCAGCCGGTTAGACGTCCTTCTTCAGTTCAGGTCATGTTCTCACGGTTCTTGAGTTCAAGCCCTTCTTCAGGCCTCTGCTCTCGAGCACCGAGCCTGCTTCAGATCCTCTTTCTCCCTCTCCCTCTGCCCTTACCCTGCTCAGGCTCTCTCTCTCTCTCTCAAAAATAAATAACATTAAAAAAAATTAAAACAAAAATAAAAGTGTACTGTTGTTTGTCAATAATATCTATTCTGATTTGTACTCCAACATATTAGGGCATTATGTAGCAAAAGGAAGAATTAAATTCAGAAATGCTTACATCTGTATTTATTAAATCAAAACCTTATTAGGATAAATGTTTTTAATATCTATTTGTGTTTTAAATGTCATCTATTTTTAGCACAGTTGTGTAAAAATACAGTATATTTTTTCAAAGAATTCTGGAAGCAATTACTTTTCATGAAGCTTTAAAATCAAGAAGAAATTGAACACTGTTTTCCAGGGAAGATTATTTGAAAATAAATACTTCTTGAATTGTTAAATCGATCAATTTGTTAAAAATCAAATGGTTTCAGTTCACGAATCAGACACAAACAAGCAGAACAAATAGGAAATAAATTAGGTGCTATTAGGAAGGATTTTAACATGGGAATATTACTGTAGCTGTGTATGAGAACCTTCTGTAAAGAATCACCGGAGGGTGGAGAGGGGCCCTGGCGTCTGCTCTCCTTGCCTGGCAGTTGGTCTGGGGCTCACATTCTGAGACACCCAGATGTTGATAGTCAGCTTGCCCTGTGGAGGCATTGCGGTCTCCTCTGGAAATGCTATTGTCTTTAAACCCAGTGGTACATCTGAGACAAGACCTGTCCCCACTTCCGTACTCATGCACTCATGGTCTACCCTCAGAAGCTTTGGGAAAGGAATGTTGTTTTGACCTTAAGCTCCTTCCAGAAGACCGAGTTCTGAAGGGGGTTACTGCCAGGTGATTAATTCCCATTCTGGAGGCTGTGAGTCCCCTGGAGTCAGCTGGTGTCTGTTCCTGGAGCGCAGGGACGACTTCCTGGCCTCCCTCGATGTGCGCTCTGCCACTCTGGGCCCGGAGCTCGGGTCAGTGCAGACTCCTCCCCCCTGTCCCTGTCTGCCAGGGCTTACAGGGTTCAGGTGAGCTTTAAGCACAAACTCACTTTCAGAGAACTTTGGCCCTCGTGGCCAAACGCATTGAAGGCTCAGGATCTGGCGCCTGCAGGAAGCAGAGGGACTGGCCTTTCGCTTCCTAAAAGTTCTGCCAACTTTACTTCCGTCCATTTCCGGACCGGCTTGCTTTGCTTTCCGAGGAAAGCTGGGGAGGATAAAATTCTTTCTTAAATAGCTGTGCTGGAAGGGGCAGGCTCGGTGGGTAAGGGAAGAAGCTGGGGAGTCCGTCGTTTTGGCCCTCCGCCTCTTTTCCAGGCCTGCCCCGCTGCCGCTTGCCCAGTGGGAACGTAGGAAATGGGTGAGAAGTGGCGCCCCCGAGTTTTGCATTCTTGTTTTTTGCTAGAGAACATTGCTTGGGGTCTATTTTTTGCTGTGCTTTAGTTTTTTTTTTTTTTTTGATTTCTTCTTTTCCCGTTCTGTTTGGAAACATGCACCTGCTTTTATTTACCTCTTTCGCCTCCAACATAGTCTCTTTGCCCTTTTTCTGTACCCCTAACCTCCAAGGTGAACGTATATGTCGGCAGCTATCCTGACTTCCCTCGAGGGACCAGAGTCCACCGCCTTAGTCGGCCATCCTTGACCTCTCCCTCCCTCCCCCGCTAGGGGCCCGGGGAGGTCATACAACTAGATTCCAGGAATGGGGGTCCTTCGATATCTGGGCATTACTTCTGAGATTTTCCCGTTTATCACGGATGGAAATCAGATAGCAATCACTGTCAAGGGCTCTTAATACAGGAGCGGGAAGCCCAGGAAGAGCTGGGCCAAGCCCCACCCTCATCCTCGCGTTGGTCTCAAAGACTTTTTAGGGACTCTAGTCTCTGCTTTATCAGAGCTTTACATTTCACTTCTGTTATAAATTCCCAGAAGGAAGGCAGGCGATGGGGGAGGGAGCGTGGAGGAAAAAAGAAGAGCAAACAGGAGACACTTGGATTATATATTTATTTTATATAAAGAAATGATACATGTGTAATTTTAGATTTTCTTCCGAATTAGAGTTCTGAGGCTATAGAAAACCTATTTTTAACACCCCCTTCCCTTATAACGGCCTTGATTGCTTAAATTGCTTCTAATTGGGTGGCACGTATTACTGGAGACGGAGGACGCATGACAAGCAGCCTTCATTCTTGCGCAAATTTAGATAATGTCTCCGGATGAATATCTTTTCCGATCAGGAAAAACTAGAAAACTCTTAAACTGCCCGCAGTTTTCCTAAGGGGTTTGTGCAATAGAAGAGAAATGTCCTGACCATCACGCAGTCATGCAAATAGATGGCATTTTACAGAATACATCGCATAACAATCCAGTGCCAACGTTTTCCTCCGGGTCTGGCGTGAGCACCAAGAGTAAACATACTTTTATTATTATTATTTTTTTAACTTACTTCGTCTTCCTTCTCTAACTTGGCATCTGTAAAAGTTTTTAGGAAACCTCTTTCAACATACATGTTAGCTACTCCCTCTTCCCTACTTCCCCTTGCCCAAGGTATGGGCGGCTCTAAGCACTCGTGGCGCGGCATGCCAGCCCCGACAGCTGAGCAAATGCCATTATCGCCCAGAAAGGAGCGTTTCAGCACCTCGGGGAAAGTCAGAGCCTGGCAGATACCTGGGGGCGAGGGGTTCTTGCACACCAAATTGAGTGTGCTAAGGGCTAGGGTCTGAGGAGAGCGCTGGTTTTCCTAAAGTGCTCTCTGGCCATTGGTGGGTAGTTCGCCTCAGAGAAGCACAGACATCTGAAGATGGTGGAAGATGAAATGTTATGGTCAACTGGACAAACATGACATGCAGACACACTATCTTGCCAAACTGCAGTTTCACTGTTTGCATTACCCCGACACAAATACATAGCCAAAGGTATTACCTGAGGCCAGAGGAAACGGGACGAGAGGAAGTACACTTTTCTGTGTCAACTGTAGAGGCACTGGATTTTCCTTGTAATTCTTCCCGGAAAGAAAAACCCCAGAATGGCGTGGGAAGCTCCTTCAGGGCACTTTAGGTTGTGTCACAAGCACAGTCCCGGGTGAAGCTGGGACACACCAGGGTGAGGGTGCTTATGGGTCCTTCAAAGTGAAGTCCTACCCACGTCACCTGCCTGGAGAGTAGGGAGTGAGCAGTGTCCTTAGGGGTTAGCCTGTTTGCCTTTCCCGCAAAACCCAAGCACAAGTTTTCTTTTCCCTTTATGCATCAGAGCGAGTATAACTTGATTTTGGATTAATGTAGCGCTATTACTGCATTAAAGGCCCACTGCTATGTATCTTTACATTCTACATTGGCCCTCAGATTGAATTTATTACCCTGATGAAGAAAGATTTGGGCAGTGAGAGATTTTCAACGGTGGCATTCCAAATTGGTTACTGCAGTAGGCTTGTACCTCACCTCTGGCCTTGGTTGGGTTGCCAAAATGCTGCCGAAACTCCCTGGCTGTCTTTAAAAGGTCCTCACTCATGCAGCTGCCCCTCTATTAGTCCCTTGATGGGCAGAAGGTGCAACGCGCAGGAAAACACCGCTGATTGGGGGCACCTGGAACTCCAAAGGGTCAGGACAATCCCTCCCATTTAGGAGATGCCTTCCGGTGGCAGTTTAAAAACTGAGAGGCAACATCAAAGCTTCCCCTTTAAAAGGGGTAGCCGTGATAATTCAAAACCGATCTTTGGCTGGCGAAGAAGCAATTGCCTGAAACGAAATTGGCATTCAAATAGGGTCAGGTAAAGCCCAGAGCCCCTAGCCACATTTTGGACTCCAGAAGGGCACTTCTTGTCCCCAACTCTTTTGGAAGGAGAAGGGAAAAGGAAGAGAGAGGGCCGAAATGGGGAGAGGGGAGAGTGCAAGAGAGAAAGAAAGGGAGAAGAGGGGCATATTTAGCAAGTTAAGAGGTTAAATATTTGAACAGATTTGTAAATATATAGACAGCCCTTGTTATTTGGAATGTGTAATAATGCCTTTTGTGATGCGTCTGGCTGGGAGGCTGCGGGGAAAGACTTCTCCCTAGCACCTTCCTCCCAGGGAAATCAACTGGAAAGCTCATGAGCTCGCAAAACAAAAACAGGGCTACCCTCCTTTGGGAAAGGGGGATTCTCCCTCTACCCTGTCTTAAAAAACAAGGTGGAAAAGGAAAAAAAGAAGAGAAAAGCAGAATAAATGAAAATGTTTTATTTTTCTTAGGTATGATTTTTCAGGAGCATCCCAGAAAGCCATCTTCAGGCTGAAGTAATTTCAAAGTATTGTTTAAGCTGATGACATAGTCTAGCTCTCAGTTATCTATTGTGCATCCATTATTTCTTTGAACCTAACTCTCCTGTCTGACAAGTGCGCGTGCGTGTGTGTGTGTGTGTGTGTGTGTGTGTTTAGAAAACCTGGGTCCGCTAACGGTTCTCCTGTGGCTTAGCAGGGTGGGTTTCTTTACGTTTTTCTCACGTTAGTATTTTCTGGAAAACTGTACTGATGGCAGCTGATGGCATCTGTCGTCTGCTCGTGCCCGTGGGCGGAGGACACAGGCTGTGGGTGTGTCCCGCCCACTGTCGTGCGTGCGTGTGCGTGTCTGTGTGTGCATACCCGCATTCTCTTGTGTGTGCCTCAAATAGAGCCATTTTTTTTGCCCCTGTCGGCGTCCTGCGTACATTAGTATTATGCAAATAGAATCATTCTGCTTGAGTATTTTTTGCAGGGGGAGGGGATGAACCACTTAAATTATTCTCTCTTATTTTCTCGGCAATGTTTCCATTGCGTGTGAATTTACTTGGATAGCTTCTCCGAGGTGTGTGTGTGTGTGTGTGTGTGTGTATGTGTTTGTAGCGGTGGTGGTTGTGGTGGTGTGCTGGTCAGTGGGTGTGTGCCTCAGCGTTTGGGCGAGTGTGTACAGCCTGTGAGCACCTTGTGAGTGATGCGTGTTCTCTCCGGGTGTCCTGTCTGGCTATGCTCCCCCCCCACCCATGTTTTGTGTCCTCAGGGTGATTATGTGCGTATTTACATATGTGTACCTATTCCCCTGCCTACATGTATTGTCTTTCTCTATAATCCACACATTTCATATATATTCTCTTATCTTTTGGCAAAGTGCCTTTTTTTATTCCTGGAAGAATATTTATTGATGTGATAATCTGAAATGAAAAGTGGTCTCCCATGAAGGAGATGGAAGAGAAAGGAGTGTTCATCTTTCTTAATAGACGGGGCAGAGCCAGTTGACTGGATCACAGGGTTTCTCTGCACTTTCTGCGTGTGTCTGTGTGTGGGGGGTGGGGGCAGGGACGGAGGGGGTGGGGAGAAGAGAAAAGGCGCCTTTAACAGGAACAAAGATGGGACATCGCGCCCCCTCGCGGCCAGGCTTCGTATTGCGCAGACCGGGCCCTCTCGGGCTTTCTTTAGCCAAATGAATCCTGTAATTTCCTCCGTTAAACCATTCAGCAGCCTCCTCTCAGACCCAGCCTCCGGCCGTCATCCAATCACCAGGCGCCATGCAAATCACCTTTTCCGTTCTCCAAACCCTCGTCCGCCTTAGCAGTTGCTCTTGCCGCCTCGCCGGCGTCTCCTTCCTCCCCTCCACACCCCCTCCCTTCGCTCCCGCCCGAGCAGCTGCCGGGGAAGAGGGCAGTGCTGGGTGCCTCATGCATATGCAGATAATCTTCCTCCTCCCTCCTGTTTCTCCAACACCCCCCGCCCTCTCTTCCCCCGCCTCAAACCCCGACCCACCCGCCCCCCGCCTGCCTCCTGTGCCTCCTGAGGTTTCCCAGCCGCGTCCGCGCGCCTAGACGTGTACTCCTCCGAGCTCTGGTCCCGGGCAGCTGTTTCCCAGAAGGAGGCCTGCGCGCGCTAGTGGAACAGGAGAGGGAAAGGGAGGAAGGTACTATCCTTGAAATCCTCTCGAAGGTCAAGTTTGAGGCTTGCTGAGCAGGGGCGAAAAGGCGTCGAAAATGCCTCTGCAGGTCTGCGGGAAGGTTCTGCACGCAGAATGATTTTGAAATGCCTTTCTCCTCCTAAACACCAGATTAATTTCTCTGAAACACACAATGTACTGGTCACGTCCAAAGGCAGGATGATGATAGATGATTTTGTAAGCCCAGAGCTACAGTGTGTATTTGTCTTGTACATCAAGGCTACACAGCTTCTTAAACTGCAAAGAATTGGAGATGAGATCAAACAGCATTAGATCTACTTAGTAGTAGGAGAGAGAGTGGGGCCGTGGGGGTAAAGGGCAAGTGGTGGCTTAAGACCTGCTAAAAGGCGCACATTTTAATGTCAAAGCCTTAAACCGCACAGGTGAGCAGACTTAGAGCACATACGCAGACCCATGAAAGAGAAGCAAATCCTCGAAGAAGAAAGACCTGGGGGTAGTTGGTTGCTATTGTTACTTACATCCAAACTCTGGTTTCTGGCCTTTTGCAGCAACCCATGAAGGGTATTCAAGCTTTGAATACTGCTCTGAACTGACCTTGAGGCACATTGAGGGGACAAATGTCACTGGAGAAAATCGCTGGTTGTGTAGTGCTTTGAGAAAGCAAGAAAATCGTGATCTTTCATAAGAGAACTTTATGAGCCCTGCTTCTCTTCTAAGTTCTTTGGCTGGTCTAATAATTAAATTGATGTAAGATGGGAGCCCCGCAAAAATATGAGGCTCAAAGGCAGCCAGGTAATTGAGGCTTATATAACATCCTGCGCGAAGGAAAGGGATTGGGATCTGGGGATACAAAAGGAAGGAAGGCCATTTATAGGGAGGCAGAGAAGTTTGGAAAACAAACGTTGCCGTGTTATGCAGGTAACTTTTTCGGGTAAAAGGGTATCTCTGATAATAGCCTCTTTCCAATGTAAATTTAGGCAGTTGAGGAGGTCGAGATAGAGAGTTTTTCCTGAGTCTACTAGGTTTTGATTGCCTTTAGCTCCAAATAATCCTTATGGCAAAGAAATGTATTTTGGGGTGGCAGAATCTGCTCCCCTTTGCAGCATAAGTGAGTGCCTTATCATAACGTTGGAATAATGACATCTCAAGGCTTGTATGCTGCATTCACAATCAAGAAAAGTCCCAGAACGGGGTTGACTCAGCAGTACCTGACCAGTATGTTTAATGCAGTGATGAATACCATTGCCCCTAGGAATTAAATATAGAGGTGCTTGGAGCTTGTGTAAAGTTCCCTGTGCCATTTGAAAAAGGTACTCAGAGAAAAGATAGGCTGATTTTTAATTTTAATGTTTTAACTCATCGGTTTAAGTACATTTCTGGTTTGCTTTGCAAAATGTCAACAGACATCCCAAGTGGATAACATTTAAAAAAGATTGAATTTCTTATATTTACTCTACTATCATTTCAAAAATATGGTCATTAATGCCTACAGGTTCATTGGTTAAAACAACCCATTCAAATGATTATTAAAAAGCATCCAACAACACTGTTTGTTGTTTTCCATATTGTCCTGAATTCTCACTGATGAGAGATCTAGTTCTGATGCATTTAGGAAGGACTTCAAGTGGGGTTACCATATACAAGGTTGGAGAAATAATTCTCTGAGAAGAAATAATTTATTATCTAATGGTATTACTATTCACTTTGTATTATAGATATTATGCTTTTGTATATTATACACTCAACAATTGACCAAACACTTTCACATAAATGATCTCATTTCATGTAAATTATCTCACAATAACCTTCTAGAATAGATTAGTGAAAGCAGTGACTATCCTTATTTTATAGTAAAGGATACGGAGGTTCAGACATTACTGAAAATAGCTCGCTTTTTAATGGACTTCTTTCTTTGTGCCAGGCAGTGTTCTAAGAACTTTCCATGTTTTAATTCATGTGGTCTATCTAGATCGCAGCTGTAGGAAATACTTAATCTTCTTCTTCTCATTTTCCTTTTATAGATTGAACCACAGAGTTTCAGAGAAATAGAGTAACCTGTCCAAAAGCTACAGAGTGAGTCAATAGTGGAGTCAAATGAGAATCCATCCAGTCTGGTTCCAGACCAAAGTGCTTACCCCTCACACTCTCTAACCAGAGTTCAGCAGCTTGCCCAGGAAATTTGGCCACTAGGTGTGGAATCATAGCTTAGAACGTGATACCCAGAGAAGTGCTTTTCCATTTGGTTGTAGCTTCTCTCCTGGTCTTTGCTTTATTGTGTATCACATTTTACAAATTTATGTACTTCTCATATTCCCCCTAATGGAATGTGAGCTTCCTTAGTGCAGAGAAAAGGGATGATTCCTTTTATACATGGACTCTCCCCTACCATGTCTGGAAATTCTTCTAACCTAAGAGGGAGCCACTTAAAATGTTCTGAATTGAATTGAACTTGTGAAACTCCTAGACCACTTT
Source organism: Herpailurus yagouaroundi (assembly GCF_014898765.1). NCBI lineage: Eukaryota > Metazoa > Chordata > Mammalia > Carnivora > Felidae > Herpailurus > Herpailurus yagouaroundi. The sequence continues at coordinate 89,076,909 of NW_024412377.1, forward strand.
AGGCCTGAAAATTTGCAGTTGGAGCTTTGGTGACATAGAAGTGGTTGACAGTGGGAAGGGGGCAGTGATTAAACCAGGGAATAAAGGGAAGGAGTTTATATGATGAGAAAAAGTGTGATAACAATGTTTATATAATCCTTATTATGTGCCAGACACTTTTTATGTATCAACCATTTGATTCTTACAGCATTCTATTATTACCTCCTTTTTGTGAATGGGGGAGAATGAGGCACAGAGGTTATATGACTAACACATAAACAGATGTGTTTGTGGGTGTGTATGTATATAAAAGAAGGAGAAAGACAGTCATATATACATTGTTGCCCATCTCCCCATCTCCCACACCAACAATTCCCAAAGGTTTTCCTGGCATAGTTTTTGATTTTTATCAGATATTTTCTGTTCTAGATGCCCTATACTACTGACTTTTCCTCCTCTAGTCTAGTGTCTGCATAGTACCACAATTACCTTTCTAAGATATATATCTGATTTTGCTACTTGAATTAAAACATTTGCTGGTTCCTCATTGCTAAGAGGTTATGTAGCCAGCTACATCACAGCCCTGTTTTACTCTTTAGTCATCATTTCAGCCTCCTTTCCCAGGCCTTTTATGACAGTTGTATTTAAACCCTTTTTAATCCCTGGATGGACCAGGTACTTTTGCTCTCCTGTGACTGCTGGGAAAGAAAAATTTTTCTTTACCTCTCAGAGGTTCTCCCGGTTTGTCTGAGAATTAAACTGACATGAGACAGATAAACAGGGAAAAATCATATTTAATTTTGTACAGCTGGGCAACCTACATGCAAAAGGGAGGATGGCAGTTCACAGGGCAGTAAGAAGAGGAAGAGGTGATTGGAAATTAGATGTTTGCTTTGGCATACTGATAGGTCATTCAGATAAAATTTACCTCCAGGAGAAACTTTCATTTGAAAAAGACCCCCATTTTTAATTTTTCTAGGAAGTTAAGAGAGGGGCAAAAGTTTATCTTTTCAGCTCAAAATAGTTCACATGCCCAAGTGGCAACATTTGGGGAGATTTGTTCTAAACCTCTTTGTGACTTTATTCATACTGTCCTTTCTGCTGGAATGCTGTTCCCCCACTCTTTATCTGGTGAATTTTACTCCTCCTGTAGGATGAAGTTCAAATGCATTTTTTTTTTCTATTTTTGAGAGGGAGAGAAAGAGAGAGAGAGGGAGAGAAGGAGAGAGAAGGCACAGGAGACAGGCAGAGGGTGAGGAAGAGAGAGAATCTGAAGCTCCAGGCCCAGTGTAGAGGTTGATGCCAGGCTTGACACAGGACTCCATCTCAGGACCATGTATGTGATCATGACCTGAGCCGAAATCAAGAGTTGGGACACTTAACCGACTGAGCCACCCAGGTACCCCCAAACGTTTTTCTTGATGAAGCTTTTCATGATCCTACAGATAGAATTAATACATCATTCTACTAATATATACTCCGATTTAAGAATGACAGCTAACGTCTACTGAACGCTTAAGTGCTATAATTCTATTATTGATGAAGATTCAGAGATTCAGAGGCTTTACATAACTTGTCCAATTTCAGTTGGGTAGTAAATTTTCCAACAGATATGTCTGACCCCAAAACCTATTAACTTAACTGCTTTGTTTTGCCTCCTCCATTGATACCACATATTAGATTACATGTTTGTGTATCACTTTCTCGTCAATAATATGAATTCCAGAAAACCAGTCATTTGCTACACATCCTTTCTGCCTAGCACAGTGTCTGTGCTATAGAAGAAGCTCCAGGAACATAGCTAAAAGACTGAATGGATATCATTTGCTCCGTATTCTCTGAGCTGTATTTCCCTCACCTGGCTCATTGTATCCCACACTACACATTAAGATCTCGCTACTTCACTCAATTCTCCCACGTTACTGGCTTCTAAAGTGGCTAGCCACAAAATTGACCATCTTGACAATATTGCCTGTGAGAGTCTTTATTTGCCTTCTTTATGGTATGGCCGGAAAATAAGGGCAAGGTGTGATCTGCTCTATGATGCTTGGGCTGTAGGCACTGTCTTTTTTGTTTCATGTTTTTGATTTGAATCAGAACTGGCTTGACTCTTATCTTTGTGATTGACATAAACATCAGTATCATACCCTTAGAGTCCTCCTTCCCCCATTCTGAAATATTTAAGAATTCTGGGGGTTTACAGAGGTACCAAAGAAGCCCCTTGGCTACTCTGGCCCCAGGAGAGCTCTCATTGCCTGGGGCCATTGTGGCTCTGGCTTCCTGTTACCACACAGTGCTGCATGGACCTCCAGGCCAGGATGCTCCTCTGAATAAGAACATTTCCCCAGGACACAGATCTTAGGGCCCATCCTTTGGGTTTGCACACCATCCAAGGACCCACCCACATACCATGCTAGATGGTATCCGCTCTATCTGACGATAGAGCTCGTTTGTTAATTGAAGGGTCTGGACCACAAAGACACAAATGTCTATTTACTTCCACAATCTGGTAGCATTTCCCTTCCTTTATGAGAATTCCTTCCTCCAAGGACAAATTGGAAGACCTCATGGTATCTTCTTGCTAAAGGGGCTGTAACAAAAGCATCCCTTAGATCTTCACCGGGTCATTTTTTTTTTAAGCAGTTAAATCTTAGCAGGGTCCCCAGTTTAAAACACAAAAATTCCAAAACTTAATGGTACACCTAAGTGAGAGTTGTCCTTTTTATTTTTATGTTTTTTAGAGTTGCCCTTTTTAAAGGAGTCACTTGCTATATACATTATTGTAATTTGCCAATGTCATTTAAACAGGTTTTTGAACCTACCCTCTGGTTTTCAGAGCCTGTAGCCCAATTTTCTTTTATTACTCCCAAAGAGAACAAATATTTATATTTGAAAATGGATTTGATTTTGGAAAGAGCCCAATGTTATTTGGCTTAGTTTTGTGAATAAAATCAGTGTGAAAAGCTGCTTTTGATCCAAAAGGAGGTGAAACTATAAGGTAATGCCACTGATTTTGTGAGTCTTACCAAGTACAAAAGGGAATTTCCAAATAGAGTGTCAGGGATGGAGTGTCAGGGAAATAAGTATAAAATGGTTCCAAATGTGACTAAACTAATGGCCCAAATCTGAATACAAATATTCTGGTATGTTTGTGACCAACTAGTCTCATTGGTGTCTGTGAAGGTACAACGTACATGTTATGTCCAGAATTCTTGCTGAAAATAGCAGTAGACTGGCTTCTCAAATTTGACGTAAACACAAGTCCTCTAAGGTTGTTAAAATGCACATTCTGATTCAAGAGATCTGGTGTGGGCCTAGGATTCAGAATTTCTACTTCTAAACAGCTCCCAGGTAACGGTCCCGGAACCTCTCTTTGAGTATCAGTGCCCTAGACTTTCTAAATAGCTCTCTTAAGCAAGTTGAATCTTGGTTTGCACTTTGATATTGGTAACCATGTTAAACTACTGATGAGTTGTTTTGTTCCTTAGCAAAATAGTTTTGTGTTCATATATAGGAACTTTGCATCGGAACAGAGAATTTGCTGTGTAGTTTATCAGTGAAGAAGCAGCAATGACACTGTGCCATTTTCCTTAGATTGGACAGTTTCTTTATTCAGAACGTAACAGAAATTTCTATGGAAAAAAGTGATAAAGTAATTTAACTGTTCAACCTCAACCTCATTAATTATTATATAGCAGATATTATCACATGAGAAAATGCAAGGTACATTTTGATATATTTAAAGTTGTTATTTCTGATTTGACAATTTTTGAAACTGATGTAACAAAAGTTCTTTTGCTAGCTAGCTAAAAACAAAATCCTATTTCACAGCTAAAATGTAAACAGCTAAGATGTAATCGGAGGACTAAATTTTCACAGCTACAAAAACACAGCTGTGAAACATAACTTTAGAATATAATAAAGCCAAATAGTTTTGCATGCTAATAATGGATATTACAAATAAAGATGAGAATGACTTTGTTAGAATTTTTTAGTGTTTAAATACCTTCACTAATGTTACTTGTTTAACTGAGAATGTGCTCAAGTTACCTGTTACATTTGCATCTATTGAATGTCTAATATTTGTATCTTGCTGGGAACTAGTGATATAGAGTTGAATCTGACAAGTCATTCTTTCAAGGAGCTATTTTGTGTTACATAATAAGACCTGTGTCAAATAATAGTTTTGAGTTTTTTTTCCCCCAGGTTATAAAACCAGTACATGTGAATTGGAAAAATATTAGAAAATACAGAAAAAATTATAAAAGGTAAAATATACATTATTAAAAGTCCTACCACTGTTAACATTTTTATGTTGTGTTTTAAATTTCCATTGACCTAGTTCTAAGTATTCTTATTTATGGCTTCTTGACATACTTTTCTTTTTTAACTGTGGAAATAACTCTTGCTGGTCAGTGTCAAGGTATATTTCAGTTGAATTTTTGTGCCAATGTTGGCCTGGGCTGAATGTTGGAAACCCACAGTAATAGTGTATCAGATGTGTGTGTCTGTTTACATGTGTGTTAGGGTGGGGAATAACTACGGACTGGGTAGGTAGTTTCAATTCCATCTAACTCTGTAGATACTAGTAGGCTAGAGACCCTTTATGATATAATTAAAAAGGTTTAAATTCCCAGAGTTACTCATGTGCACATTGTGTTTTGCTTTCTCAATTTTGTGATCAATTTCTTGGATTGTGATAATTTTGGATTGGGAGTCAGGGGACCTAGTACTTTACTAAAATCTGTTGCACATTTTTATCATCTGTAAAATAAGGTACATTACTACAAATCCTCAGTTGTCTTGATGTCTTGAAATGTGAAATTCTATAGCTATTTTCTTTATTCATATCTTGCATGTAAATAGATCTATCCTCGTAGATACCTTCAGATACTTTTGATAGTAATCTGAATCAATGTAAACCTAAAGTGTCTTTTAAAATCTATAATTTGGAAAAATAACCTAGAATAGAGCTTGGCAAATTACTGCACCCAGGCTGAATCTGATCCAATGCCTATTTTTGTAAATAAAATTTTATTGGAATACAGCTGTACCTATTCAGTCATGTATTGTCTATGACTGCTTTCAAGCTATGAAGGTGGAGTTGAGTAGTTGCGTTAGAGACTGTGTTTACTACCTGAATTGTCATAGGAAAAAACTTGTTGATCTCCGATCTAGATTAATGATCTTCTGGATCAATAAGTATGTTTTTCTTCAGATACTTTGACTGAGTATGAACAAGTGTTATATCATAGTAACAATAGCAGGAGGTATGGATGTGGAAGGCATGACTGGGTCATATAAACCAAGTCCTGGTTTTTAAAAAAGGGCTTTTTCCTAAATGGAATTTACTTGGGCTTGATTTCTAGAGGTCAGCTAGATCTGCATCAGGTAAATGTCACATCTGTTGTCATGACAGAAACTAGAGTGTCAGAGTGGCATTCTTTGAGCCTGGCAAGCTTCATCTTGAACGACTCAGGCAGAAGCATTTCCAATTAATGTGGGGACCCTTTGTAATAAAACGCAGGGCAGGAAAGCCATGAGCTTTTAATATCATAAGGTTAGAGGTATTATTTCACAAGGAATAGGAGCCAAAGTCATGTTCATAGTTGATGTACACATTCCTCACGAAGATTAGACAGGGCCTTGCTCAAGCCTTTGGAAGAAAATGAACCAGCTCTGTGATCAGGGGTGTAAACAAACCTTCAAGTATTTAGCGGAGAAGTGAGTTGCAACATAACTGGTAAAGAGTGTCTTAACTGACCTTGAAATACCCACCTTTCCCACAGACCCTGGACGTGGAGGAAGCTTAAGCAGAGACAGACCTCTCCGAATTCCCAACGAAGTCTGAGATGGCAGAGTTTGCAAAGCAGAAGATGAGACCAGGCCCAGGACTCAGGTTGCCTAAGGGAAAGAGTGATATGTCCTGTTTTGAGAGGGGCTGAAGCGAAGACAGTTGAAGGGACCTAAAGAGCCTTGGGAGAAGGTGAGAGAAAGGGAGGGAGAGTGTGTCCACTGGGAACCTCCTCCAGAGGCCTAAATGGAGAGAACTTGCCCCCTCAGGTACTGCAAAAAGTGTACATAAGTGTAGACTTTAATGACCTTGAAGTTTTGGATCCTGTGATGCTTTTGGACATCCCGTGAGCCTTTGGTAAAAGAATGCTAAAATATCCATTAGAGTCTAGTTTGTATCATTTTGGCGAAAGGGTACTGGAACGAATATCACTTGGAATCTTAATGAGTACCAATCTGTCCATTTGCAGACCACCAGCAAAGGGCCACCCAGCCTGAGTGATTAGGGAGCCCCTTCCTCTGATTTCTAACTCCTTCACTGGACAGAAAGACTCCTGTTCTCTGCTCCAGAGAGCCTTAAAACTGTTAACTTGATGGGAAATTATCAGTTGTTTGAGATGATTGGAACTGAATTGAGGTTTTCTTTCTGAAGTAAATAGAAGATTTAAAAGATTATTGAAAATAATTTAATTTTTAAGAGAAACTGAAGCATCTTATATCAGCAACAAATAGAAAAATTAACTTCTCTTTTTATTTATTCCTTTTAGCCTTTTTCTTGTTGTCATGGCATTAATTACTCTGATGCTATCACAGAGAATGGAAATGTACCAAATCCTTTTCATTTAGAAAATATTAAAAAAAAATCACTTTCTGAGGGTCAGATGATTTGGGAGCAAGATTAAAACTGAAGTTTATTCAGGTACTTGGGTTTCTTTCTTTCTTTCTTTCTTTCTTTCTTTCTTTCTTTCTTTCTTTCTCTCCTTCTTCCTTCCTCTCTCTCTCCTTCCCTCCTTCCTTCCGTCCCTCCCATTCATTCATTCATTCATTCATTCTCTTCATCTGCTGGACCAATGTAACAAAGTAAGCTAATAGACTAAGTCACTTATTCCATACTGGTAGGATCAACACACTAGGCAGTGTTATACTGAAATGTCTACAAGAATTGCCCCAGATAATAAGGGCTTCTGGGGAAAGGTTGGTAAGTCCCTTGCATGTTTTATGTTTAGGTAGAGTTTGACCCCCAAATAAATGATCAGTTAAAAATTCATCTAATGGAAACTAGTCAAACAAATATAATAAGTTTTTAAGAAGAAAATATTAGGCTGAGTCACATGAACTTGCTGATATTTAGACAAATTAAGACAATGACAATTTTATCTGTCTTAAGCTAATACATAAATTATCTTTTGAGCTCCCCCCAGCCCCCCCCCCCCCAGTTTTTATTTATCCTATTGCATTTTCCAAGAAGCAATGTGTGTGTGTGTAAACAATATTCCTTTCTCCACTCTTGGAAGAAGAGTCAGCATAGTATTTCTAAAGATCTTAGATACCCTTACTGGCTTTCTCTTACTTAAGTTTTCTTCTTTTGTTTTTTGGATCCACTAATGCCCTAGAGCAGAAAGGGAGGAGTAGAGGGTGATGTTTTGAGTTGAGTTTAAGAAGAGAATAGCAGATTTTCCTCCTTCTAGTAGGGTCTTCCATAGAAGAGAGAGAAGTGTCATGGGTGGATGATTTGTGAGAGTGCAAAACCAGGCCATCCTGCCATACAGTGCTCTGTGAGAGGGTAGGACCTCCCAGGCAGTGGTAAGTGGGTGTTTCAGTCCTACAGTCTTAAGCGGCCACGGAGAAGGGTCTTTGTGGCCACGCTTTGGAAATTGCCTTTGAATAAATGATATGGGCCTGGTCAGCATAATGCATTGAAGACTTCTGGTCTTTCCTCAAATTTTCTGGACTATACTCTTATATAACCCTAGAAAGTATTCCTAAAACAGGATTCAGTTGGAATTTTCCCTCAACTTCAGCAGGTATGGGCAAAACTAGATTAATTTGTGTGTGCTTGCATACATGTGCGTGCTCTCTCTCTGTCTCTGTCTCTGTCTCTTTCTGTCTCTCTCTCTCTCTCTCTCTCTCTCTCTCTCTCACACACACACACACACACACACACACACACACACACACACACACATATTGCTTCTTGCACCCATGTGTCATGGAGGAAATTCACACTTTTTACCTGAATTCGGCTCTACACAGATAAAACAACTGATCGTTTGAACACTTTACTTTCCAAGTGGTTACCTTGGATCAGAGATACAACTTACACTTGTCTTTTCACTTGACTTTTATAAGGTGGGCGTCTAATTAAATTTTATTTATGATACTCTCCTTTGCCCATCCCTTTCCTCCACTCTCCACCTTTAAAAGTGCAGAATAAATAGGAGGTGAGAAATACAACCTGAAAGGATACTGAGCATTCTAAAAGGAGTCAATAAATAGTTGGATGAGTAATACAAGGGAAAGGACTTTGGGGTATGGGGTTTGTTAGCATATGAAGCTCATCTATTCCACCATTTAGTGCATTGTTTCCTACCTTTCCCTTTCTTTGGATTACCTTCAGTGCACAATCATTTTTCTGCTGATGGGTTGGTCTTAATTTTCTCTTGAAAGAAACCTGTTCCTCTTTTATTTCCTGAATTCTCCTTCCCTTTCTCTCTTTTGTGTTAGGTACAACTTCTTTTCAAATTTTTTACAATGTTTTCCATTTGAGTTATCAGTTTGTCCTATCTCTCCTTACTATTAGGCCATTAATGAAGATTAAACCGGGCACTAGTCTCAAGTGTCACAGTCTCTATTGGATATGTTCTGGGTGCACAAGCCTTTTTTTTTTTGTTTGGGTCCTTGATTTATGATACTTCATTCAGTGTTGAACTTTAATAACTGAGCATGCATTCACCATAATTAACCATAATAATTCAAAAGAGACCTAGTCAGAATCTGAGGGTCACATTTTTATGGTGCTCTTTAGGTGGAGTTCTGGGACTACTGGTCCATGATCTGTCTGTATGACCACCATGAATAAAATGGAGGACCGTGATGTGATTGGCTGAATTTTCCCTAATTTTCTGAACTGTAATTTCTACTGTATAACTCACATATGGTGAGAGATATTCTTAAGCCTCAACTGGAATACCTAAGATACAGATGACTTTTTTTGTTTGCTTGTTTCTTCAAGGTATGAGAGGTAGTCTGGGAAACTGGCCAACATTCTGACATTTCCTTGGCATTGTTATCATCATTATTATTATTATTTACAACAATGGGAAAGATATTTATTATTGAGACTGTTTAAGGAAATCTAAGAACTATAGCAGTCATAATCATGTTGCTTCAATTTTTCTGTCTGGTTCTCTTTGAATGTTGTGGGATAGAAAGAGCTATTCATTTTTCAACCTTTTATATTTTTGGAGGAGGGTAGTCCTTGTTTATTGGTGTAAAAGGCAATTACATATGTGGGAATTATTAAGAGGGTACCCTGAAAGTGTCTCAACAGAGATGTTTCCCATCGTTTCCTTAAAATCTACCTTAAATAGTTCATTTCTATGTTGAGCATATTTTTTCCCCTGCTGTTGTCTACTCTTAACAATTTAGTGTAAATAATTTTTATCAGGTTTATTTATTCTTATTTTGAACAGATTCAACCAATATCAAAGATATCCAAAGCATTCAGTCTATTGAAAAAGGAGAGGAGAGGACACAGGGGAAGAGAAAGGGATATTTATCATGTTATTTTACTGTATGAATGTTTCAAACACCTCTATTAGAGCCCTCCTGGGTTTTCCCTCTTTGAAAGAAACTTAAAAATCATGCTAAAACCAATTTTCAAGTGTGGCATGAGTTAATGGTAGAATACTGTTTTCCTATTACTACATGGACACTTCTATTAGAGTTTAAGGAGAGTTTTTCTTTGATTATAAAGATGGGGACTACATCTGGTGTGGAATATCTCTAGAATATTTATCAGCAACTTGAAGGTGCTTAGCTATATCTTTTAATATTTGTTTGATGAATGTATTCACAGCATCCTGCTTTTATATTATCCTCGACGTTCCTAATGCCTGTAAATTTTTCATTGGTTAAACTATTTTCTTTTCCTTTCTTCCCTCAGCTTTGTTGAGATATAATTGATGTATAACATTGTGTAAATTTAAAGTGTACAACGTGTTGATTTGATCAACTTCTATATTATAAAATGATTATCACCATATTGAAACATTAACTAACATCTCTATCATATCACATAATTACCATTTCTTTTTGTGGCAAGAACATTTAAGATCTACTCTATTAGCAATTTTCAAGTATATAATACAGTATTGTTAAGTATAATCACCATGCTGTACATTAGATCTTCATACTTCTACATCTTATCACTGGAAGTTTGTACTCTCTGACCAACTTCTCCCCATTTCCCTCACCCCTCAGCCCCAAGTAACTACCCTTCTGGTGGTTCTGTGTTCTTCCATGTTCTATATGCTTCTCTGTTTCTCTGAGTTTGATTTTTTTTTTAGATTTTACATATAAATGATATCACACAGTGTTTGTCTTTCTCTGTCTGGCTCATTTCACTTAGTACAACGCCCTTGAGCTCCATCCACGTTATTGCAAATGGAAGATTTCCTTCTTTCTCATAGCTAAATAATATGTTAACTATTTTCTAATTTATCTTTTTCAGATATTCTGGTTTCACATGTGTACACATTTGATTGTTTGTGTTTACACCTTAAAAGTTGTTAAGTGAATGTATTTCAAAATGAAAATACACCATCATGTTTATTAGGGATTGATTCAAGATACTGTATAAAGATGGTAAAGCTTTTTCTTGTATATATTTTTTATTTTAGTCTGGTGGAAAATATACCAAAAGATTCTAGTTTTACACATTGGGGAGAATTTCATTTAGCACCTCATTAATATTGGTTCCAATCAGAAGTCTGGAATTTCCTTGAGTTAAATAATTCCTTTTTTTTTCCTTTTAGCAAGTTAAAATATATTTAGTGCAAACATAACATTTTGCTGTAAACTCATGGAGTATGTTTCTAGTGAGCAACTTGGTAATTGTGTACCTTGTGTTCTCACTATGATATTGTGAGCCCCGTGGGAGTAAGAACAATATTCTACTCCTCTTCCTATGTCCAGAGCCTAGCATGATATCTAGCATGCTTCAGGTGCATATATCCTGACATGTTGAATCAGTTACCTAGCGGAGCTATCATAAAAGTAAATAAGGATAATTAGGTAAGTAAGCATGGCATGGGTAAAGGGTGCCTGGGTGGCTCAGTTGGTTAAGCGTCCAACTCTTGATTTTGTCTCAGGTCATGATCTCACAGTTTGTGACTTCAAGTCCCATGTGAGGCTCTGTGCTGACAGTGCAGACAGTGAGGAGCCTGCTTGGGATTCTCTCTCTTCCTGTCTCTCTGCCCCTCCACACGTTCTCTCTCTCTCTCTCTCTCTCTCTCTCTCTCTCAAAATAAATAAAAATGTATGGCATGGATAAAAGCAAATGCTTCATGAAAACGATGTGATTTTATCAATATATTAGACTCTTGTGAGTACAGTACATGAGAAATAATACAAATTTGAGTATGCTTGCTTAGAGAGTGTATTATTAAACATCTTGGTGTTTGATGACTTATTTATGGAGAAAATTTAAAAGCAAGAGTGATTTGTTGGGAAAATAATTATGTTGAAAAATGTGAGTATCTGACTTTAAAAGTTAATCCTACACTATCTGGTATGTACTGTTAATTTTCATAAACATATGTATATAACCTCTCCAATTATATTGCAGACTTGTTGAGAGTACCGGGCTCTTAGTAGCTTCCATTCCCCACATAGATGAGGAGATAGTAACATTTATCACATGTTAATATTGGGTTCATTATTTACTGAGTGGTTTTGTCTATGACCTTCTGTATGTTTCCCTAAATGTAAAATTGGGAGAATAATACCTTTTCTACACTATTCATCAAAGTTTATATTTATGCTTTGAGTCTCACAAGAATGCTTTTGTAAGGATATAAATTAAAATAAGAATAAGCATTTTAGCAGTTTTACAACTAAGTGTTTTAATGTGTGCATTTGAAAAAGCAAGGTATAGAGGCTTTTGCTTTTTTACTGGCATTAGAATTCTGGTTATACCTTGCACCTTGGGTATGATGTTTAAGTTCTCTGAACAGGTGTATGCTGTCCTATAAATGGAATTTTTAATTTTTTCTGTATAGTGGTGTTTTGAAGTTAAATTTGATAACATGTGTTACTCTTAATGGTGTGGCCAGCACATGGTAGATATTCAACAAATTTGGGCAGCATCTTCTACCCTGGCTTTCCATTTTGTTGTTTTAGCAATCGGAATTATTTCATAGCCTCAGGTAAAATTGGTCTGTCTTTAATCAGCATTTCCTCATAAGCTCCAGGCTTGCATTTCTAGTCACCTTCCAGGGATCTATATGTTGTATCCTTATTTGCCTTTGAAACTTGACATGGCCCCAACCAGATTTAACTTTTCAATCCATTTTTTTCCCTTTCAGTATTCCCTATTTGTTATTTAAATTACCATTCTGTAGTAACCAGCCCAAAGACTTTGGGCTAAGTTTCATTCATTCTCTTCCTCTTATTCTGTACATTTAATTTGAGGGGATTTGGGAGAACTCATTTAGTATATCATAGTATAAGGCCAACTTTTTCCTCCATCCCCAAGTAATGTCTGCAGGATGTCAATTGCTTGGTGAAGTCAACATCTTCCAAGTGTGGCCCAAGATCTGCCCACAGCCTCTAGGTCCAGGACCCTGTCCTCAGGTAGGGTTGGATAAACCCTGACTCATTCTTCTCTGGCTTTCTGTTGTAGACTGCTGTCCTTGTACTCTAACTTGGGATTTTTTTTTTTTTTTTTTTAAATCCAGGCAGCATGATACAACCAATCAGATTACAAGTTCCTTTAATGATCGTATTTCAGGTTGCCACCTGAGTTAACATCTCGGTTACACTTAGTTGTATCCAGGTCTCCTTAGCCACACATTTACACTTATTTTACTTGCCAAGTTTATTTTATTTTATTTTTTTTTAATATTTTTTTCCAACGTTTATTTATTTTTTGGGACAGAGAGCATGAATGGGGGAGGGACAGAGAGAGAGGGAGACACAGAATCAGAAACAGGCTCCAGGCTCTGAGCCATCAGAGCCTGACGCGGGGCTCGAACTCACGGACCGCGAGATCGTGACCTGGCTGAAGTCGGACGCTTAACCGACTGCGCCACCCAGGCGCCCCAACTTGCCAAGTTTAAAAAACAAAACTCATCTGTTATGGGTTGAAGGTTCTTAGTTTTGCTGTGAGAGAACTTATATACAATGTTGCCAGCTGGCCCATGAGATTTTTATTTTACCTCATATATTCATCTTGAATACATCCTATTACTTCCAGAACCATTGACACCATCCAGGTAGTCACTACCTTTCACCAGCATCATTATGCTTCTGGGATCAGGCTGCTTTTGGCTGAAGCAAATAGAAAAACAAACCAGAAGTAGCTTAAATGACAGGGGCTTAATTTTCCTCCCACAGCAAGGAGATCCTAAGATCCAGGGTTGCTGTAATAGTTCAGCAATATCAGGTCTCTGGATTGGTATTCTGTGACTTCCTTGACTTTTTCCCCATGGTTACAATATGGCTGCAGCATCTCCAAGCATCAGGTCCTCACATAAGAGCATTTAATTGGCAGGAAGGGAGTGGGCAGAATTTCTCCCCACGTGTTTTATCCAGGGAGAAAAGCTTTCCCAGGTAACTCTTGGAAGAATTCTCTGTACATCTTATGAGCCAGGACTGGGTCACTTTCCTCTGCCCTAGTGTAAGTGTAGACAGGTTAGTGAATATCTGCTATTTTTGATCTCTATGTTTGTTAGTGAGAAAGAGGAAGGTTGGGAGAGCTCTCGGGTAGGTATTTAAATCCATTCTGCGTTTCTGCTAAATGTACTTTCCTGAGTATATTTCTAAAGAAAAAGTCATCACCCTGGTCTTGAACTTTCAGTAACTTTATTACTAGCGAATACAGTATAATCCAGCTCCTTCTTTTGTTTTCTGCTTTATTGTCCTTTGGCTATTTAATGAACCCTGAACAGACCCAACTCGTCCCTGTGTTCACAGCTTAGCTCATGGTATTTCCTCCTCTTGGAATCTCTTTTGCAGGTTCCCATGAAGGGCCAGCTTAGACACTGGTGCTCGGCCCTTACAGCTGTCTTCCACATGAAGCTGGCTCATTTTCCCTCCATCAACTGGGATTTCTCTTTTCTCTCAACTTTCTCAGCACTTTCTGTACCCTGTAGAACCTGACCACTTATGGACTTAACATTTGAGTTTTGATTACTCACAGAAGCCCACAAAGGTCCAATTCAAAGGCATTTTTAACATTGCTGAGGTGCAATCCAAATCTGGAATGCCGCAGAGTGGGAGTGCAGTAGTGAATTTCTCACGGGGAAGTGAGTCACGCACTGCCATGTCTAGACCTCAGCGAGGCTTCCCTGTTATTTCTTTGTTGTAATAGAGCAGTAAGTTTGGTGAACTCATTAAAAGCTGTGCTCCATTGTGGAAAATGGCTGTTAATCGAAAGATAGAATTTTAGATGAAGGTTGAAAAGGTAGTTTTTTGGTTTGAGGAGAGGCATCGGTAAGGGGTAGTTTTCCAGTAAATGTGATTTATGAGTTTCCCAGGAGCCTGGGAAGATAGTTGCAGATTCTTGGGGAACTCTGCTAGCTCCCCAAGACTGTGGGACCTTTGGGAAGACACTTGACTATGTGAACTTTTTGTTTCCCCATCCATAAAGTGATGGAAAAAAATACCTATTTTTGAGTTGTTTAAAAAGTGCCATGCAAAGTGTACAACTATAGATGATTAAATGATTATCATTATTTATCAGTCGTGTGACTGATAACCACAGTTCTCAATCGTGAGACAAGGCACTAAGAAAAGATTCTTTGGCTGAATGAGGGAATGAATGAAAGGCTATCACGATAACCTAGTTATAAGAATAAAACTACTTTTCTTTCCATAATAGTGTCTCTGAGGTTCTAAGGCATTTTTTTTGCTTGCATTACTAAAATATGGAAATCAATAAAAATCATTACTGAGAATTAAATACCAGTAGATTATATCAACTTTAATATGAAGCTGAATTTCTTCTTTGAGCACATGGGCTATTCATAAACTGCTGGGCCCACACTTTCACTGTTTACAGCATTACTGGAGACCTTCATGTGCATCACAGCTTTGTAGTTCCTCTGGGACAATCCATTATTCCACAGATCCATTATCGTCTATAATTCTCTTTAAAAACCTAATAAAATTTACTGTAAGATGCCCATGCTGTGTATTGTCTTCAAACATAACCTTTTCCATGTCTTTCTTGAGTGTTGAGCTTCTAAAGGATCTGGTATCATTGTAATGGTAGCTCCCTCGTGCTTCAGATTTACACCTCTCCGAGGTAAGGAGCAAGGCGCTCCTATCCTGGCCATGAAGGGATTAGATGACATGGAAATCTGTGAATAGTTTTACACTGCTGCTGGCCCTATCAAACCTCATAAGCAGCAATGCCACGAACTGGTCTGGGCGGGCATTAAATGGTTTAGTTTTTCTGTATAACCAGCTATAGAAAGAGAATCATTTTCCTCCCTCTGGAGAGCGTGCATTATTCCAGTTAAATAATTTGCAAGTATTTAAATCAGTCACCAACTAATAGACTAGGGAGATCCTGGACATGAGCATGCGCACTACGCTGTTTCTCTTGTAATTACGTCGCTACCACTTAGTCGCCCTCATCAATGGACATCATTCCCGAGGTTCAAGGGGATTGAAATTGGCTTTTCCCCCCAACATCAGCTCGGGGATCTTAAGCTTGTTGTGTTTTGTGTTCCCACTCCTTGCCAGATACAGGGTTATTGCTTCTCCTCTACCATTCTGTTGCAAGTCCCAGTTCCCACATTTTGAGTTTAGGAATACCTCCCGAGTACTGTGTGTATTTGGGGGTGGCAGTGGGGATTCCTATTTCCATAGGGAGGGGATCACCCCTTTCTTATGCCTGTCCTGAAACCAAAAACAGTAGTGCTTTGAAAAAACAACCAGTCTATTGACACAGGCCACAGGGTGGCCACTGGGAGAGGTGGTGGGTAAGAAAGGGTGCAGTGTTCTCAGGTACCAGAGGATGCAGCAGCCGCAGGGAATGTGTTGTAAGCTGAAAAATGGCCTCCCAAAGATAAGGACATGCTAATCCCTGGAACCTGTGTGTGTTTGCCTTACATGGCAAAAGAGGCTTTGTAGATGTGATTGGATTAAAGATCTTGTGATGGGGAGGTTATGCTGGATTAGCCAAATGGGCCCTAAATATAATCACAAGGCTCTTTAGAATAGGGAGGGCAGAAGGTCAAAGGTGGGGGGTAATGCCATGATAGAAGCAGGGAGAGAACAGGCAATGTGTTCTCTAGAGAACAGCCTCTAGAGGCTGGAAAAGGCAAGGACCAGAATTCTCCCTTAGAGCCTCCAGAAGAAACTAGCCCTGCCTTGATTTTAGCCCTGTCTGACTTCCTTGAGAGTTCTGATTTCCAGAACTGTAAGAAAATCAACTTGTGCTTTTGTGGTAACTTGTTACAGCAGCCACAGGAAAGTAATACAGGTGGTCTGGCTGGAGTGGGTTGGACCGGGTGGTTGGCAGTGAAGGCTTCTCTCCCTTGACAATCCAGGGCATTCTAGCACGTCTGCAAGCAGACGCTGTTCAATTCACTTCCCCTCCCTGTCCTTTTGGGCACCAGGCCCTCTTCCTCGAGGCCAGGGTTGAGGCCCTTCAGTCTTAAAATGACTTATTTTCTTCATTGTCTGTCTCAATAGACTTTGCTGGCCCATAAAGCCTAGAACCAGAATCAAGTGCAGGGGTTGTCCACTTCTTCAAGTTTGTGTAGGGTTCAATTTTCATTAAATGTTCCTTAGAGAATGGAAATGTTTGTGTTTTTATTCTTCTCATGGGGCAGGAGGAGGAAGGTGAACAATGTAGTTGTATTTCCACACGAAAACAAATAGAACACGTGTGTCCCACTGCACAATTATGTCCTGGAAATCCTGGGTATCCTTTCTTCCCTATTTTTGTGGCTGAGCTGAAATTACTGCTTAGGTTGTGTGCCAGTTCCTCCTGGGATGTACCTTGAACTGATAATGAAAGAGAAGAGGTCTCATACTGTGTGCAGAGTTCTGTAATTTTTTGCCTGGGTAACACTTAAACATAGCCCAGGTTTTATATTACAAAAATGCATAGAACAAGTGATGGTATGTCAAAGGCAAGTATTATGTAAGAGTTGGAAAAAAAATCCTATCTACCCAAAGCCATAATTTCCAAATAAAAGTTCTTTCTGAGTTGGCAGCACATATGTCTGACTTAGGCCTGTTCTGAGTAAAACTGGCCGAGTTACCAAAACTCCATTAATCTGTTTAAATGGAAGTGGTACTCCTTATGCCCAACTAAGTGGAATTTAAGTGAAAAAGGAGTGGAAATAGTCTGTATAATTAAGATGGCAGACCCCACTCATTTGAAAAAAGAGAAGGTGTAAAGTCAACAAAAGAAACCCCGTGGTATAGTGTTTGGCTTTGAAAATGCTAAATAAATGGAAAATAATCTGATGGTAACAGTAATAGATATGTGATGCTCATTCAGGATCTTCAAATGCAAAATTTTCTCTAACTCCTTTCTTTTCCTCACTGATACACATCTCCGTAAAATGCACAAACGAGTCTCATTTTATCTTCTAGGTTGTGGCCTATAGTGTTAATTCCTGAGTGCCTTTAGTGTAGCCTAAAGAAAACTGTCAAAAAGAAAAATACATACATCTCAATGCTGCCAATTTGAAACCTTATTACGAGAAGCCATAGGCTCTGGAATTATCCTTGTCAAAGCTAAGAAGGCAGCCAACCTTCCCAGCAGTCTCTTTTGTATCTCTGGACTTCAGTAGCATAGAGTTTCCCCGGGCTGGGACTAATGGTGTGACAATTGCACGGTGCTCCTTCCTCTCTTCAATTCTGTTTCTAAGGGTCGCGATGACCTACAGTGTGACAAAATAAGCTAGTCGTTTGGTTGAGCCAGGTGTCCTTTGAGAAGCTAAGAAAAGGAGTAACGGTGTCACGAAGTCATTAGTGTACCATATATTATAAGCCGTAATGGCAGCTCTGAGTGAGACTGTCCCGCTTGGGAGTCTGCCACTTTCTGCTGGAATCATCCCAGAGCTGGTGGGAACCGGCACCTCACCAAACATCTGTGCCATCAGAACCAGGGACCAAGGGCGTGGAAATTGGAGCAGGCCTAAGAAAGTTGCTTACAAATGGACAAAGGAAGATACGTAGGAGAAGGAAGGAAACAATGTAGTCGTATTTCCACATGAAAACAAGTAGAACACATGTGTCCCGCTGGACAATTATGTCCTGGAACTCCTGGGTATTCTTTCTTCCCTATTTTTATGGCAGAGCTGGAATTACTGCTTTGGTTGTGTGTCCAAAGGCGGTATTGTCACTGCAAGGCTATTTTAAAAAATCAAAATGTTGTGAATTGATGAATTTTCTATAGGTATTGGCAGGTGTAACTGGAACCGTCCCAGGGCGCACAAATCCTGCTCACCATTTCTCCCAGTCCGTGAAAACTAAATACAGTTAGAAACAAAAACAAAAATAAACAGCAGGTTGCCCATCTAAGATTGGAGCTGGTCCATCCCGTCAGCTCCTGAAACCTCCAATCAGTAAATTCTGCCTTCTTATCATTGCCATATTGTCAAATACTGATTAGATGAGTCCTGGCCACCTTTCTGACTCTGAGAGTCTAGAGTCTATGTCTAGTGAGCCTCTCACCAATGTCTTGCTAACTTCTCATTTATTCTCTTGCACACTATCCACAGTTGTTGCACACTCTTGTACACTTGCACAAATTATTCCCCTCTGCTCTTTTCTCCGTCTTCAGCTCAGACCAAGTCTTTCTCCAAGAGTGGCCTCTTTCATCTGCATTCTCCCTGAAGCCTATAGCAATGGCTTAGTGATTCTAATAGATTGGGTAGCAGTGGGGTTGGAAAAGGAGACTATAGGTTCCAAGGGCTGCTGCTTGTCCTAAACTATCAATGAACAACTAGCGTTTGCTAATCTTGGAATATTCTTGCCTAAGCTCTCATACTTCTTTCTATTTTGGTGGAAATGTTGTGATTTGTAAATATGGCTGTATTTTATGAGAATCATGAGTACAATCTCAAGAACTTTCTAAAAAAGCTTCTTGGTTCTAGTTACTTGGGTTGCATATCACTCAGAAGAGGTTAGGGTGTAGTAATGAACATCTCTTGAATCTCAGGGGCTCAAATCAACACATGTTTATTTTCCCCCCATGTGACGTGTGTAGGTTGGCAAGGTGCTCTGCTTTTCAAGGATCCATATGCTAGGGCTCCAGTATGACTCATGCTTCTCGATTGCCCAAGGTCAAGAGAATGTGGTGAATTGTGGACCAGCTAGCAAAACTACCAGAAGTGATACATGTTACTTGATCACATTTAATTGGCCAAAGCAAGTCCATATTTATATCTGCTTTGTGAATCAGAATATTTGTGAACAACCCTTATGAGTCCTGGAGGGGGCCTTTGTCTTTTGCGGCATCAGGTCTTACGGTTATGCTCTGTGATTTCTCCCCTATTTTTAGGAAAAGTTTTAATGTTGATTTTGTCTCTTTCTCTCAACTGCTCTTTCTACCTTTCTTCCACAAGTCAACCTGGCTTTCTCATGAATTATGTTATTTTCCATGAAATTCCTCCCAGTACAGACTTCTATTTTTCCCCTTCCTTTATCACTAAACTAGAGGACCAAAAAAGGGTCAACATTCTTTGTTCACCACTACCGATTCTAGATTATTGTTCTGGCTGTTGAAAGTCAGCTATCTCTCCTCTTTACAGCTGTCTCACACTACCCTCTCTGTGTAGCTGGTATGGGATACCATGCCCCTCAGTGCTCCTTTTCCTTGCTCACTGAATTTAACCTGCCATCACTTATTCACATTGGTGACTCCACAGTTCCTTTCTTCCTCGACATCGATGATTCTCAACTCTACTCCATCCTTGGATCTCATCATCTATCTGCACAATCTCAAATTCTGTGTATCAACCTCTTAGCAAGTCTCTTTCATGTCAGTCATTCTAAATTTGTCACTCATACTGACCCTGTCTTCACTTTCATCACAACCTTGCCTCAGCTCTCTTTGCTCTTGTCTGTTGGCCTCTTTCTGACTTCATTTCTTTCTGGCCTATCCTGCTCTCCTTGGCCAGCCAGTTCAGCAATGCCTTTGCTTATTCCCTAAAATTCCCCACTGACCTTGAACTTCCAATTGCTTCCTTGCTGGGCTGTAGAGGGCTGCTAGAGAAAGCTGTGCTGACTGAGTCTGCCGCACATTCGTGCTCGTTCCCTTTAACCAAGCCGTCACTTGTGCTCAGCACTTCTTTTATTCATCTCTTGCTGACTCACTGCACATCCCACACAGCAGTTTTTCCAAACATTTTTAACTCTCTTTGAGATTGAAGCTCCGCTCCAGATATGGCCCCAAAATACCTTTTCAGTTTCATCTCTCATTTCTCCCCAAAAGCTCTTTGCCTTATGCTTTCCAAACTCCACACATTTGCTCATCCTTTTATGCCTCCCTCTGTTATCTGCAATGAAAATGCCACCTAATTTGCTTCCTCCTGTGTGGAGAGGCTTTTATCCTCTGACAGAAGTTGTGATTTGTTGTAAATGTCCATGTGATTTTTATTACCTGTTATGGGACTTAGCGAGTACTGTCTCAGACTAGGTACGTGTACACAGTTACCATCTCCCCAGTTTTATTGCATGTTCCTTGAAAGTAGGAACCATGATGGTCTGTGTACACAGTGTTTATAGATAGTGTCTTGACATTAGTAGATAGGTGTTCAGTTGATGTTTGGTGGATGTACTGGAGAAATAAATGTTAGTTAGCTGGAGAATAGTTTCTCCCCCCTTCTTCAGAAAGAAGTAAAAGTAATATTAAAGGTGAAAATGTTTTTCATCTTTTCTAATTATTTGAGTTTTAATGTAACAGACAGTTTTGGATGCTACTACTGATAGATTGAATGTAGTTGGAGAGTAAACGAGTTGTGTGAAAGAGCCATATTTCGTAAAATGTTCTTGAATTCTGTGATTCCTTTCCATGATTGTTAATTAAGATCTATATTTCATTTCTCTTTATTTTATCCATATTTTTAATATTTGAATCAATAGGCAATAGCTTATGTGGAGAATTTTGTCTTATAGCAAGTGCTTTAGATTCTGGTCTCCTGAAGTATATTTTATTTAGAAGTAAATGCTACCTTTTGGGGATTTGCATGGAACACCTTATTCCTGCCTGAGTGTGGAGTTATTGGAGAGATGAAACAAAAGGTAGTCAGACAGAGTGCCCAGGTGTCTCCTTTATTACCAGTAAAGCTGATGTTGGAGAATGTGGGCAATAATAGGATTCCTGTTATCGTATTGCACAGTTAGACCTGCTCATCCAGCCAAAGGCAGCCCCAGGTCAGCACAGGACTTCCCACGTCGGGGTCTGCCCCTGTGCAACTTCCAGCATGGAGGGGCAGAGCAGAGTGCGAACTTCCTGTAGTAGAAAGGATCTATGCATGTCTCTGACTTCTCCCTGTACCTGCATACAGATAAGTTTCTCTCCCTGATGAAAGCGAGCTGGGGCCAAAAGGTCAGTACTTGGGGAAAAATACTTCCTCATGGAAACCAGAATGGAGTAGGAGCATTCTTACGTAACACTCTTGAACATGGTGGTGTTGTGTGCCTCTATAGGATGATTGGGGGTCGTCAGTGATGAGCACTTGAGTCATTTCTGTCTCTGCCTTGGGTGATATTTCTAATATTAACCACATGGTGTGTTTATTTTGTAACTTTTATTAGGCACTCTTATGACATTAAAATTAGGTTAAAAATGATTAATTTCTTAGATAAACTGATGTACATTATTACTTTAGCAGGCTCAACCATATAACAAATGGGAATATAGTCCCCAATCTACATAGTTAGATTAATAAATATGTGGAGGTTGCAATGTCACCACCCAGCTGAATACTTTATTGATGTGCAATTGATATGAATAGAAGGATTTTAGTTTGGACAAAATGTATCCAAGCATAATTAATGGACAGTTAATGGACATGTACTTTACTGTTGCCTAAGCTTTACTCTTTTTTAAAATTAATTAATTAATTAATTTACACCTGTTAGTTAGCATATAGTACAACAATGATTTCAGGAATACATTCCTTAATGCCCCTTACCCGTTTAGCCCATCCTCCTTCCACAACCCCCACAGCAACCCTCTGTTTGTTCTCTATATTTAAGAGTCTCTTATGTTTTGTCCCTGTCCCTGTTTTTATATTATTTTTGCTTCCCTTCCCTTATGTTCATCTGTTTTGTATCTTAAAGTCCTCATATGAGTAAAGTCATATGATATTTGTCTTTCTCTGACTAATTTCGCTAGTTCTATCCACGTAGTTGCAAATGGCAAGATTTCATTCTTTTTGATTGCCGAGTAATATTCCGTTGTATATATGTGTGTGTGTGTGTGTATGTATATATATATATATATATATATATATAC
>NW_024412377.1:89099494-89156391 GCF_014898765.1 Herpailurus yagouaroundi
TATATATATATATATATATATATATATATATATATATACCAAAACTTCTTTATCCATTCATCTGTCGATGGACATTTGGGCTCTTTCCATACTTTGGCTATTGTTGATAGTGCTGCTAAAAACATTGGGGTGCATGTGCCCCTTCGAAACAGCATACCTGTATTCTTTGGATAAATACCTAATAGTACAAGTGCTGGGTCGTAGGGTAGTTCTATTTAAAAAAAAATTTTTTTTAATGTTTATTTATTATTGAAAGACAGAGAGAGACAGAGCATGAGCATGGGAGGGGCAGAGAGAGGAGGAGACACAGAATCTGAAGCAGGCTCCAGGCTCTGAGCTGTTAGCACAGAGCCCAATGTGGGGCTTGAAGTCACAAACTTCAAGATCATGACCTGAACCAAAGTCAGACGCTTAACCAACTGAGCCACCCAGGCACCCCTAGTTCTATTTTTAATTTTTTGAGGAATCTTCATACTGTTTTCCAGAGTGGCTGCACCAGTTTGCATTCCCAGCCTAAGTTTTACTCGTAGTCCTCGTTTAATGAATTATATTGCTTTTGGGTTTATAGCACCTGATTTTACCATCATCTATCCTTCTTTTGTGCATATATATATATATTTCATTTTAAAAATATTTATTTATTCATTTATTTTGAGAGAGAGCAATCAAACTGGGGAGAGGGGCAGAGGGAAAGAGAGAGAATCCTAAGCAGGCTTCATGCTGTCAGGACAGAGCCTGCTGAAGGGCTTGATCCCATGAACCAGGAGATCATGACCTGAGCTGAAATCAAGAGTTGATCACTTAACCAACTGAGCCACCCATGTGCCCCATGCTGTTGTATATTAACTCACAGGTCACTCCCCATATTTACTGAGGTTTTGCCCCTCCCTGTCCAATCTGCATCCTGCCAGTTCTTTCATTCCCTCGTTCCCTCCCTCAACACTTGACCTCTCCTTCTGATTCCTTTTACCCCTTTGGTTCTTCAGTGTTTTATATTCTGTAGTGCACATGTGTTTGTGTGCTCAGTATTTCTTAAGGGAATCACTCCTACTCTAATCTCAGTTTATGGATTAGATGGCGCTGTTATCATCCCCTGGATCCAAGGATGGGCATGTGACCAGGTGTGGCCAATCATAATAGTCTATTTCTTTAGTTATAATGATTCATTTGGTGGTGGACTTGTCAATTCAGATTTGGTTGGCGTTGCTGGGGAAAAGGCATTCACTTTCTCTTGGGGTTTCTAAATTGGTGAAATGTAAGCCTATTCCCGCTGTTGATCATTTTGGTTATCAGGGAGGACCTGTCAGAGGATGGAGCCCACACAGACATAGAAAAGCAGAGCTGAGAGACAGAGGTAGGCTCCAGTTCAGGCAAATGAAATCAGATATACCTAAAGGGATATTTATTCCTCCAGTACTCAATTTTATGAGCCAGCCAATTCCTTTTTTGCCCTATGCCAAATTGAGTCAGGGTCCTGAAAACTTCCCCTTCTTATCTAGACTGGATCTCATTTAATTTTTTTTTTTTTTTTTTGGCCATCTCTCTCCCTTCTTGTACACAGATATTTTGCCTCCTTCCTTATATGCTTTGGGTCCAGCTCACCTTATTCATATCTATCCTGCTGACTGCTGATAGAGAGTATCAGGGAATTACCAAGGTTGTTGCCCCTATAACCTGGTGACCCTCATTTTTAGGTGTACCCTCAATGCTGCCTATTGAGCCCTGACTGTGTGCCAGGAGCTTTTGTAGGCACTAGGATACAGAAAAGAACATGTCAGGTGAGACTGCTGCCATATGGAACATTCTCTTAAGGCAAATAGTTAAGCAAAAAGGCAAATAAATGCATGATGTAATTTCATGCAGTGACCCATGTTATAAAGAAAAAAAATGGTTATGGGGCTACAGAGTGACAGAGGGTTTAGAGTTATTTCATATGGGATAGAAAGGAAAGTCTTCTTGACAGCCCTTTGAGTAGAAACTTTGATGAAGTGAGGGAATCAGTCATGCAAGTTCTCCAGTACCATAAGGCAGAGATGAACATGGAATGTCCCAATGATAAAGATGGAAAGTTAGTGTGACTGGAGTATAGGTAAAATGGAAGAAAATGAGACACATCAGAAGCAGACCATGGTTTGAACATACAGAGCTAAATATCTCCTGGAATCTCTATGTGATTATGTTGTTACCACATTAAACAGAACTGGTCTAAATCTGAATTTCTTTCTAAAAAAATTTTTTTTTAAATGTTTTATTTATTTTTGATGGAGAGAGAGAGAGACAGAATATGGGCAGGGGAGGAGCAGAGAGAGAGAGGGAGAGACAGAATCTGAAGTAGCTCCAGGCTCTGAGCTGTCAGCACAGAGCCTGACGTGCTGAACTCATGATCCACAAGATCATGACCTGAGCTAAAGTCAGATGCTTAACTGACTGAGCCACCCAGGTGCCCCTAAAACTAAATTTCTTAAGATTTCCTCCTACCCACCAATTTCTCTATTTCTTATCTCAGTAAGTGGAACTACCATCTCTATGGGCACCCAAGTGGGAACTGTCATGGTCATCCTCCTTTTTCCTCTTCTTCTTCTTTTTTTATGTTTTATTTTATATTTGAGAGAAAGAGAGAGAGAGAGAGAACACGAGCAAGGGAGGGGCAGAGAGACAGACAGAATGTGAAGCAGGCTCCAGGTTCTGAACTGTCAGCACAGAGCCCTACGTGGGACTCGAACTCACAAGCGGTGAGATCATGACCTGAGCCAGAGTAAGATGCCTAACTGACTGAGCCACCCAGGTGCCCCCATCCTCCTTTTTCTTCTTGCTTTTCATCTGATGACTCACCAGTTTTTACCAATTCCACTTCTTAGAGTTAGTCTAAATTTGCCCTCCAGCCTCTGTGCTAGGGCTTTAGTTCAGACCCTTATCATTTCTCTCTGGGGTAGTGCAAAGACTCCTCAACCTCTATTCCTGTCCCCCTTTGCAGTTCATCCTTCATATCATGATGACCTCTTTAAAGTATGGATGTGATTTTGTTACTCCATTACAGAAAATCCTCTAACCCTCTATTTTGCATGGCTTACTGTCCGAGCCCCTTGCATGGCATACAGGGTCTTTCCTAGTCTGGCCGCTGCCTACCTTTCTAGCTCCTTCTTCCCTTTCCATCTGTGATCGTTTCCCAGCTTTCCAGAATGATGTCTTGCCGTGCATTCTGCACACTTGCACTCTCTCTGGAATGGCCACTACAGCTTTGACTTCCTGGATAATGCCTACCTATTTTGCAAGACTCAACTCCAGGGTTCCTTCTTTTCTGTTCCTGTAGAACTCCATATCTGGTCATGCTTTAACAGTTTTCACATTGTGTTGCAACTGTTTGTGTGTCTGTTTTTTGATGGCAAACTCCTTGAAGGCAGATTATTTTGGAGGCGGGGTGGGGGGTATCGTTTCTTTTCTAGTGCATGGCATAGTGTCAGCACACAGTTGTTATTCGGTAATTGTGAACAAACAGGGTCATTATAATCTTCATGAAATTCTCCCTTTAGAAACACGTTATATGTCAAATAGTTCAAGAATACAGTGGTTTCTAAAGGTAATTTAGGCTTTTATTTTACCATTCTACTTGTCATTATTATATAAAATGATTCACATGTGTTTAAGGATGCGCACAAGCACTAAGACATTTATATCCATATATCTCTTGGAAGTCCATCTATAACCTAGTTGCTTAACTTATTTAGGGCATTGCTTCAAATTTATTTTTTCAATTAATAAAATTGTACCCTTTGTGGTTATTACTCCATGGGGTGTAAGCACAAAATTTAAAACTTCAATTAAAATACATAAAACAAAACAGCAGCAGTTAAAATAATATATTTGAAAAATCTTAGCTTAAAATGATTCCCCAATGGGGAAGGACAATTTAAAAAGATACACACACATGCACACATACAGAAGAAGCTATGAAGGATAAAATGTTGATGATTTAAAAATAACCTTTTTTGACAATAAATTGACAATAAATTTGACAATAAATTTCATATATTGAAAAAAAATAATATAAAAAATACAATCTTTTTTTGTATCATAAAAAACAGATGTGGATTTGCACTTTGCTCTTTTAAATGGTCATCTCTTATTTTGTGGGCAATGTCTCATTTCTAATTGAGTAAGCAGTCAGTAGTCATACCATTATTAAAAAACAAAACAAAACCTGACAGACTGGATCACTATCTTAAGTATTTTTGATGGCAGGAACTTTCCAGTCGAAACATGAGGGTGCTGATAGAAACCTAGAGACTGAGACTGAAATTCTTTATTCTACTTACCCTGAAATTCTGGGCTGGCCTTGTCTTTAATATTTAGAAATAACCAGAGATCTGCCTTTTCTTTCACTGTGAATTATGTTGTTTGGGGCTTCTGGCTAAAAAGTAGAAGTGGAACGAAAAACATTTATCTAGCCGATGAAAAACAATCTAAACAACGAGGCAAGGAGATATAAAGGCTGATCCACACAATTCTAGGGATTGGTGACAGAAGGTTTTTACCTAAACATTTTATTCTTAAGAAAAGGTTGTTCAAACGCCTTGAAGGAAGTAGGTTTTGTGAGCTTCTGGATAAAATTTCAGGGGGTTTTCCAACTCTCCAATAAAATAGACATTTTATTTTTGCGAGCCTGTTATGTGCAAGATCCCCTGGGAGATAAAAGGCAGAGTAAGTTATGCTACCTGCCTTCAAGAAGTTCATAACTCTATTGGGGTAAAGAAAGCATGCAAAGGGATAGAACACAAACAGGTTAAACCTGGTGGATTATATATGCATATTTATCTTGTGCCCTCCTGAAATACTACCAAATGAGATAAAATAAAATAAAGAGCTGATAAGCATACCAAAATGGGAGCAGATACGACAATAGGGCAAGCCACTTTTAGAAGATAAGAATGAATGGAAGAATTAGCAGAGGTATTGGCATCTGTCTACGGATGGTATTGGCAATGAGAAGTCAAATTTTGCTACAGGACCCCAGAAGGTCTCAGAAATGGAAGATGCTTGGTATCACTGAGGGCAGAAATAAAGCATGGAATTGAAAACAGGGAGAATTGGCTAGAAATTGCTATAACAAGACGATAGAACTCCTTGGTCCTCCTTCCCTCTCCTATGTTAACAGAAAAGAGAGGTGTTATTTTGTGAAAAAAATTGAACCAGAGAGTCTCATGTGAATGGTGGGAGGCAAGATACCATATGGAAAAGTGGAGGGCTAAGTGGAAGTCTTTATGCTAAGTGGTTAAGAATCCCTGATCCCCATCAGCTGCTTGGCTGAAAGAGGTCGCTCAAAGGCAGGAGGGTGGAAAATCTTGGGAGGTTCTAAACTATCATAAGGTGTCTCTCTGTATCTGTCTACAGAGACTCACCTAAATCACTCATCTGAAGGGCTGTATCTCTAGCCAGCAATGAAATCTACCAAATGACCAATTCCACCTTACACAGTTTCCAAACAACTTGTTAGTATTTTCACTCTTTTTAAAATATTTTTTTTTAACATTTACTCATTTTTGAGAGACAGAGACAGAGCATGAGTGGGGAAGGAGCAGAGAGAGAGGGACAGAGAGAGAGAGAGAGAGAGAGAGAGAGAGAGAGAGAGAGATCGAGAGCCAGATTCTGAAGCAGGCTCCAGGCTCTGAGCTGCCAGCACAGATCCTGACTTGGGGCTCAAACTCACAGCCTGTGAGGTCATGACCTGAGCTAAAGTCAGACACTTAACCAACTGAGCCACCAGGTGCCCCATGTTAGTGTTTCACTCTTAAATGTGAATGGGCAACAGGTGAGCAGATATTTGAGGCTAGCTTTCAACAAGAAAGGCACAGGAAAAGATGAGACAAAGAAATCATGTAAGAACATTTGCCAGAACTGAAAGGCATACATCCCCACACTGAAAGAGCCCACTGACTGCCTAGCATGAGGGCGGACAAAGGAGCCACACCAACTTACCTCCCTGGGAAATTTCAGGACAAGACCATAAGGAAGATTCTTTAAAATGCGGGAGAGGAAAGTAACTCACATACGAGGATCATGAACAGTAATGGCATCGGACTTCTTAGTAGCAACAAGGGAAGCTTAGAGTTCTCTGTCCATTCAAACTATAAACTAAGTACACAGAGGAACAAACACATTTTGCATGCAAGATCTCAGAAAATGTGCCTCCTTTTGCAGAAGCCACTTAGGACTTACTCTAACAAAATGAATGCCTAACTATGATAGTAAAAGACATGGGAATAAGAATACAAGGCTTTCATGCAGAAAGAAGAGGAGAGGAAGTACCTGGGATGACCACAGAGCTGTGGGACTACTGGACAAACAGTCTAGAATGGAGCAGGGGAATGAAGGTTTCTAGAAGATCTGGGGCAGGAGACTACTGTTTTCATTCTAAGGTAGTACCATCAATTGACTTAAAAATGTTCGGGTTTTCTGTCCTTTTCTTTTTTTTTTTTTTTTTTTTTTTGCTTTGATAAAAAGTAAAGTTAAAATAATAATGTTTCAAAAAAAGGTGCTATGTACTTTAAGACAGATTTGCAAACAGAGTGCTTTGGATATTGAGGAAGTAGAGATTTGTTCTGCCTGGAAGGCAGTTTTCGTGGGAGGAAGGAGCATGGCAGAGACTATCGGTGTTTGGCCATCATCACATACTCCTCTGCGTGTATCAGACTCCCTAGCAGGTAGACTGGGCCCATGGGACTGGGTTGTAGCCAGTGAGTTGTGAATGGAAGAGATGTTAGTCATTTGTGGGCCTGGCCCTTAAAATAGTCCTGCTACATCCTGTGGATAATTCTGTGCTGTGGCAGCCTTGGGAGTCAGGTTCCAGCTGGTGAGGACAGTGCTTAACCCACATTTGACTTTGCATGAAGGAGAAATATACTTCATTGTGTTAAACCACTGAGATTTTGGGCTTCACTTGTTAACACAGCATGTTTTGTGGGCTATACAGAAGGTAAGAAGCAGCATAGGGTAGTCACCAAAGGCAGAAATCCTGGACCCGGACTGACTAGGTTCAAATCCCAGTGCCTCTGCTTATTAGCTGTGGGATCTTTGGCAAGTTAATTTTAATGTTTCTGAGAGCCCAACTATCCTCATGTTTAAAATCAGGGTAGCAATAGTACCTAACTCATAGGGTAGCTGTGAGGATTAAATAATTTAACATGTAAAGCATTTAGAGCAGTTTTTAGAACATAGTAAGTTCTTCTATGTGTTGGCTATTATTATTATCTCAAAAGTAGGGAAGAAAGAAACGGCGCAGTGGGTGAAAGTAAGAACGAAATGGAGGGGCGCCTGGGTGGCGCAGTCGGTTGAGCGTCCGACTTCAGCCAGGCCACGATCTCGTGCTCCGTGAGTTCGAGCCCTGCGTCAGGCTCTGGGCTGATGGCTCAGAGCCTGGAGCCTGTTTCCGATTCTGTGTCTCCCTCTCTCTCTGCCCCTCCCCCGTTCATGCTCTGTCTCTCTCTGTCCCCAAAATAAATAAATGTTGAAAAAAAAATTAAAAAAAAAAAAGAACGAAATGGGATAAGTTTTCCTTGAGGTATGGTGTACAAAAATAGAAGTAGAGGGGCGCCTGGGTGGCGCAGTCGGTTAAGCGTCCGACTTCAGCCAGGTCACGATCTTGTGCTCCGTGAGTTCGAGCCCCGCGTCAGGCTCTGGGCTGATGGCTCAGAGCCTGGAGCCTGTTTCCGATTCTGTGTCTCCCTCTCTCTCTGCCCCTCCCCCGTTCATGCTCTGTCTCTCTGTCCCAAAAATAAATAAAACGTTGAAAAAAAATTAAAAAAAAATAGAAGTAGAATATAAAGCTGGTTAGAGCACGTAGGCTAGTGTATTTGTCAGGGTTTGATCAGGGAAGGAGAGCCACTAAGAGTGATATGAAATAAGGGCTTTCTTACAACGGTTGGACTGCGTGTGATTTGGAGAATGGGGAAGAAGTCTGTGGCAGGTTGTTGCTTGTTTCTGGGGGTCACCTGGAAGTGAGCAGGACTGGCAAGTGGGAACAAAAGGTGGATGTAAAGAGCGTGAGAGCACAAATGCTTTGTTGGAAGCTGCAGTTATCACCACCTCCAGTCTTGATGACCCCAGTGCCCCACAGAAGACGATAAGGCAATCCAGCACATTCAGCATCTGGGTGTGTGTGGGAGTGGTGCTTGGTATCTTGCATTGACTGGTTTTCAGAACACAGTGGCTCCTGTTGCACTTTTGGTTTCCAAGGACCATGGAACTTCCTCTTGTGGGCAACGAACCCAGAATACTAGAAGGAACAGACTTTGGGAAAGGTAGGTCCAGATGGGGATCAGATTATATAGAGGGACTCCGGATGTCAGGCTGATAGATTTGGGCTTTCCTGTGTTGGCTGTGGAGGGTGGTTGAAAGCTGACAAGATTAAGAGATTCAGAACTGAAAGTTGTAGGACCCTCAGCTAAGTTGCTTTTGAGGATGTTGATAGGTTGTCAGCGTTGATTTTATTCGCCATTTATTGCATACCTACTGTGTATTTGTAAATCAATTCTGCCTTGTTTTATTACTTAGCAAGACTCACTGCACTTGTGGGGTTTTTTGTTGTTATTGTTCATAAAGAGTAATCTTTATCACTAGTACATATTGATAATTCCAGGGACAAGAGTGTTAGACAGTGGATACGATTCAGTGTCATCGCCAGTAAAATAGTAATGATATCATCTGTTTTTAAAGTGCTTTAGGGCCTTTGGAGGAAAGGTATTGCTGGATGTAAGTATAAAGTTAAAAAGGAAATTTAAGATGAATGATGCTTTTATGGTGATGGCTGAATAGTGTGTTTCAGAGGGACAGGTGTACCGCAGTGTTTGAGAAAAATGAATGTTGCTACTTAATGGCATGAGCTGTCCAAGTTTAATCTTTCCAAAGAGTAGTTCTTTTTGGCAGGTCTGGAAAGAAAGGTGTAGTGACTCTTCAAACAGAATTGCCCACGACAGGATTGTTAAGGCACTAGATATGCTCTTCGCCACCTATTGAAATTCTTTCATCCTTCAAGGTCCATATTTACCCCATGCCTTCCTGGAAGACTTCTCTGATGGCTTCATTGAGGAGGCATGTTTCCTTTCTTGAATTTTTGTGGTGCTTTGTATTAGATTTTGAAAATTATTCTCATCATACATGGCTATCTTTTCAGCTAAATGGAGAGCTGGGGACAGAAAGGGAGATCTGGGTTTGAATCCTGATTCTCTACTTACTGTGTGAGCTTAGGCAAAGTACTTAACATCCCTTGGTTTCAGTTTCCTTGCTCTAAAACATTTGGTTGAAGTACCCACCACCCAGGTATAAAGTGAATGCTCATCTCCTTGTTATGCTTTTTCTTTCTTTAAATTTATTAGAGTATCCCCAATTGATTTTATTCACCTTAAAATAAGAGTGTTATCTTAATCATTGTTAAACAAACCACAGAGATAAATCTTAATCCTTGTTGACTTCTTCTCAGCATTTAGCCCAATGTCTGACCGTAGGCCTTGGATACGATGCCATGATGAACAGATTAAAGAACATGGAGGCAACCCACTCTAGTTGGGGTTCCTACTGAATCATGCTGCTAGGATTGAGGCAGATTCCTCGTCTGGAGTCTTGGTAGATACTTTCCAAGGGCACTTCTGGTTTCATCAGAGAAGTAAGCTGCACATCTCAGTGGAGCTTCTATGGTGACATCTGCTGCCAAAGGTGAAACTAAATCAAAAGTACTTCTGGAAAGAACAGAAAGGAGCTTTTGAGGTTTCCCCATCCCTAGTTTTCACCAGGGCCCAGGGGATGCTTTCAGAAGCAGAGCCTGATGGAGTGTTGGCTCCCAGAAGTCCACCTTCCTGTCTTGAGCAGAATATCAAAGCGAAGGCGGCCTTTCTGAGAGAGCTTCCTCCCATGCTGGGCCCTGCTGAAAGACCATTATTAACCCCACCAATTCATGTCTAAGTGGCATCAATCATTTGGGTCACACAATGTCTGACTGTAAATTATGACATTATCTCTGAGTAGGAAGGTGATAATAATAATAATCATTAAAAAAAAAAGAAAGCTCCCGGCATGGCCCCGGCTGGCTGAGGACCTTCGCTGGATCTGTCATATTTGTTTTGAACATGAAAGGCTTGGCTGTTCCCTTGCAGGCCCATACATCACTGGGCCTGTCATGGGTTTCTGTAGGACCAGTTGACACAGCTCAGAACAGCAGCTGCTGGATGGCTTTGGGGAGCCCGACTCGAGAAACAGTTGCTGGGGTACAGGGACCACAAGCATTCTTCCAAAGACTGACATCCTGTTGTGCTGTCCTGCCACTGCCCTCAGTAAGTCACAACGAGGAGTAAACTGCTGTCACCGAGATGAAAGGCCCCCTTCCTCTGATCTCTCCACTACAAAATTACTTCAGTGCCACACTGTATTTTATGTCAATACCTATTTTATTTTTCAAAATTGAAAAAGATATAAGTACATTGTTCCCTGAATTCCTGATGCTCTGGGTAACCTAGCAACTGACTATGCCACATCGCATACAACAGAATATTATCATGTGCTCCACTCAACTAACAAGCAAGCAGCACCGATTTCCCTTGCAGATGATTTAGGC
Source organism: Herpailurus yagouaroundi (assembly GCF_014898765.1). Classification (NCBI taxonomy): domain Eukaryota; kingdom Metazoa; phylum Chordata; class Mammalia; order Carnivora; family Felidae; genus Herpailurus; species Herpailurus yagouaroundi. Next base: position 89,110,095 of record NW_024412377.1, read on the forward strand.
TAAATTAACGGTTAATAGCTGCTATTAATATTAAAAATAATAATAACCTCCCTTTTTCATTTCTTAGAGCAGGACTGGTAGGGAATAATGCTTGGTTCTAATTGTACATGTGGGAGAGTGTTTTTCACTGAGCCTACATCTTCCAAGCGATTTGCATGGGATTTAGGTAGCCAGCAGCATGCTGCAAAGTGATAATCACATGAAACGGGAGAATACATTCAGGACATTTGGAAACCATGCAAAATTTTCAAGTTCAAAATTGACTCACGCTTTCCACCTCTGGGAAGATGCTGTCCATAAAGGGCTTATGTGCAGTGATCAGGATGTTTAGCCATGCTGACACTGCCCCCAGCCCTCTGAGAAGGCTGCCAGGAAGCCCTCTGGCAAGCTGCTCGAGGACAAGAATGAAGCCGGAACAAGCATCAGGGTCAGGGAGAAGTTCAAGGAGTTCTGACCTGAAAGAACACGGCAAGGTCATGGCACAGAGCAAGAGTCTGCCGAAGAATGGCAGAGGTTACAGGGGAAGGAAGAAAGAGTAAAACAGAAGTTGGATAGAACAAAGGAGGAGAAAAGGACATTCTCCGGGAGCAAGGAGACAGAGCCTCCAAAACACACAGCATCATGAAACAGGAGGTGGGTGGGCTGTTTTCTGAGAACAGATCAGCAGGTCAAGAGTTGGTGGGTAGGTGTCCGAAACAAGCTTTTATCTCCCCTTGCCCTCCACTGTAAATTTGCTTTCTAGTTGACCCCCCTATTTGTGCTTTGTGGAAAAAAGCCACTTAGTTAACTACACGCACATAAACACACACACACACACACACACACACACACACACACACACTTTTCATTAATGGGGCCTTGTGAATAATTCACTGTTCACTCGCTCATCTTCCTCTCCCTTTAAAAGCAATCAATTTAATTTGGTAGCTTCTTTCCCGAGCCACCAGAACTTTGAGAAGCCGTTGCAACTTTCTTAGAACTCAGACCTCAAAAAGAACCCTTGAAAAGTCCTGCTGTTTCTCTCCTTAACTAGTCACCTCAATCTGAAGAACTAAGGGCCTTTCATTTTGAGTACGTCCTGCTGCTTTTTAATAATCTACGACTGAATTAGGCATTTTCGCCTTCAGGTTACAGCTGTTGCGAAGAATGTTTCCTTCCAGTCACGAGGAAAATAGTTTAATACTTTCAGAGACTCTGAACAACCTGTTCTATGTAAAAAAAAAAAAAAAAAGCCCGGTTTCTCATCTAAATTGAATTAACTTCATTTGCAGATATCAATATAAAGCTGATTTTGAAAATACTGTTGTTTTTTCTTAATTAGAACAAAGATTTAAGAGCACATTTTTGCTTGCCAATAGGCCAAAGCAATTTTTGTTATTTAAAAAGCATTTTGATATTGTAATCAAGGAACAACCTTTCCTGTGTCTGGTTTTTAAGCGCTCACAGTTTGTGCCGATTAAGTAGCAAACCATTTGGTTGCACTCCTTGCCACCGGGGAACTGACAGGACACTAAATATCATTGCAGTGCAGCAAAGCATGGAGATGCTCTGAGGACAGCAGAGCTGAAAACATGAATACAATGCATAAGCTTTTGACTGGATGGCAGAAGGGCAATGAGAATCTGGGAATCTACAACCATCTGAAATTGTGCAGTGTTTGGATCTGCTCCATTTTAAGAAAAGTATTTTAGACAGCAGAGAACTGGTGTGGTGATTTTTCCATGCAAGCATAGAAGGATCAGCTGCTTTGAAAAAAAGGCCACATTAATGTATTTGCGCCCAAACACTTGTAAAAGGCAGACCACCCACAGGGAATGCGTGCTTGTCAAAGCCGCAGTGGAGTGACCTGTGCATCGGAGGGTTTCTGTTGCTGAGGTGATGGGAGGGGAGGCTGGCAGAGACGGCCGCCTTCTGAATTTGCAAGAGCCCATCAGGGCAGTGGCACAGAAAGGGTGCACCCCTCTGTGCATTAGAATCAATCTGCTAATTGTTTCACGTATGGGATTCTGGGGACGGTGTGACTTTAAGGGGTGATCCAAAAGAAGTTAACTTTTCTTTTCCCTGTTCTAAAATGCCTTCTGTTAAAAGAGCACTGACATAATGGAAGAATGTTACGAGGGCAACTGAGAAATCCTAGGACAGATTATGAAGACAACTGATTGAAACGTTCCTGGTTTTGGTATATTGTAGTGAGAGTCACTGTCAGTCAAGAGACCGTGGTCTGTTTTTCATCTAGAAACAGCTGTGAACAGATGGGCATGGGTTTAGAAAAAGGTAGAGTGCTTTAAAATAGAACTTGAACTTTGTGAGTTTTATACTGTAAAATGCCAGTATCACAAACGATTCCAAATACTCCAAATTCCTTCAAAGTCCTATCTACACAGACCAGAAGATGATCCTCACAGGGTTGCCGCAGGGTGCTGTTAGTACGCGAACAGCAACCCTCTTGGCTGTGACTGAGTACCCCTGTTGACAGCCTGAGATGAGGGTGGCCCTGACCATGTGGCAGTTTTATACTGAGAACTTGACAATACCTCTCTAGTTTAAGGGGGAGGTAGGTATCGTTTGCCCTCAGTCACTCTTAATGGTTTTCAGGGTTTGGTCCTGCTTCCTTCTTGCACAGAACCCTCCTGTTCCAGTAAGCAATACCCTCAGGCCTCTCATTTAACATTACAGTGTTAGAGACATCACTTCTGGACTTTTCAGTTGGGAATCTGTACCTTAAAAGCAGACCCTTGGAGTGGATATCATTTACTCCAAAGAAATCCAGAGAAATCCAGTGTTGGCAATGGCATTCTGGGCATGCCAGTGTGGGCATTTATTCAGGCCAGTGCAGGAGGGACTGGGAGACAAGCCCAGAACCCCCCAAATTATTTCATGCCTGCAAACTGCCTAGAATTTTAACCGTACTCCACCTTGCTATTGAGTGACAAAGACCTTATGATACAATCATTGTCTCCAAATTTTTTATCAGAACATTTAACTTAGAGGGGTACTTGGGTGCCTCAGTTGGTTGAGCATCCAACTCTTGGTTTAAGCTCAGATCATGGTCTCATGTTCTGGTGAGTTCAAGCCCCACATCTGGCTCTGCACTGGCAGGTCAGAGCCTGCTTTGGATTCTCTCTCTCCCTCTCTCTCTCTGCCCTTCCCCCACTCGCACTGTCTCTCAAAATAAATTTTAAAAAACTTAAAAAAAGAGACAAAAAAGAGCATTTAATTTAGAAAAATTTATTTTTTTAGACGTAGAATTTGCCTATTTACAGATGTTGCCTTGTTATATTTTAAATTTGAGTGACATGTTAAAAGAAGATAACATTAGGCTAGAGACCATTTTTAGCATCTTGTGGGAACTCTTGATAAAGACAGTGATAGGCAATATATATGGTATGTTCTTTTACTCTGGTTAGGTCTATATAATATGCACCAGAAGGTGTTACAATGTTTAAGCACTATTTTTGCTTGAAGAAACGATTATGGTTCAAATCAGAAAACGACCAACAAACAGCCAAAAACCAAAAGAAAACAAGTCCCTTCTGTGATTTCAAATTAGCTAATATTATTAATTGTGTTAAAAAACCAGTGTCCTAATTTTCTTTCACTCATCTTCCTGATTCTTTCTCATTTTCTCCTCTCACCATCTGACCTCTACTGAAATCGGTCAGATACATTCTGACAGAACGGGACTGCCATTACACCATTCCTGCTCCCAAAGAAGCAACTCCCCACTTCGGGAGTGACATAGGGGGTTGCAGGACGCAGTGGTTGGTTCCTGAACACAGGGAACACATGGTGGGCATTTATGATAACCATGCTTGCAGCTTCATAACAAATAAATTCTGGTGTCTTTAGTGCCCCACACAGCACCTTTTTCTTTTACCACTTTGTGAGTCATCTGTTTAAAAAAAATTTTTTTAATGTTTGTTTATGTTTGAGAGACAGAGAGAGACAGCATGTGAGTGGGGGAGGGGCAGAGAGAGAGGGAGACACAGAATCCAAAGCAGGCTCCAGGCTCTGAGCTGTCAGCACAGAGCCCGACGTGGGGCTTGGTGAGTCATCTGTTTTAAAATTCAAGTCAGGCGGGATGCTTGGGTGGCTCAGTGGGTTAAGCTTCTGACTCTCAATTTTGGTGCATGTCATGATTTCATGGTTTGTGAGTTCGGCCCCGCATCCAGCTCTGAGCTAACATCATGGAGCCTGCTTGGGATTCTCTTTCTCTGCCCCTCTCATCTGCTCGCGTGCGCATTCTCTCTCTCAGAAGTAAATAAATAATCAAACAAACAAATAAATAAGTAAACCTTTAAAAAAAAGATTTAAAATTCAAGTGAGGCAGTTTGCCTGGATTTTGGGTCATGTGTGAAGATGCATGGCAAATCAAGACCACATAGTCTTCATAAAGCAGATATTCTGTTAGACAAGAGCCCAGAGCACTGGGAGAGGGCATGTGAGTTGGGAAGGCCCACCATGTCCGTTTTTAGGAGTCTAGGATGCCAAGAAACGGGAGATGGATGTTTTTTCCTTGTTCCTGAATAATTCAATGCATTTCCTCGGGGCCCTAATTTCTTTTCAAGCATGCAGCGGACACCAGAAAACCTTACTGGAGAAGGTTTAAAATTTCCTTCGCAATCAAAATCATCATATTGTTTCAAACCAGGAAAAGAAAAAAAGTTGAATAAGGATGTCGGAAGTTGTATTTCATACGGCCTCGCCTAAGCGCTTTGTGTTAAAGTACTTAAAATGCGTGTAGAAAAAAAATTAGAAAAATTGAAAAGGCATTTTCATTTCAAAAATAAAATACCCACCCCTGAATGTAAACATGAGTTATAGTGATAATTTTTCTTGTGTGTTTGAATTGTAATTATAAAAATGCCAACTATGGAGTAAATGGCTGGTACCAGGAATTAATTAGCTCACACTTGTTAATGTGTGCAGTTTCTTTCATTCAAGAAGTGCCAAGTAACATACAAACACTGGCGTAAGCTAGAGGTCCACCTCAAACCTATGCCCATACATACACAAATGAAGCCTTTACTGGCTAAGTCTGTCGGTTCTAGTCACAAATGGCAGACAACTGAGTTGGAGATCAGAGGAATGCTCTGCAGTGGTCCGCTCTCTTACAGGTCATCTGCTTGGCAGTAGGACAATGCTAGACCCATGCTAACAGGGTTAATTGCAGACACACGTAGGTTTTCTTTTTGGATGACAGGGCACTGCCTTAAAATTGATCCATGCACTGTCGAGGGACTAATTCTAGGCTTCCTTTCAGCCCCACCCTCACCCCGGGACACACTACTGCTGCCCACAGGCCCTCAGACACACTCTCCTGGGTTTGCACCAAGTGTGGGAACAGGCGCAGAGCTGGGTCAGAGGGCATGGAGCCAATGTACATGCATGTCTCTGCTTTTGTGCTGGCCCTGGCTTCTTCCTCCTCTATGCAGATTCCACCTCTGTGACATCCAGATTGTGCCATATGGGATTCCTGTGTATTGCTAGCGAGGACACATGCCTGTGGGAACTATTCTAATGAAGGACCAACCCAGCCACTGCTGCCTGAGCAGTTGCTTTTCCCAGGAGAATTTCCGTGAGGGGGGCTGAGGGGTGGCGTCTGGGGGCAAAGACATTCTCAGTGTCTGGGAAAAAAGTTGTGTGTCTGGTTCTTTGCAGAGTGTGTGTATGGATGGAGATGGGAAGTTTTAGGATAGAATTTTCTAAAGAAAAAAAAAAACTCTGTTTTCTTTGATTTCTTTTCCCCTTATTTTTTCTCCTTTCTTCCCTTGGTTCTTTTACCATTATTTGTGTGTGTGTGTGTGTGTGTGTGTGTGTGTGTGTGTGTACGTGTGTACATGGTCTTGTGTATTTGCCTTATCACTTCTGATGTTTGCTTTCCTTCCTTCTAATTATGCTTAATTTTAAAATGTCATGCTTGGATTTTCTCTCTGATAGGTTCTGTTGCTTATCGGTTACTTCAGGTAACATTTCCTTTGCGGATTCTGCGTTCCTTTATCAACCTTCATATATTTTGAGGCTGTACCTCTTCCTCTGTTCCTTCTATGGCTTATAACTTTGTACATCTCCATTCCTCAGCATCGATGCCTCTCTCTTCCTTTCCTCCAGACCCTGTTGTGTGTAACTCTGTCATGTGGCTTCATTTAATTATTTTTTGATGGAAACATTCACTTTCTAGTTACTGAATAAAAATAAAAACAAAAAGTATTCTTTTTTGTCTTCTGTTTTCTCCTCAGTCTTCTTTGCATCCTTGCCCCGCTTTTAAGACATACTATTTTTTTTTCATTTGTCTTTCTAATCCCAGAAGTGACTCTTGCTTTCTAGTTCCTGAATGCGTTCATCTCTAAACCCCAATTTCTCCCCATCCATTTCTTATATTCTCTACTGTTTCCACTTCAAGGGAAGATTTTATTGATTGCAGATTTTATTTTGCTTTGTTTAAATAGCTACTATCCTATGTATAACGCTATTACTTTTCAGAGCTGGGGATTGTCTTATGTTGTCAAAAGAATACTTAACTTGAAGTCAGATGATTTGGGTAGAGGCCTGATCTAATCTCTTGTCATAGGTTCACTTATATCACTTGTTAGTTCACTCATTCATTCTTTACTGAATTTATTAAACATGCCTCAATGACTTTTCTGTGCCACCATGGTCCTAGGTAAATACCTATTCATTTGTGCCTATGATTACTCTGATCTCATAATCCTCTTCTAGACTGATTGATTTATTTTGGTGGGGCATTCAGGCTTTCTCCAACAAGGACAGTTATGAACCATGACCATTTTTCTGATGACAACTTTTCACATTGTGAATAAAAAAAAGATATTGAGAGCTGAGATCTACAAGGTTTCCTCTGGCTTACATTTTACAACTTCAGTTGAATGACTTAATGTCTGTTTTCTGATAACCTTGGTCTTTCATAAAGACATATCCCTGGAGTTAGTTTCGCTTATATTTATGGCTGAAGGTGACTTGATAAGTAGGGTTTCTCTGGCTTGTGGATGGGACTTTTTAACAGGTGCCAAGGAGCCTCTTGGCTTCCCCAAATATGGGTGCTGCTTATGCCAGATACTTTACAGTCAGAAATTCATTCCTTTAGTTTATGAAATAGGTTTATGTTAAAATGTAAATACTCTTGGGATAGTCATATATCCAGTCACTAATGCCTCATAAGATCTTTTCCCCTAAAAGGTACATTTTGGTAGCCACAGGAAGCCAGCTTTAGGGGGAAAACTAGAAATTGTAGGGAAGTTTTGTGGCCCTAAAGATACAAGAAAGGTGTATTTTGCTTACAACCAGCCCTACTCCAAAAGGAATTATTTGCCATAGAATGAAACTTCTCATCATCCTTCATTGTCACAGTGTTTAAAGTTCTTGTTAAGCCAGGATAATTTTTAATAGAGCCTCCTTTGACTTTCAAAACTATCCCAATTTGATAAAATATATAGTCATCCTGTTTCAAGATAACATGGTAGGGCAGAGGAATTAAAAGAGAAAAAAAATTAAGAACAGTGTTATATTTTTTGCTTTAAAAATCGATTTCATCATTAATTAATTAATTAATTAATGGTGTATTTGTTGCTGTCTTCTCCATTTCTTTCAATTGATATCTTTGATTCTTTATTCATTATCACTACTTCTTGGTGTAATTTATTGCAGTTTGGGTTCCTTTTCCTATTCTGACCTAAGAACAGATGTATTCCTCTAATTCTCTGATCTGATGCCCTGTGAATGGTGTATGCATGGACTTCTGTTATAAGTGTTAGACCTCACTTGGGTGAGACCTTTATTCTGTAAGAATAAAGAAGAAAATCTTTATTCATATTATAAAATTAAGAGCAGGAGATTATGGGTTAAACTTTGAATCTGCCATTTATAGACTGTAAGACTATAAGTTTTGGTTGTTCATTCGTTTGTTTCTTTGTTAGTTTGTTTTTTAGTAGGCTCCACACCCAATATGGGGCTCAAACCTCATGACCCGGAGATCAAGAGTCACATGCTCCACCAACCCAGCCAGCCAGGCACCCCATAGACTGTATGACTATAGACAAGTTATTTAACCTTCCTGTGCCTCCATTTCCTCTGCTATAAAGCGAGGATAGTATTATTTATCCTGTCAGGGATATTGTGACAACTAAATGAGATCATGTACCGAAGTTCTTGACACAGAGAAGCTGAACAAAAATGTATGATCCCGCTTTACTTCTGTGCATGATTTCGTTTAAGGTAGGTTATTCTTTAAAAGCCATGATCTCTAAAGAGTGACATTATTATACTTCAGTTTATTAGTGTGAATAGCCAGGTTCCTTAGGGGATCACCTTCCTGGTGCCAATTTACTTGTGATTCTCTTTTTCCGTTGTTCCAGATGTCATTGTAAGATATTCAGGAGACATGGAGGCATTATTTCAAGTTCCATCAGGAAGCAGTGTTGTTGAAAGTCAATTTTTGGCCAAAAGCACAGATTCTCCCAGATTGTCAAGGAAATGGTCATAAATATAGAACAGGCATTATTTCAGTTATGTTAAAAAAAAAAAGAAATAGCCTTGAATTTCAAACAGCTTTCCAGGATCTCTGGGAGTTAGCTTGTGAGGCTCTCATAGCCTCTTCAGGTCTGCATTGCTTGGTGGTAGATTTTCAAACCAAGTAATCTCTTTGTTATCTCTCCCATTACCATCATCCATCCTCCACCAAGGATTTTGGAGAGAAAAGAAGACCAAACTTTTTTCAATTTCCTCCTTAAAAAAAAAAATCAACTGAAATGTAATATGGAGAATGTATTAAAATTTTTCCTTGGACTCAACACCCATGTCAACATGATTATGTCATTTAGACTCAATTTAGATTTAAAAAATATTAGGAAAAAAAATTCTCACCCAAGTTGAATTTTGCTTCCTTTTGTTATTTACTTAAACATGTCATTGAAGGCATTATTATAGCATGATGTTTTTTTTTTATTTATATATGAAATTTATTGTCAAATTCGTTTCCATACAACACCCAGTGCTCATCCCCAAAGGTGCCCTCCTCAATACCCATCACCCACCCTCTCCTCCCTCCCACCCCCCATCAACCCTTAGTTTGTTCTCAGTTCTCAACAGTCTCTTATGCTTTGGCTCTCTCCCACTCTAACCTCTTTTTTTTTTTTTTTTTCCTTCCCCTCCCCCATGGGTTCCTGTTAAGTTTCTCAGGATCCACATAAGAGTGAAACCATATGGTATCTGTCTTTCTCTGTATGGCTTATTTCACTTAGCATCACACTCTCCAGTTCCATCCACGTTGCTACAAAAGGCCATATTTCATTTTTTCTCATTGCCACGTAGTATTCCATTGTGTATATAAACCACAATTTCTTTATCCATTCATCAGTTGATGGACATTTAGGCTCTTTCCATAATTTGGCTATTGTTGAGAGTGCTGCTATGAACATTGGGGTACAAGTGCCCCTATGCATCAGTACTCCTGTGTCCCTTGGATAAATTCCTAGCGGTGCTATTGCTGGGTCATAGGGTAGGTCTATTTTTAATTTTCTGAGGAACCTCCACACTGCTTTCCAGAGCGGCTGCACCAATTTGCATTCCCACCAACAGTGCAAGAGGGTTCCCGTTTCTCCACATCCTCTCCAGCATCTATAGTCTCCTGATTTGTTCATTTTGGCCACTCTGACTGGCGTGAGGTGATACCTGAGTGTGGTTTTGATTTGTATTTCCCTGATAAGGAGCGACGCTGAACATCTTTTCATGTGCCTGTTGGCCATCCGGATGTCTTCTTTAGAGAAGTGTCTATTCATATTTTCTGCCCATTTCTTCACTGGGTTATTTGCTTTTCGGGTGTGGAGTTTGGTGAGCTCTTTATAGATTTTGGATACTAGCCCTTTGTCCGATATGTCATTTGCAAATATCTTTTCCCATTCCGTTGGTTGCCTTTTAGTTTTGTTGGTTGTTTCCTTTGCTGTGCAGAAGCTTTTTATCTTCATAAGGTCCCAGTAATTCACTTTTGCTTTTAATTCCCTTGCCTTTGGGGACGTGTCGAGTAAGAGATTGCTACGGCTGAGGTCAGAGAGGTCTTTTCCTGCTTTCTCCTCTAAGGTTTTGATGGTTTCCTGTCTCACATTCAGGTCCTTTATCCATTTTGAGTTGATTTTTGTGAATGGTGTGAGAAAGTGGTCTAGTTTCAACCTTCTGCATGTTGCTGTCCAGTTCTCCCAGCACCATTTGTTGAAGAGACTGTCTTTTTTCCATTGGATGTTCTTTCTTGCTTTGTCAAAGATGAGTTGACCATACGTTTGTGGGTCTAGTTCTGGGGTTTCTATTCTATTCCATTGGTCTATGTGTCTGTTTTTGTGCCAATACCATGCTGTCTTGATGATGGCAGCTTTGTAGTAGAGGCTAAAGTCTGGGATTGTGATGCCTCCTGCTTTGGTCTTCTTCTTCAAAATTACTTTGGCTATTCGGGGCCTTTTGTGGTTCCATATGAATTTTAGGATTGCTTGTTCTAGTTTCGAGAAGAATGCTGGTGCAATTTTGATTGGGATCGCATTGAATGTGTAGATAGCTTTGGGTAGTATTGACATTTTGACAATATTTATTCTTCCAATCCATGAGCAGGGAATGTCTTTCCATTTCTTTAAATCTTCTTCAATTACCTTCATAAGCTTTCTATAGTTTTCAGCACACAGATCCTTTACATCTTTGGTTAGATTTATTCCTAGGTATTTTATGCTTCTTGGTGCAATTGTGAATGGGATCAGTTTCCTTATTTGTCTTTCTGTTGCTTCATCGTTAGTGTATAAGAATGCAACTGATTTCTGTACATTGATTTTGTATCCTGCCACTTTGCTGAATTCATGTATCAGTTCTAGCAGACTTTTGGTGGAGTCTGTCGGATTTTCCATGTATAATATCATGTCATCTGCAAAAAGCGAAAGCTTGACTTCATCTTTGCCAATTTGGATGCCTTTGATTTCCTTTTGTTGTCTGATTGCTGATGCTAGAACTTCCAGCACTATGTTAAACAACAGCGGTGAGAGTGGGCATCCCTGTCGTGTTCCTGATCTCAGGGAAAAAGCTCTCAGTTTTTCCCCGTTGAGGATGATGTTAGCTGTGGGCTTTTCATAAATGGCTTTTATGATCTTTAGTATGTTCCTTCTATCCCGACTTTCTCAAGGGTTTTTATTAAGAAAGGGTGCTGGATTTTGTCAAAGGCCTTTTCTGCATCAATTGACAGGATCCTATGGTTTTTCTCTTTTTTTTTGTTAATGTGATGTATCACGTTGATTGATTTGTGAATGTTGAACCAGCCCTGCATCCCAGGAATGAATCCCACTTGATCATGGTGAATAATTCTTTTTATATGCCGTTGAATTCGATTTGCTAGTATCTTATTGAGAATTTTTGCATCCATATTCATCAGGGATATTGGCCTGTAGTTCTCTTTTTTTCCTGGGTCTCTGTCTGGTTTAGGAATCAAAGTCATACTGGCTTCATAGAATGAGTCTGGAAGTTTTCCTTCCCTTTCTATTTCTTGGAATAGCTTGAGAAGGATAGGTATTATCTCTGCTTTAAACGTCTGGTAGAACTCCCCTGGGAAGCCATCTGGTCCTGAACTCTTATTTGTTGGGAGATTTTTGATAACCCATTCAATTTCTTCGCTGGTTATGGGTCTGTCCAAGCTTTCTATTTCCTCCTGATTGAGTTTTGGAAGAGTGTGGGTGTTCAGGAATTTGTCCATTTCTTCCAGGTTGTCCAATTTGTTGGCATATAATTTTTCATAGTATTCCCTGATAATTGTTTGTATCTCTGAGGGATTGGTTGGAATAATTCCATTTTCATTCATGATTTTATCTATTTGGGTCATCTCCCGTTTCTTATTGAGAAGCCTGGCTAGAGGTTTGTCAATTTTGTTTATTTTTTCAAAAAACGAACTCTTGGTTTCGTTGATCTGCTCTACAGTTTTTTTAGATTCTATATTGTTTATTTCTGCTCTGATCTTTATGATTTCTCTTCTTCTGCTGGGTTTAGGCCGCCTTTGCTGTTCTGCTTCAATTTCCTTTAGGTGTGCTGTTAGATTTTGTATTTGGGCTTTTTCTTGTTTCTTGAGACAGGCCTGGATTGCAATGTATTTTCCTCTCAGGACTGCCTTTGCTGCGTCCCAAAGCGTTTGGATTGTTGTATTTTCATTTTCGTTTGTTTCCATATACTTTTTAATTTCTTCTCTAATTGTCTGGTTGACCCACTCATTCGTTTTAGGGTGTTCTTTAACCTCCATGCTTTTGGAGGTTTTCCAGACTTTTTTCTGTGGTTGATTTCAAGCTTCATAGTGTTGTGGTCTGAAAGTATGCATGGTATGATTTCAATTCTTGTAAACTTATGAAGGGCTGTTTTGTGACCTAGTATATGATCTATCTTGGAGAATGTTCCATGTGCACTCGAGAAGAAAGTATATTCTGTTGCTTTGGGATGCAGAGTTCTAAATCTATCTGTCAGGTCCATCTGATCCAATGTCTCATTCAGGGCCTTTGTTTCTTTATTGACCGTGTGTCTAGATGATCTATCCATTTCTGTAAGTGGGGTGTTAAAGTCCCCTGCAATGACCACATTCTTATCAATAAGGTTGCTTATGTTTATGAGTAATTGTTTTATATATTTGGGCGCTCTGGTATTCGGCGCATAGACATTTATAATTGTTAGCTCTTCCTGATGGATAGACCCTGTCACTATTATATAATGTCCTTCTTCATCTCTTGTTACAGCCTTTAATTTAAAGTCTAGTTTGTCTGATATAAGTATGGCTACTCCAGCTCTCTTTTGGCTTCCAGTAGCATGATAAATAGTTCTCCATCCCCTCACTCTCAATCTAAAGGTGTCCTCAGGTCTAAAATGAGTCTCTTGTAGACAGCAAATAGATGGGTCTTGTTTTTTTATCCATTCTGATACCCTATGTCTTTTGGTTGGCGCATTTAATCCATTTACATTCAGTGTTTTTATAGAAAGATATGGGTTTAGAGTCATTGTGATGTCTGTATGTTTTATGCTTGTCGTGATGTCTCTGGTACTTTGTCTCACAGGGTCCCCCTTAGGATCTCTTGTAGGGCTGGTTTAGTGGTGACAAATTCCTTCAGTTTTTGTTTGTTTGGGAAGACCTTTATCTCTCCTTCTATTCTAAATGACAGACTTGCGGGATAAAGGATTCTTGGCTGCATATTTTTTCTGTGTAGCACCCTGAAAATCTCGTGCCAATTCTTTCTGGCCTGCCAGGTTTCAAAAGAGAGATCAGTCACGAGTCTTATAGGTCTCCCTTTATATGTGAGGGCACGTTTACCCCTTGCTGCTTTCAGAATTTTCTCTTTATCCTTGTATTTTGCCAGTGTCACTATGATATGTCCTGCAGAAGATCGATTCAAGTTCCGTCTGAAGGGGGTTCTCTGTGCCTCTTGGGTTTCAATGCCTTTTTCCTTCCCCAGTTCAGGGAAGTTCTCAGCTATTATTTCTTCAAGTACCCCTTCAGCACCTTTCCCTCTCTCTTCCTCCTCTGGGATACCAATTATGCGTATATTATTTCTTTTTAGTGTATCACTTAGTTCTCTAATTTTCCCCTCATACTCCTGGATTTTTTTATCTCTCTTTTTCTCAGCTTCCTCTTTTTCCATAACTTTATCTTCTAGTTCACCTATTCTCTCCTCTGCCTCTTCAATCCGAGCCGTGGTGGTTTCCATGTTATGCATTTCGTTTAAAGCGTTTTTCAGCTCCTCGTGACTGTTCCTTAGTCCCTTGATCTCTGTAGCAAGAGATTCTCTGCTGTCAGCTATACTGTTTTCAAGCCCAGCGATTAATTTTATGACTATTATTCTAAATTCACTTTCTGTTATATTATTTAAATCCTTTTTGATCAGCTCATTAGCTGTTGTTATTTCCTGGAGATTCTTCTGAGGGGAATTCTTCCGTTTGGTCATTTTGGATACTCCCTGGCATGGTGAGGACCTGCAGGGCACTTCCCCTGTGCTGTGGTGTATAACTGGAGTTGGTGGGCGTAGCCTCAGTCAGACCTGATGTCTGCCCCCAGCCCACCGCTGGGGCCACAGTCAGACTGGTGCGTGCCTTCTCTTCCCCTCTCCTAGGGGCTGGATTCACTGTGGGGTGGGGTGGCCCGTCTGGGCTACTTGCACACTGCCAGTCTTGTGATGCTGGGGATCTGGCGTCTTAGCTGGGGTGGGTAGGCAAGGTGCACAGGGGCAGGAGGGGCAGGCTTAGCTTGCTTCTCCTTAGGTGATCCACTTCAGGAGGGGCCCTGTGGCAGCAGGAGGGAGTCAGATCCGCTGCCGGAGGTTTGGCTCCGCAGAAGCGCAGAGTTGGGTGTTTGTGCGGAGGAGCAAGTTCCCTGGCAGGAACTGGTTCTCTTTGGGATTTTGGCTAGGGGATGGGCGGGGGAGATGGCGCTGGCGAGCGCCTTTGTTCCCCACCAAACTGAGCTCTGTCGTCAGGGGGCTCAGCAGCTCTCCTTCCCTTTGTCCTCCAGCCTTCCTGCTTTCTGAGCAGAGCTGTTAATTTATGACCTCCCAGACGCTAAGTCGCGCTTGCTGTTGGAACACAGTCCGTCAGGCCCCTCCGCTTTTTGCAAGGCAGACTCGGGGGCTCTGGTTGGCCGGCGAGCCGCCCCTCCGCCCCGGCTCCCTCCCGCCAGTCCGTGGAGCGCCGCCCTTCCTACCCTCTTCCGTGGGCCTCTCGTCTGCGCTTGGCTCCGGCGACTCTGTTCTGCTAATCCTCTGGCGGTTTTCTGGGTTATTTAGGCAGGTGTAGGTGGAATCTAAGTGATCAGCAGGACGCGCGGTGAGCCCAGCGTCCTCCTACGCCGCCATCTTACCTAAGAGCAGCATGATGGTTTTTGAAAAAGCTATGTTTACAGTAACTCCAGAGTCATACCATGAGTTTACTGGAATACCATTATTCATTCTAGATTTGGTGACATGTGAAGTACTGAAATTATGAAGGTAGTCTGCATGCAACAGGATCGTTCTTTGGCTGGCCTGGTATTGGTTATTGGGCTAGATCTTATAGGTGCAATTTAGCTGAAAGCCAGTGAAGTAACTTTTTGATCTCAGGAGCTTGCATGAAGGGGGAACAGAAGCTCAAGAGATTTCTTATACATATCAGGCTGTACTAGTACTTGTACTGTAAAGATGATATTTGTGTTCATCCTTTCAAAAGAGGATTCTAAGCCCTGATTTTCCATTGCCAAAGGTGATAAGCTATTATACTCAACTCAGAGAGTTACTAATCCCCATAAAAGGCCAGCAAATGAAGAAGAGAGGTTAAGGTCATCGACTAGAGGCTATACTGTTCTTTACTGATACATGGAATGTAGGCTACTGCAAGTTCTTTTATTTTTAGAACTATTCTACCAAGGGAAAAAGCGTGAACTTGCTACTATAAAGAATAACCTTGTTTGAAACACAACGAAGCCATATTTTTGGAGCTGTCCTAAAAGAATGAAGCATTCTTTGTGTAAAGGGAATAATGTCCTTATACGCCCAACTTTTCCATAATCGTTTTCTTTTTCATCCAGGTTTTGTTGAGTTGCCACATGTGCACACACATGCCACGTGTGTATGTTAGGAGAGATACTTCTCTGCTCAAAAGAATAGGTCAGCTCTGCTCTCTGATTCTGTGATAGCTTATGTATTAGTGTATCTGCTTCTGCATTTTCCCATATAGCAAGACTGAAATCATTTCAAGGTGAAACCTTAAAAACACTTTCATTCTTTAAATAGAAGTGGAACTCTTCTACTGTTTCCACTTCTGTATGGGGCAGGTGAGGGCCTTCCTGAATAGTGGCTTTTGTCAGTCACATGTTTGGAGGGGCCTAAGGAGCCACTGAGATGCCACTATTGTAGAAACACATTTTACACGAAAGTGTGACTGACACTTCCCCAGTGTTTGTTCTCCAGGTTGCATCAGAAAATGAGGTAGACCATGGTACAGTACAGAATGTAGATAAGAGACAACTTCAAAACATTTACCAGACAAAGCCTTGGCTGAGTACTGAACACAGGGTTTTGTTTTTTTTAATTAAAAAAGTTTTGTTTTCATGTTTATTCATTTTTGAGAGAGAGAGAGAGAGAGACAGGGCACAAGTGGGAGAGGGGCAGAGAGAGAGGGAGACACAGGATCTGAAGCAGGCTCCAGGCTCAGAGCTGTCAGCACAGAGCCCGATGTGGGGCTTGAACTGACAAACTGTGATATCATAAGCTGAGCACAAAGTCAGATGCTTAACTGACTGAGCCACCCAGACAACCTGAGATTTTTTTTTTTTCTGCTCCAATGTTGCCTTTCATTATTAAAGATAGTAAAATATAATGGTTACCATTGACACATACAAACTGTTATTATAATGGCAATATGCATTACTGAGCCCCTTCTAGCCTACTGCAATTTGCCTTACTGCAAATATTCTATATTGCTTTCGATAGTGATTCTTGATTTACCCAATTCTGACCAATAAGGCAAGTTGGTTATCTGTGAATTTAAGTCATATTAGTACCTTCAGATCTGGGATGCAATGATATATGAGTTAAGTTGCAATTCAAGTATAGTTGTTTTCTACCACTTTATAACAAATGACCACAAACCTTGTGGCTGAAGATAACATCCATTTTTAATCTAACAGTTAAAATGGTTACCTAGCAGTTCTGCAGGTCCAAAGTCTGTCACAGCAAGACTGGATTTTTCACTCAGGGTCTCAGAAGCCTAAAATTGAGGGGTTTGTGTGCTGCATTCTTCCATAGCTGCATTCTGCTATGGTTGTGGCAGACATCAGTGCCTTGTGGTTATGGGGCTGAAGATTATATTTCCTTGCTGGCTGACACCTGGAAGCTGCTTTCAGATCCCTAGAGGCTTCCACATCCCTTGCCGTGTGGCTCTTCTGTCTTTAAATCAGCAGTGGAGATTCTATGTTGTAGAAGATTCCTTTTACCTTTGAATCTTTTTTAAAAAAGTGTATCCATTTAATTTGAGAGAGAGCGTGCATGTGCTTGCACAAGTAGGGGAGGGGCAGAGAAGAGAGTGAGGCAGAGGGAGAGGGAGGGAGGAGAGAGAATCCCAAGTAGGCTCTGTGCAGAGCCTCTGGAAGGGCTGAACTCAGGAACCACGAGATCATGACCTGAGCTGAAATCAAGAGTCCACCACTTGACCAATTGAGCCACCCAGGCACCCCTTGAATCTCTTTTATTTAGGAAAAGCTCTGTCTCTTTTTAAGAGCTCGGCTAATTGGGTCGGCCCCACTGAGGTTAGTCATTCTAAAGTCAACTGATTTGGGAATTAATTACATCTGCAAAAGTCCTTCAGAGAAGTAGGCATCTGTGGTTTCGCTTTCCCCTGTTTGGCTTTTGCTGTGGTTTCAGTTACCCATGGTTACCTGGAGCAGGGGGCGTGGAGGAACCATTTGATCCTTCTGACGAATCTTCAGAAAGTCAATAGTAGCCTACCTCTATGACCCAATGCCTGCCTCATTCACCTCACTCCGTGTCCACGTAGGCCTTTTACCATCTCACATCATCCCAAAAAGGGTGAGTAAAGTATAATAAGATATTTTGAGAGAGACCACATTTATATAACTTTTATTACAGCTTATTGTTATAATTATTATACCAATAGTCCTTGAATTGTGATGGTTTGACCTAATGATCTTTCACTTTTGCACGGGTGAGAAAGTGATACGTATTCAGTAGAAACTTAACTTTAAATTTTGAATTTTGATCTTTTCCCGGGCCGGTGATAAGCAGTGCAATACTGTCTCATGATGCCAGGCAGCAGTGAGCCGCAGCTCTCAATAAGCCACGTGTGCAGGGGGGTAAACAACGCATACACTTCCAACCATTCTGTACCCACACACCCACTCTACACCTCCTTTACTGTACTCAATAAATTACATGAGCTGTTCAACACTTTAGTATAAAAGGGGCTTCGTGTAGATGATGTTGCCCAGCTGTGGTCTAGTGTTCTGAGCACATTTAAGGTAGGCTAAGCCAAGCTACGATGTTAGGTGGGTTACATTAAATGCATTTTCAAGTTAATTTTCAACTTACGATGGTAAACTGGGATGTAACCTTATCATAAATCAAGGAAAATCTGTATTTTGTTATTGTTGTTAATGTCTTACTGTACAGAATTTATAAATTAAACTTGGTCATAGGTATGTATGTATAGGAAAAAACAATATAGAGAGAGTTTCGTCCTATCTGCATTTGAGGCATTCAGTGGGGGCCTTACAATATATCCCCTGTGGATAAGGGGGAATTACTGGGTTAGTGTTTGGCTACTTGGAGAAGGTGTGTCTGTGCCAGGGAAGAGTTCTGCTTACCTCACTAAGAATACTATTCTTTCATATCTGAGTTAGTGGGATTAATTTGATTTCCATATATTTTAACTCTAGAAAGAGCTCAGTAATAACAGAAGAATTTGGCCTTTGCCTTGAAGACCAACATCAAAGAACTTAATAAATTATTTAATCTTATGCAGTCCAGGAGAATCATGCCAGTTTGGTTTGGTACTTCTATTGATACAGATATAAAGATAAATAGAAATAAAGATATATAACCATGGATATATACTTTATATCCTTGTAGGGGACACACCTAACATACTGTCCAAACTGAAACCAAAAATTCATTGATCTGCTTAAATCAAGCAACATTTAGCACTTGCTGTGTTCTAGGCGCTGACCTCAATGACGAAGATAGAGATGGGGTGCTATATCTCAAGTTAATTTCTAAATCTAATTATATTTAAGCTAAAGCATCACAGGCGTTTTTATGGCATTCCAATTTTTGTTCAAGGACAAGAAAGCAGTAATAGTTAATTTTTTAAAAAAAAGTATTAATAAGGGGGGATACTTTAAATGATACTTAATAATTTGGCAAGACTACAATCATTAGCAGAGTGGGTCAGCACAGAGATGTAGACAGATTCATAGGACATAACTAAAAACCTAGAAAAATCAGAAACATCCTGATATGTATACATAAGACTTTAATATAATTTTAATATATAATAAAGTTGCCATTTGAAGTTACTGATGTTAGGAGAACTGTGAACTATTTGGGGAAAAATGCAGCTACATTTCTTTTTCATCATACATAAAAATCAATTCCAAATGATAAAAAATGTAAAGATTAACAATGAGGACTTAAAATTATATGAGAATACGAGGTGCATTTTGTATTATTTGGGAGCAAGGAAAATCTTCTTAAGCATGAGCCCCAAGCAGATGCTAACACAGAAGTTGATAGGTTTAGCTCCATGGCAAACAAAATCTTCTGCAGATCAGAAAACATCTTCAGTAAGATAAAGTGGTAAGTTATGAAATAAGGAAAAAAATGTTTCCATATATATGGCACTGCTGCATAATGAGCTTTTAAAAATCAAGAAGTAAAACAATTCAGGAAGAAAAAAAAGCAAAAGGAATAAGTAAGGAATTTAAAATGAATACAAATGACTTCCCTCAAAAGAAAAAGAAAAATGCTCAAAGTCACTAATATTCAAAGAAATTAAAACTAAAACAATGCGATGTAATTTTTGCCTAAGAAAACAGGCCAAAAATGTTTGCACAATAAGTGTTGAAGAAAATGTGGGGAAGTGGGCATGCAGACCTTTTGGAAGCTAATCAATCTGCAGACAAGTCCTGAAAGTGGGGCACCTGGGTGGCTCAGTGGGTTAAAGCATCTGAGTCTTGATTTAGGCTCAAGGCATGATCTCACAGTTCGTGAGTTCAAGTCCCAAGTCAGAGTCCATGCTGACAGTGCGGAGCCTGCTTGGGATTCTCTCTCTCTCCCTCCCTCTCTACCCCTCCCCTATGCAAGCACCTGCTCTTGCTGTCTCAAAATAAATAAACTAAAAAAAAAAAAAAAAGTCCTGAAGGTACAGCCTTTTACCCAGTATTCAGTTTTTATTAATAGATCTTTTAAAATAGCTAAGAATAAATACAAAGATTTAACCACAATATTTATTGCAGTATTACTTATAAAAATTGTATCTAGTATAAATGTCCAATAGTAAGTCACAGTAACTTTATAGTTACTATGTAGTATAATACTGTATAGTATTTTTTATTAGCTTTTTAAATCTTTATTTATTTTTGAGAGAGGGAGGGAGGGAGGGAGAGAGAGAGAGAGAGAGAGAGAGAGAGAGAGAGAGAGTGGGGGAGGGGCAGAGAGAGAGGGAAACACAGAATCTGAAGCAGGCTCCAGGCTCTGGGCTGTCGGCAGAGTCTGAGAAGGGGCTGGAGCTCAGGAACTGCAAGTTCGTGACCTGAGCTGAAGTCAGATGCTTAACTGACTGAGCCACCCAGATGCCCCATATTATATGGTATTTTGAATTATATTATAAAAGAATATTTCATTCCCTAAAGAGAGTTAATTATATGTATAATTACAAAATCTTTTCCTCATTAGATAACTATATATGAGCAGTTCCTCATAACTGCATTCCTCCATATATACATGTTAATTTTAGGGATATATAGATATAAAATTGTTTTTATATGTAACATTTTTATACAATAATGTTTTTTTGTGTATATATATACTATATATAGTATGTGTGCATGTATAAAGTTTTATATCTATATATCCCAAAAGCTAATAATTTAATTGTGTCTGAATTTGGGGATTATGGGTCATCTAAATTTTATTTTAGTTGGTTTTTATTTTCTAGATTTTCTATGATAAACGTGTTATTTTTAATGATTCATCCCCCACCCCCTTATTATAGATAATTTTATTACCCAAAATAAGCTGGCCTTGGAACATAGAGCAGAGAGCACAGATTTTGGAATCTGGTGGAACTGCCTTTGAATCCTGGCTCATAGGTCACTGCTTATCCTGTGGGATGATTGTCCTGGATCAGGTGCTTGCCCTGATCAGCTGTGGCAGACAAAGCCGGGTTATAGTTTCAAAATTTGGCTGCCTAAGGACAAGCCATCAGCACAAGTTGTGAGTGTTGTAGCTAGTCTTGGGGATATGGCAGACTGAATACTGAACTACAGTGCAACAGGAAGTGGTAAGCTTTTGGAATGAAAAAAGTGCTATGGAATCATAGAGACGGGGATAGAAGACTCCTGAGAAAACATCACTGAAAAGGTGACTTTCAAATGATATTTCTAGGCAGTACAATTCACTAGCTGGTGAAGAGGAAGCAGGGCAGGTAAAATGTCATAGGAGCAGAAGAGGCATCATGAAAGAATGGTGGAGGCATGAAAACACTATATTTGGAGAACGGTAGGCAAAATGGTTACTTGAGGAGTGCATGCAAAATAAGCCAAGAAAGGTAGGTGAGAGCTAGCTGGATTCTGACTCTGAATATTTAGGGCAATCCCTTTTGCCAGTTGGTTATTTCTGAAAATGATGATATTTCAACTTGAAGAATCCCTTGCTACCACCTGGGGAGTCTCAGCCCCAGCAGCACTTTGGGGATCCCTTTGGAGCCTTTAAAACACAGGGATGCCTGGGGCCCCAACTTGGATCCCAAATCCAAATTTCTGAGGGTTGGGCTTCAGTATGTGTGAAAAGATTCCTGGGTGATTGAAACAGCGACAAAGAAGGTCAAGAGCCATTGTTGTAGACCATGCTATTTGACTTGTCTCCCATTTTCTGTATAGTCTCTAACTCCCTGTTTCGGTTTCAGGCTGTTTGAAAACACATGCCAGGCTCTCTGGGTATAAGTAGCTTAGCCTTGGCCTATGCTTTTCTAAGACCATGGAATCCACTGCATGACTTTTAGTGCTTCATAACTCATCTCTGCTTTTAATAGTTTCATCACGTTCCAGTTTCTTTATGATTTGCAACTATTATCTTATCTCAAAGATAAACTCACCAAGAAATTTCTTCCACCATTTAAACTTGGTCCCAGAGCCATTCTGCTCAGGCCTCTCTAATTGCCCTTCTGGGCAGGCACCTGTTTCCTACTGGCTCTTACACTCTACCCTGCAGCACTTTCCTACCTTTCTTGGCTAGACCAGTTGTTAACGGACTCTTCCTTTTGAGATCTTTTACTTCTCAGATGATTCTTTGCACCAAAGTGGGTGTAGCTTTTCTCTAATCTTTTTATAGGGCAAATTTTTTCAAAGACAATCATTTACTCTTAGAACATCTATTTTTCCTTAAAATTTTCAATAGCAATATCCCTATTTTTTTCTTTGACAATGCTAGGCATTCTTTACTACCACATTATTTCTGAATATGGCAAACGTGGAAGAATTCAAACTCTTAAACAATGCTACTTTTAAAAGAGAACTCTGGTAAGATGCAGATTATTTCAGTTACATTGAGGATTAGCCAGGTTTTCTCACCTCTAACACCTCGTGTAAATAAATCGGGAGATTCATTAACATAACATAAGAGGCACTAACCATGGCCCCATAGTCCTAGAACTAATGAGCACATAATAAATCCCAGCTCTCTCCAGCAAACTCCAAATGACACGGGCTAAAGAAACATGGTCTTTCAATCCATCAATTTCTACCTTACCTTGATAGCAGTCATGAATGCCTTCCAATGCCAAAGCAGGGCAGAGCTGTAATTCAAAAAGAGTAAGATTTGTAAACCTTGAAAAACCACTTTGGATTTATGGGCCAGAATCAAAATTTTATTCCTTCTTCCATGCATGGAACTCTAAAAAAACAAAACAAAACAAAACAAAACAATAACCAACCCCTTCCCCCCCCCACCAACACACACAGTGGGAGGACATATGGACTTTACCTGCCTTGCCTTCACAGGGATGCAATAGAGTGTAACGTTCTTTTATGGGACTCAAATGCATCAACCCTAACTTTTTCAGCTTTGAGACTCATAATCTGTAAATATTCAAGAATCACTGTTACCACAATTTGCCTAAACATGAGTTTGTCATCCCAACTGTCAGTTGAGTGGATAATGAGGATCATTCCTCTCATCCAGTTAATTACTCTCTGCCGACTGGTTGTGCTCTGTTTCTTTAGATTTTGTCTTGGCTCTCTGAAGTCTTCACTACATTTTCAGCTTGGGGGATTTCTAGAGCCCTTATAGCTTTTGTCGTTTAATGTTATCTCCTGGAATCTTCAGAAAAAGAGTGATCATCTCTGAGAAACTAAATGCTGTCTTTTGGATGATACAAAACCTATACTTAAAGGGCTCTTTTAAATTTTCCTATCCGCTGAAGACATGTTCCTGATTTTCTGTGCAAACATGATTAAATGTTCAATTTATAACTTAATTTAGGAATACATTATGTAATCTACTCTTAGAGACTGTAATGGAACAAATATAGTTTTTTCCAGAATTGAAGTGAAGTGAAACTAAAAATGTTCAGGGGTTTGGCTTACTGTTAGAAATATAAAGAATTTTCCTACACAAGCAAAAATAACAGCCCCACTGTGGATTGACATTTGGAACATAGCTATTACACAGGAATAGGCAATCAGTTAAGAGATCAAAAGCTCTTTGAAAACATTTCTATTGGGGTGCCTGGGTGGCTCAGTTGTTAAGCAACTGACTTTGGTTCAGGTCATGATCTCACTGTTCATGAGTTTGAGCTTGCTTCGGGTAAAACACAGGCCCCACATTGGGTTAGCCCTGTTTTTCTCTCTCTCTTTGCCCCTCATGGGACTGTCCCTCCTGGGATTCTCTCTCTCTCTCTCTCTCTCTGCCCCTCACTTACTTGCGCCCTCTCTGTCTCAGAAACAAAATAAAACGTTTCTATATACCATACACTTTTGTTAACCTTGAAGGGGTGATTAGAATGAAAAGAAACAATTAAAAATTAACATCACATTTTTAATGATAAAAATTGGCTATGGAAAGGGAAAATGTATATTAAAGCATCAATGTAGGATGATTGTGATGCCAGACTAGTCAGAGACCATCCAAGTCAGCCCTTCTATTTCTCATAAAGACGAGACCATGAAGGACTTGCTCAGTGTTCCATGGAAAGTCACTGATAACGTGCCTCTGTTTTCTCAGTATTAGAGATAAAGGTGGAAGTGGGGACTTGTATATGTATATACATACGTATAAATACTATATATATAATAATATAAAATTTCTATAGGGCTAACCATGGTTAACCCTCTCCTTTATAAGTATATGAAAAAGTGACCACTTATCTAGATAATTAGATCTAATCATCACTAGTATAGTTTCTGAGGTGACTGTCACTGATGCTTCATGCACTTTGTGAAATATCATAGTCTAACAAAGCAATAATTTACATGATATATTATCGATGAAGAAGGTAACATGTAACTAACTTATGCATGTCTAGATCAGTGTTTTCAAATCACATCCATTGAGATGGCAGTGGTGGTCTCTGAAAGAAGGGCTTCCTGATGAAGTCATTCTGGAAAACCTGACTCAAAGAAAATTTAGGAAGATTCTTTCCCAGAGGGCTACTTAGAGCCTGTAATAATCTAAGAAGCCCTGTGAATCTTCCTGTTGGGGTAAACTATATAATATTTCTCAAATATATTTGTGGAACTCTTATTTTTTCTTTACTAAATAACCATTCATGTTACACCAGAACGCTTGTGTTCTGAGAAACAGTTTAGACATGCAGTTCTAAAATGTCTCTTTCAGCTTTTTGAAACTCAGTTTTTCATGTAACTCAATTCTAAATATTTATGTTGACACTTACGATCTCAATTTAAAATTTCCTAGAATTCTATTATGAGGAGAATATCATCCAGATGGGCTCTGTGACTTGCTGGTTGGCTCTCTGTTCTCCCTACTCCATTTGTCCAGAAAATGTCCCTTGACATCCTGCTCTCCCTACCCCAGGGGACCCTCTTTCATTCCACTTACCATGGGTGTTACCATTGTTTGTTTGGACTGCTAGCTCCTTGAGGTCAGGGGCCATGTTGTATTCTTTGCATTCCCATTTTCTAGCACAAGGCCTATTGTTTATTAATTCAGCAAATATTTTTTTGACACTGCAAACAAGACAGAGAACTCAGACTTTTTAGAGCTACCGTCCATTGGGGGAGTGAAAGAAGCATTTGCCTTAAGATGTGAGAAATGCTGTGATAGAAGAAATGCAGACTGTTCTCAGAAAGAACACTCTAGGGAAGGTCTCCTGAGGGATTGATACCTATTTTGAGACCCCCAAAAAGTACAGGAGGTATTGGAAAGGTGCGTGTGGTAGTCTTTCATGGAATACTCACTAGAAGAATTAATATATTCCTAGAGAAAACAGAACCTCGATCAACTTATTTTTTGGAACTGTTCTTTTTCCTTTTATCAGAAGCAATTTCTTTTTAATTGTTAAAATGATCAAATCTGTTTCTGAAGTTTTATGAAGGTTTTGGAGACATCCTTAAGAGGTTTACTTTCACATTTTATTGCCCTCACATTCTTACTGCTGTTACTGCTGGGATTCATTTCAAATTTGTATCAATACTATTTTTTTGGTACATACTTTCTGTGTGAGATAACTTTTCTAACATTTACAATTAAAATTTTATGCATAGAAATGGCATAAAGCAGTGAAATATTTACATCCAGCGTGTGTCTGCATCAAAGTATATTTTACAGATAACTAACTTCTTTTATACTGATTTTAATCATTACTATAATGCTCAACAAGTTTTCAGTGCCCTTTTGCATATATTATCTCATTTGAAATGATAAATTCGCAAGACTTTCACTCAGTCATTAACTCCCCAAACAACCCTGCAGAGTAGACAATACCAGCATTGTCCCTTTCTAAGTAGTTCCATCCCCACAGATGAAGAAGAAACTGAGTCAGAAAGATGACAAATAATTAGTCTGGCCACAAAGTGGTGTTATATAGGGCGCTTAGCTATTTTCGTATTTCCAAACATTTATTCATTTTGTTTCTTATGTAAATTTGGCAGATTTCTCTATCTCTCTGATAAGCATTTCATCGTAGAGAGCCTTTTGAATTGCTCGTGGTCATCTTACGTGAGAAATTATTTGTGTTTAGAGAAAAAATAATTGATGCTTTATTTTATGGACCACATAATGCCTAGGGTCTTAAGAAGGGTTGTCTGATAAGAGTTTTAGTTTTGAGTTCCTAGCACTTTCATATTCATTTGCAGAGACGGTTCAAAATGTCTAAGCTATGTAGCTATCACTCTTCTGATACCATAAACAGGTGCAGACTGCCTGAACACACAATGTTTTGTCACTGGTTGTGTCTTTTATGTTTTCTTAGCGTAGGTACCAAAATGTCATTCAGTAGTTTAAAAGTGAATGCATGGGCAGCAGATTAAGATTTATTTCAGTCAGAGCTAGATTTTTTCTTAATACTAAAATAGGAATCTTTTGTTAACGAGTGATTGTCTATAAGGTAGCAGGAAAAGAAGATTATGGTGTGGTTGACTCTTCAGAGGTTAAAAATGACCAGATCAAGTAAGTAGTCAGAAGGCAGTGTATTGAATTTAACTTTTCTAGTTGTTGTTGTTGTTGTTGTTGTTGTTATTGTTGTTGTTTCTACAGACTCTTATAGAGGTTTGAATATTTCAATATTAGGAACACCTGTTTTATCTAGAGATCATTCATTCATCTACTGAAACTGATGGGGGATGCAGTTAAGAGCAAGAGTAGAGAAATTTTTGAAAAGCAAACATAGATGTCAACATGTTTTTGCATTATATTTCACATATTAGAGGTAAGAAGAATGCATCATCATTAGCTCACTTAATTCCAAAGTCAGGCTATTGGTTTTCCAGCCAATTAGAATTTGAAATTAGAATATAGAAGTTATTACGGGACACAGGAATATTGATAGCAGTAAGTAGGGACAGCTGAAAACCAAAAGAGATAAACCTACATATATACATGTATGTATGAAGACATACATGTATGAGAAGGTAAGGAAGTATGAAGTACGAAGTAAATTTCAGAAGGAATTTTATAAAAAGAGTTGAAGTCAACCAAAAAAGGTTTTGATATCAAGCTTCACTTGTATGGAAAAATTTCCCATCATTGCTAGAAATAGGAGGTCACTGTCCTTTGTAAAGTAGCTGGGGTCATCACAATGGGGTTGAAATTTCCCCCAGACATTTAAATTTTTAAAAATAATATTGAAAGCCCCAAAAGTCAGAACCTTATTTGCTGAGTGATCTTATGAAATGAAAGAGAGATCATAATAACTATTCCCTTTTTAATCATTTTCCCTTTCATTTCTTTTGTTTATTCTATTTTTCATAAGAATTTTGATGACTCTTGTCTTTGTGCCCTCTTCACTTCAGAGAGCTATTTAATGTCTGTCAAATGTCATGTTACATGTTATAATAACACCACATGGTTATCTATAATGCCATAAAAATATGTATGTGACATCTAGTCATAACTTTGACAAAGAAGATGATCCGATTCCATTATACAGTTTAAGAGTCTATATGACATTTACATAGGCTACTTGCACGCTTATCTCTTTGGTGCCAATTTTTAAAACCATCTTTCTTTTTTTCCTTCAAATTAACCATCACATGGAAAAAAGATAATGCGAAATAAAAATTAAGTTTTATGCAGTTAAAGATACATTCTTTAAAAAACTCACTTTTCCTGTTAAAACCCTGGTGGTTGTTGCATAAATTCTAGACCATCTGAAACAAATTATTTGTGAACATATAGTAATGCCTCTCAAGCATGCTAAAACTTCCCCAAGTTTTAGAAAATTTGTATGAAAAAATTTATGAAACAAGTATAGATCGCACACTGTTATTTTTTGGGGGGAGTAATATCAGAACAAGATTATATATCAAACTAGGAAATATTATTGAACAAAATGAAAAAAAAACCCCACCGAAGTAGAGAATAGAAGAAAGAGTTGTACCTGGAAAAAGCAGAAAAGCTAGAGGAATTTTAAAAAGCTTTATATTTTAATGACCTGGTAACGGAGAGAAAGTGAAGTCACATGTGATGGTTTGATTTGCTCTGTGATGATTTTGATTTGCTCCATGATGACAACACCCAGCCTCTGAATTACTTCCTTTGCATCTGTGAAACAATCTTGGGAGGAATCCTAAGGGATTAACTTTGTTGCACTGGTCATCAGTGTGGGCATTTCCAGATGAAGACTCTGGTGTTTTGGGGAGGCTTTTGGGTTGTGTTCTCAGCAACTTTTCCATATCTTCAGGCGTTCCATTAAGAGAGTCTCATGGCAAAGATTTTACCCAACCACAGCAGAAAGCCTTTAGACAGAGCTGAAGTAGCTCATTTTCTTTTGATGTCTCTTAGAAATTAGGTAACTTAAAGCCACTTCATAATTTTAACACTATCAGAACTTAAAATGGAAGAGACAAAATGTTTAATATTCCAAGCATGACCCAAATACACAATACAAAGAGGTCTGAGAGAAAAGACTTTTGCTGAACTCTCTATAGAGAGTTCTAATTGAGAAGAAAAAACCCACCAAAATAACTAATATATAAGTAAAATAAAAAACCAAACCTCAAACCAGACCAGCCGTACACAATCTCAGTGGTTACTAACTTACACTCCATGTCATTTTCTTTCATGCTAAAGGAATGACTAACTAATTAGAATTTTTGAATAAAGCTGTGTGACACCCCTCCTTTTTTTTCTTTTTTCTTTCTTCTTTCTTTCTTTCTTTCTTTCTTTCTTTCTTTCTTTCTTTCTTTCACTTTGCATCCTCTTAGTCAGGTATCTGCAAATACTATTTTGTGCCAATTGTCTGTGAGAAAAATATAGGCTAATTAAAATGCTAATCTTTAGTAAACACATAAGTACTTGCATGAAAATTAAACACTTGGGCTGCTAATTTATGAATACGTGCTCACACATCAGGAACACTGCAACTAGTGTGGACTTCACAGTCTTGGGCTTAACAGGCTCGTCTACATGTCAAATCCACTTCAGGGCTGAGAGTATCTACCATTGAAATCACCCAGTGTGCCTTCTCTCAAGAGCGTCTAAGGAGAAAAGAAAAGTGATGTGCACTTTGAGAAGATTATTTAAAGCCAGCAGATTCATTAGGGGAGAACTTAATTGTGATCGAATCTATAATCCTTTCAGTTCATCCCATAAATAATAACAGTCTGAACTCTATTGAATCACATGGCCTCTTTCGCACAAACCTATAGAGGAGAGTCCTTAAAATTGAATAGATGGAATTGAATGGACCTGGGAAGTGGGAACTGGAATTTGATGGACAGCCTTTCACCTCTAGGTTATTGGTTTGTATCTGACCCAGGTGATGAAAAGTCGTTGTTTTACAAAGGCTGTTTAGTAGTTTTCTGTGTAATGAGCTGTTGGCTCCAGTCCATTCCTCAGTGGACAGGTGTCTGCTCGCATTCCCAAATCACTATTCCACTTGTCAGTCACATTTGAGGTCAAGGGCTAAATAGGAACGGGGGCCGAAATACTTTCTCATTCTGATGAGTACAGGCCTTCCTTTGTTGGTTGACTTGGTTAAAAAAACGAAAACCGCCAGAGTCACTGTTCAGGCTCTGCCTATTTTCTGTGTAAGAAGATTTTACTGTTTCGAACTTCTATCATAATGAAAAACTATTAGGTTCTCAAATGTGCATGTTTTTTATGGTTACATACCATGGAAAGAGATGCCCAAATACACTCCTAGACCCAAGGGACATTAACATTTGAATGTATTTGTCTAACTGCCGCAGGGCTATCTCATACTGAGAAAGCATTTGCATCTGACTTTACTTCACTGCTACAGGAGAATTGTGATATAGGCTCCAAATCCTGATAAAACTTGCAGGTAGAAGATATTCAGTGGCTGAGCATTATACGGTATCTCGACTGGAAGAACACTCCTCTCTGAGTGCGGAGGTAGAAGAAGACATATAGGGAAGTCTTCAATGTTTCTTGGGATTTATAAAATGGAGATAAGCTGCTCTAGTTTAAGCCTGGCTTAAATACTTCTGTTTCTGTATTTTCTACCATTCTAAAAATATGGATTTGTGTTTATTAGCATTTCTAGAAAAGTTTGTGGCCTAGAGTGACTGGTCAAAGCCAGAAGCCAGAAGACTCAGATGGTTTAGCCCTGAACGCTAGGGAGGGTTTTCCACTACCAATAAGTGATACGGTTTCCTACATAAACTGACGAGATCTCTCAGACAAAGATGTGTTGTGAATAAGAGTTTTACAGTCCTTGTTTCCTTGCTCCTGTAGGTCTGGTCTCTATTTGCTTAAGAAAGATTGTATCAACTTAGGTTATTTTATTTTCTATCCTGATAGAATTGATTGCTAAATACTTTGACTTATTAAAAGGGACTGGATTGAATGAGAAACTTAAAACCTTTTATTCAACTTTACGTGTCATGGACCTCCTAGCACATTTTTAAGCCTGAATCTCTCTTTGTGATTACAGGTTGCCAGCTTGCGCATCTCACTGTTTCTTGTACTTACAGATCTGCTAGCAAACATTCTACAGATGTAGTTCTTAGAAACTGAAAAAAAATAATAGAATACTAGGAACCCTGAGATCTAATATTATACCAAGTGTTATACATTTCTTGCAAAATGTATTTTCATACCTTTGGCAAGTTTTCTTGTCTTACTTTAGTACTTGTTTTTCTTAGACCCATTGAGAGAATGATACGTTTTTCTGGGTCTTTATTGGTAAAAAGGATATCAGAATTCCCATGGGACCATCTATAGGTGGGTATCAGTTGTTTTCTCTATGCCTTCATTAGTAAACTTGCGATTAGTAAATCTGAAGGATAAACATTTAATTTGAACTTTGATAATACCTAAATAGTTAATTTTTCTTTCCTTAGAAAACAAGTTTCATTAAGTTCAATAACTGCTTAACGTCTTAAAATATCAGCAATAGTGTAGATATTTATTGAATGCCAATTAGGTGAGAATCAGTGAGGTCAAGTGTTGTAGAAAAAATTATGGTAAATTTTATTGCAAATTAGAACCAGTGTGAGTAATCAGGAAATCTGTATTACATTCTCCTTTAGTGAGAGTAGAATGATTACCTCTTTCTATCGTGGTGGGGTGGGGTTAGGGGAAGGTTCCTTAAAGCGGGGCTTAGGCTATTTTACCAATAGTGATTCCTACTGGACTTCAGGCCTGTAAAAATTCTGACACACCGAGAATCTAATTACACCATGTCATCCATGTTTAACTTCTTTATTCTTATTGCTCTCATCTGCTCAATCTTATTGGTCAGCACCTACCTGATTTGACAGAGTTTAAGTTCTAGTGCTTTTCTGATACTTGATAAGTGATCAACATAGCTTCATGCCCACAAGACAAAACCCTGGTGACAGAGTATGGTAAGGGGATGCCACCCAAATTTCTAGAGCCTTATTCCATCACCAGATCCTCTATCTGAAGAAATTAATCTTCAGAAAAGCAAGCAAATGGATATTCCTCCAGTTTTACTTACAAATCATGTGGGATCCTAGTCATATTCAGTAAATGTGTGTGGAGTGCAAGTTTGGGCAGGCAGTAGAGGTGACTTGTGGCAACCCCCCTTCAGAGTAGGTTATGCTTGTTAAGGACAGACAGGTGCTGCAGTGGAAGAGGGCCTGTGTTGGAGGCTACACCATCGTCGAAGGTGTGGCACGTGTATGTGTGTGTGAGTGTGTGTGGTGTTTCAAACACTACCGTATTCAGTTAATCACTTTGGTGGAAAACAAGTCTTGTGGTGACATTAGTAGGAGGTTTGCGACAAGTTATTCAGTCTGGCAATGATTGCAAATTAGAACTTTATTCAGGAAAGGATATCAATTTAAGAGTAGACAGAACACATTTACTATAGTTAATTCAGACCCTCTTTCAATGGGGTACATTTTCTTAGAAGCAGCCATAGAGATAAATGCATCACGTGACCATCAGAACCGAACTGCTGAATGAAGATATTGGAGGGCTGGAGCTATTCATTTCCATTTACAGAATCCAAATTGCTGAAAAGTCATGGGAAGGCAGGAAAGAGACTTGCTGTTTTCTAAAATGCTCCCTGGCATTTGTCTGCCTGCGTCATCCAATGCAGTATCTCATTCTGCCGCCACCCGGAGTCCCATTCACTGGTTTGTTTAACCTCAAAGTGGGAAAGTAACTAACACAAATACATTCATTGTCCATGCTCTAATAGAATTAAGATTCCCAATACACTGCCTGCATTTGAATGAGGTTTGTTACACACTAGCTTTTATGGTCACACCCTTTTCCCTTGATGGTTCTTAAGAATGGCAGAAGCAGGAGACCAGAAATTTTGTAAGCTCATAAATATGAAGCACACTGTGTTTAAATAATGCCAGGGTGGTGATACAAATGGACCAATGCCAGGAAACTCAGAGTTAAAGCTAACAATTCATCCTTACACCATTATGAATGAGAAGGAAGGAGAAAAGGACACTGTATTCGTTACAGTTGTGCTGCCAGCAGACTGGGGTAGCTCTGTCTAATGGGCCACTGTGGCACAGAGCTTTGCATTGTGCACTGTTTACCCAGAAGACAGGAAAGAGGTCTATTCTACTCTAGAAAGTCCAACTTGATATTGGGGAATTACATAATGTTTATTTCAAATTGTACGTAATCAACAGAAGTGACTGTAAGCATTTGGAATAAACCTATATCTAGTCTCCTGCCAGGCGGTGGCGGAGACGGCACAGGGCATTGGAAATGGAAGCAGCCACTCTGGGACCGTGGGCAGAACCAGTGCGGGTTGTCATCAGCTGTTCTTCTTACCCTGCTGCTTAGCTGCTGTCGCCTTCTCTTTCTTCCACATTCAGTAATAGCT
The DNA here is from genome assembly GCF_014898765.1 of Herpailurus yagouaroundi. NCBI lineage: Eukaryota > Metazoa > Chordata > Mammalia > Carnivora > Felidae > Herpailurus > Herpailurus yagouaroundi. Next base: position 89,142,828 of record NW_024412377.1, read on the forward strand.
GGAACTTAAGCATGGTCTTATAAACACTATAGTGCAGAGTATCAGGCCACCGGTTCTCTTTGTTCAGACATGGGCTCAGTGCGCTGAAACAAATGCTACAGTAAAAAAATTTTTTTTAATGTTTATTTATTTTTGAGGGAGGGAGGGAGTGAGGGAGAGAGAGAGAGAGAGAGAGAGAGAGGAGACAGAGCGTGACCAGGGGAGGGGCAGAGAGAGAGGGAGACACAGAATCCGAAGCAGGCTTCAGGCTCTGAACTGTCAGCACAGAGCCCAACGTGGGGCTTGAACCCACGGACTGTGAGATCATGACCTGAGCTGAATGACGTTGGATGCTTAAATGACCGAGCCACCCAGGCACCCCCCAAAATGCTGCATTTTGATGGTTTTTAAAAATTAAAACATTTTTTTGCTTTGATATGCTGGAGTTTGCCATTTGGCTATTTGGCAACTGACTCTTAGGGATCTGGATTTTGCTCTGTCTTTGTCAAAGTGAAATTGGCAGGGTAATTTTGATGATTAGTGTGAATTACATTTGTGGTTGTGGAGATGCAAATGTTTGTCTTCTCTTAAGGCTAAGGTGAGAGGAAGATATATTTCCTTTAATTAGCAATTCTTGGAAGAAGTAATTTTCTGAAATATACATCCTTAAAAAATAAAATAATAAATTACATGTCATTTTCTGCTTGATACGTGACTGTATTGAATTAGCCTATTTTCATGATCTTTAACTCTGTATTTCATATAAACTAAATTTCTTGTAATTCCCAGTTTCACATGCTCTGTTCTACCTTCTTTTGTTTCTTTTACAATGGATTTTAGTGCTGGTCCCGATTTCTCAATGCCTGGGCTAACCCATGATCGTAGGCAATGTCCGTTTGACAATCATATTAGTTCTTTCAAGGCTCTAGATTCTCTTACAGGCCAATTAAACCTGAGAGATGCTGGAATCCTTGAGGATCCTCTCTCCCAGGCTCATGACTCTAAAGGCAGCTAACTTAGGGTACCATGTTGGAGGCATATTTTTTTCCTAGCAGGTTTTAAAGTATAATAGTGATGATGATGATACCACTACTATTCGTACCACTACCAGCTAATTTATCTCTGTGTGCCAGCAGTGATGTTATTTTTTATCAGGAAAAAAACCCATATTAATATCTCTGACAACTGGTCCCAACAGAAGACTATTACCAAGTTTGTGGATGTTAACAGATACGGCTAATTATCCTGTGGCTCAGCGATGTCAGAACCGCTGCCTCTAGGATTCTCTGGGCCTTTCCCTCAAGTTCTGAGATGATTGCCACGATTTAAGACATCCCCTCTGTGCTCAAAGCAAGAAGACAGAGGAAAGAGTAGAACCAGCTGCCATGATCCCTTTCACAGGAAAGCAAATGTGTCCCTAGTGACTCCCATCATACAGTTGATGCTGTCTCACTAGTTGGAATGGCACCATATGACCAGCCCTAGCTGTATGGGAATCTGGTAAGCAAGTCATTAGCTCTTTCATCCTATGTGCATATAGGAGAAAGATGTTGGCAATGGTTTTGATTTAGCCAGACTAAGTGCTCCGCACATCGAGAGATCAGGAAAGCAAGGCTCAGAGAGTTAAGTTGCTTTTTAAGGATCTGCTAAATGGCAGAGCCAGAATATGAACTCAGGCTGTTTCAGAGCCTGTGCCCTTAATCACGATGCCACATTGCTTCTGTTTTTCTTAGGTTTATTTTTTTTCCCTTATGGGTCTTCTTGACCAGAAGAGATGCTTAAATAAAATAGTTCTCATCAAATTTGAGCTGAAGACTGCAGGACTCTTCCATTATTGGTTTAATTTATACAGCCCTCATTTGCCACCATACTGCTAAAGATGGAAATCTCTGAAGCATATTATCTAACTGTATTTAAACAGGCTATCATCTTGTCACTTTCATGTGTTGTTGAAGATTCTCACCACTTATGGACAAATACTGTTATTTTAAGAGCTTTAGTTCCTTTTATTATTATTATTTTTTTTTTCCTGCAGACTGAGCATGCCCAAGTATGCATTGTAACCTATAATTAAGATACAGGCTGTCTTATTGCCAAGCAATTTTTCCTTCGCACCACAAACCCAGTAATAGTTTCCTACTGCAACTAATTGTCAGAGATATCAATACATTTTCTCTTAATAAAAAAATAGCGTCACAGCTTCCTCTCACTTTTAAGGTCCCTATTAACTTTGTTATCTGACCAGTAATTAGTTGTAATCATGGACATTTGGGGGGATATGCGTGTGTCTTGCCAGAACATAAGAAAGATAGAAGATATACAGGGGTTCCTTAACTAAAAATTAAAGCAACAGTGAATGGCTTTCTTCAGTTCTCACGCCACTCTTTTCCTTTGCAGTTTCTAGTGAATAGAGCAGGTATAATACCTAGCAGTACCACATATATTATACACGGGTTTTATTTGGTTCATAATAAAGGTGATGCATTCCAATTCCAAAATGGATGAGACTTACATAAAGTCTAAAAAAAAAATCCAACAACTTTACACTATGAAGGTCCTAGAATATGTAAACATAAAATATGTAATCTATCTTTGATTTGCGCCATAATGCTCCTTTGCTTTGAAATCATGGCTGTATTACCAAACTGACAGTTTTAATGGAAAAAGTGGCTTTCAAAAGCTGCTGTTGAAAACACACTGCATAATTCTCTAAGTCGTGAATATTTTACTACCAACATATGCAGGGAGGCAGTGAAAACACACTGGCATTTTATTCTCTGCAAGCTGGGATGGAGGAAATTCACTGGTGTTAAAGCTGCATGTTTGTAATATGATGCAAATTCATAACTACCTATGAATGCACACTGTTGTTATTGGCAGGGAGCAACACTTTGTAGAGTCATTTGGAAGGTGATAAACGGATATGCTTTCGTTTGTAATTTGCTCATTCAGCAAACATCTATCAGAAGCCCACTATATTTCAGGAACTGTGCTAGGCTCAATACAAAGATGAGCAGGGGAAAAGCCTCCACGACTGCTTTAAATGTCTCATGGGGGTGTTTCATGCAGAAGGCTCTGGGCAAACCCTGCCTGGTCACTTGGTCCAGCTGAAGCTTCTGGGCACTGGTCATCAAGTGAATCGCTTTTTGAGTGTCCTGCATCCTGCGGAGTGTGTGTTTCGGCTAGCGCACGGTTCATATAGCCCTATTTGACTCTGTACCAGGAGAATACACCTTGACCTTTTGAAGCTGTCACTGTTTATGATGGGAACATAAGAGTGTCCCAATGGGGTGATGACTGGTGGACTGGCAGGCACATTTTTTTTTTTTTTTGGCTCAGGTGCTGAAGAGTCTAAGCATCAGTGTTAGCTCTTGAGGGGAGTGATGACAAATACCAGCTTCCTATACCTGGAGATTTTGGACCCCTGATTCTTTGGGAAGGAAAGATGGGGGGGTATGTTTTTTCCCAAGTGAGGGATGGGTCCTGCTTCCTGCTAGCTCCTGGACAGGCCGTCTAAAATGAACCTTGATTGGATCCTGGATAAAAGAGAAAAAAAGAAGAAGCTTTAAATGACATTTTGAGGATAATTTGGGGTATTTTTCCATCTCACTGTTAATTCCTGCTATCCCACTGCCCACTGACTTTTTGACAATGGAGCAGGTGGAAAAAGAAAATGAAGAGTGTTAGGAACTGAATTGTGTTCCTCCTCCCTCCCCTCAATTTGTGTGCTGAAGCCCTAACCCCCAGTAATTTAGAATGTGACTGTATTTGGAGATAGGGCCTCTAAAGAGGTAATTTTTTTTTCACAAAATTACTTGGTTTTATTATCCATAATATGTTTACCTATTGCTCAATGCTTTAATTCAAAAAACAAAAAGTTTTAGAATTGCGCACCTGTATCGCTAAGAAAAACAAATCTACTAACTAGAGTTGAATAAATCTAAAGCTTGCCTCATCTTTAAACTGAGTGTATATGGTAAAAACAACTGTATTTAGAAGTTAACTAGATGATATTTCCCTTTAGTGTGCTTTTATTGCTCATTTGAAATATAGTTAATTGTATTTGTTGTTGTTTGTATTTTAGGGCTAAAGAGGTAATTAAGGTTAAATGAGGTCATAAGAATGGGCCTCTAATCCAATCTGACTGGTGTCCTTATAAGAAGAAGAAGAAATGGCAGAGATGTGCCTGCACAGTGGAAAGGCCATGTGAGGACACAGCAGGAAACTGCCTTAGAAATAATCTTCATAACAGGGCAAATTTTTTGACTTACTCTTTAATTATTTTTAATGTTTAATTATTTTTGCCAGAGAGAGAGAAAGAGAGAGAGAGAGAGAGAGAGCATGAGAGGGGGAGGGGCAGAGAGAGAGGGAGACACAGAATCTGAAACAGGCTCCAAGTTCTGAGCTGTCAGCACAGAGCCTGATGCGGGGCTCGAACTCAAAGACCGCGAGATCATGACCTGAGCCGAAGTCGGCCGCTCAACCGACTGAGCCACCCAGGTGCCCCTTGACTTACTCTTTAAATCAAAGATCCCAGTTGTACTAATAGCTGAATCAGTTTGTGTAGTTTCTTACCCAATAATGTTTATCAATATCTGACAATTGGAATCACCAAAGAGGAGAGAGAATTTTCTATTATTGCTGGGTAGAAGTAGGTATGTTAATAGGCAATTTGTTTCTGAGGATTCTGCAGCTGGTCTTGTAGTTAATGTAGTGAAAGATGAGGTGCATGGCCAACTTGAGCAATTTGCTACGATGTGCAATGTGGAGAACATTTTCCAAAAGCCGTTTTTTACCTTTTACCTTTGTTTTTTACCTTTGGTTTCTCAGAGGCTTGAACAAAAATATCTTTGCAATGTGTACGTCCTGAGTCTGGGTCAGCTAGCATTTACTGATGATTAAGTTGTGTACATAACATATTCTACTGGGTTTGAAGGAAGGGGAAATAGAATTCTTGCCCTTGAGGCATTTGTTGCAATTATAGACTTAAAAACATTATTTATTTAAAAGCAAATTAGTTAATATACAGTGTAGTATTGGTTTCAGGAGTAGATGTCAGTGATTCATCACTTCCATATAACACCCAGTGCTCATCCCAACAAGTGCCCTCTTTAGTGACCGTTACCCATTTAGCCCATCCCTTGACCCATCTTCCCTCCAGCAATCCTCAGTTTCTTCTCTGTATTTAATAGTCTCTTATGGTTTGTTTGCAATTACACACTTTTTGCTAATTGTCACCGAAAGCAAAAGAACTGAATAATCTTAGTGGTAAAATATAAACTATATTAGATAAGGACCAGGTATGTTTCGCCTACTACCTAATCATAGTATCAAGCATAGCGCCCGTCACACTTTATGTGCTCATAGTGTTAAATTTTAGTTTAGTTTTGTTCATTTATTCTAGTTTGATTTAGTTTCTTGTGCTTGAATGGAATAGAGATTTTAAAACACATTCTTATGACTTAATGCCAGGACACTAAGTGCTGGTAAAACTAATACCTGTTTGATCAGTGTTTATATAATACATTAATGAAGATTTAACATTATTTAGTTGACCCAATTAGATTGATAACTAGTCCAAATTTCTATTGATATAATTGGCAGTCTGAACAGATATAAATAAACATATATTAAAATTCTAATTGTTTGAATTTGGCATACATAAAGCCATAGACATACTCTATAAACTACTTTAGTAGTGTCTATTACTAAAATAAATGATAGACATGTATTTTTAAACTTTTTATTTTGAGATAATTTCAGACTTAAGGGGGAGTTGCAAATATGGTATGAAAACTTTCTGTTTACCCCTCACCCAGCTTCCCCTAATGTCAAATCTTACGTATCAGAGAACAGTTGTCAAAGCGAATAAATTAACATTTGTGCAATGTTATTCACTGAACAAGAGACTTTGAATTTTACTAGTTTCTCTTTTTGGTTCAGGGTCTATCCTGGAATCCTACATTAAATTTACCCCTTAGATCATCTTAGTCTCCTCCAGTATGTGGTAGTTTCTCAATCTTTTTGACTCTCATGTCCTTGAGACTTTGAAGAGTACTGGCCAGGTATTTTGGAGAATGTCCCTCAAACTTGGATTCATTTAGGTTTTATCATGGTTGTATTGAGGTTATGCACTATCAGGAAAAATACCACAAAGGTGAGATGTCCTTTTCAGTACATGATATAGGGTTAAATTATATAGATCCATCTTGTTACTGGTGATATTAATCTTGGTCAGTAGGTTAAAGGAGGTGTCTGACATGCTTTTATACTGCAGCGTTACTATTTTTCTCTTTGTAATTAGCATATATTTATTTTGGGGGTAGAATTTTGAAATTAGGCAAATATTTTTGCTTAACTTTTACCCACTGATTTTATCATCCATCAGTGCATCTTGCCTGCAGCAGTTATTGCTGTGGTATTCTAATTGTTTTTGTCCATTTCTTGTATTCCTTGTATGTTTATTAGTTGGAAGTAAGTCAAGAAGTGTTGCCTCTTCTGCTTCATTTATTTATAAATAAATATTTTTAGTTAAATATTTTATATGAAGTGTGCTTACTTTATTTTTTGGATTATAAGCCAATATTGTTGTTTTGCCCAACTTGTGATAGATTTGACCATTTGGGGTACTTTCAGTTTGGCTCTTATACACTTTCTGCACACCCCCATTTTTTTTTAAAGCACCATAAGATGCCCCAGGCTTATCTTATATTTTACCTGACTCAGCCTTAGAATCAACTGCTTTTCCAAGGACACTTGGTTCTTTTTATTAGAAATGGTACTTAGAAACCCTGATCTGGATACCAAGTGTGCTGATTCTTACTGGGATGTCACTGTTTCTAGGCCTTGTCAGCAGACAGAGCTAGGGAATCTATGTGTGTATAATTACCCTTTCATACACATATCTATATATAGTTTTGTATTTCTATATATGTATTTAAAAGGGAATGAAGCATGGGTTCATACTGATATGATGAGATTCATACATGAGTTCATACTGAAAGAAACAGAGTTTATTGTAGCCTTTCCCTTTTATTTATACCTCTTTCTTTGACAGTGAGAAACTTAGTTCTTAACACTGCAGCAGATTTACTTACTTGTTCATTCCCATCAGGCATACAAAGTAGTTTTAGGATGACTAACCCATCTTCCGGTGAGAAAAAAATCTTTTCAACTGGAGTACAGAAGTACACTGTTGTGACAGTTCTTCTTGTCTTTATCTTGCCATCTACTCAAAACACTGTTTTCCAGAATTATTTGGATCAGCCCCTTTATTTCCCACCCTTTTAAGTGTGGATATGTGATTTATTGTTATAAGATTAATTTGTCACAATGTGTGTTTACTTCTGGTTTTCTCATGTCTTGGTTATTTAAAAAATTACATACAATAAAATTCACTGTGTGGTATACACTTCTATGGATTTTGACCAATGCATAGAGCTATGTGTATACCAGCACAATTCTTTACATATTTTCCTCATACCACAAATTCCCTTTGCTACTCCTTTGTAATTAATCTGCAAATGTCTGTCTTTACTACTAGAGAATTAACTTCTTGAGAGTCTGCCCCCATTCTTTGTATTCTAAGAAGTTATAATGCTAAGGTGATGCTCAGTGAATGCTTACTGAATAGTCTGTGCCCTAACAGTTAGTATAGAATTGGCACTGAAAAAAATTTTAAGTGAATGAATAGAGTGACTCAGTGGGCTTATATGACAAAGGTGACATGAAATGACATTTTTGCAGACTGAATCACCTAATTATTGTTGTTAGCAAACCATATCAAAACTCAGTGGATTAAAACAATAAACATTTATTTAGCATAGGAGTCTGGGTCAAAGTTGACTGATGTTGGTCTTGTTCATGTACTGTGGTCAGCTAGTTGGTCAGTTGGAGTCTGTCTTGTATAGGTTGGCCTTACTCATTTATATGGTCGGGTTAGTCTGGGCTCATTCTATCTGCAGTGGCAGAATTCCAAGAGAGAGAGAGAGAGAGAGAGTGAATGGAAATGTGCATGGTCTCTTGAGTCATAGTCTCAGAACTAGACAGCATCACTGCTGCTGGATTCTGATGGCCAAAGCAAATCACAAGGCAAGCCCAGATTTAAGAGGTGGGACATAAGATCTGTTTCTTGTTGGAGGGAGCTTCACAGTCAGGTTGCCAAGGACATGGATACAGGGAGGAGTGATGAATTGCAGCCACTTTTGCAATCAGTCTATCACAGAATCTATGGAAATATCCTGGAGGCTTTTAAAATAATCTTAATATAAATATTAAAGCCATCCTGCCCTCTACTGGTCACGGTCTTGGGTGTTAATTTTTCTCACCTGCTTCTCCCTACCCCAGCATGCCTTTAAAAAAAAAAAATAATAATAATAATAAATTCTGATTCTGAAAAGCTGACATGAGACTCAGAGACCAAAAATTGGCTCTTACAAAGGGTTTATCAAGATTTGCAAATGAATTTTCATTTGTTAGCCACACTTTCTCCTTTTTGCTTACTCCATTATTTCTGTCCCTTTTGTTTGTACACAGTTCTTCAAATCTAAATTCATAAAGCCAATGAAGAGAGCCAGTGAAATGATCACTGCAAGTTCACATGTAATAAAAGGAAACTTTCAGAAAATTGGGAGCATAGAACTGAACTATATGCTAGGAATTGAAAGGCTTGATCTTACTATATTCTCGGTTGGATGCTTACTTCTTTATTAATAGGGTTAATTACTTGTACACAATCACTTGTATAGATTAAATTATCTTGCATGATATTATTTCTGGCATTGAACTGTTTTCCTCATGGTCACCCCATTCCAATCAAGTTTTTCATAATATTTCCTGTATTGTTTTCTCTTCACGGTCTTTATACTACTCCTGGTGACAGCTTTCATTAGAGTATAGTCAGTTTTGCTTTAATAGTTCTTCTAAGCATTGAACAGTGATGGTGGTTGTATCAGGGCTGACATGTTCCATCAGTCTAGGATACTTGAAAAGGAATGGTTAAATTGATGCCCCAAAGTTTGATTTTTGCTTCAATACTTTTTGTTGGTTTAAGCAAACTGCTGGGTACAGATGTCTCAAAGTCCCCAGACAGCCTCTGGGAAATTCAGCACATCTTGAATAAAAATGTGTTGGAAAAAAGAAAATGATACTCAGAGTCCAAACAGGTGCATCAGGCAATGCATTTAATGAAGTTGCTAAATTTTGATTGTGCAAAACAAGGCTTCAGTAGAAAAAAAAACCCAGGAAAGATGATAACTGTGTGATTTGCAACAATTGCAATATGTGTATTGCTGTCTTTAGGGAGCAATGAATTATTCTAATAAATCCTACATCTATCGTGGAGAAAGAAATCCTCTTTAACTATATTTAATAGTGTTAGTTTAGAGGCAAATGATATTAAAATGACTGAACATTTGGGAATAAAAACAAAAATACCTTACATTTAAAATCCTTTAGTCATTTGCTAAAAAGATAATTCTTTCTTATGGTACAATCACCCAGGAATTGTACCTTTAGGAAATGAAGAGGAAAAGCAGTTGAGGCAGCATGGTAGTCAGCTACGCCAGAGCAGGCATTTTTCAAACTGGGTTTTTGGGATCCTTAGGGTGTTAGGTCTCAGGGATTCTCACACGAAACTCATGCTGGTAAGGATCCACCTAAATCATTCTCCCCTTTCTATCCACCATCACCATCCTCCATTGAGGAGGGTAATTATAATTACATTTATTTTGTATATTAGGTTTGTTCTAAAAAAACCCAAGGGGATGTGGTTAAAAAATGGGCAGAGGAACTGAATAGATATTTTTCTAAGGAAGATATGCACATGGCCAACAGACACATGAAAAACTGTTCAACATTACTAGTCATCTGGGAAATGCAGATCAAGCCACAATGAGATATCCACCTTGTACCAGTCAGAATGGTTAGTATCAAAAAGACAAGAAACAAGTGTTGGTGAGGATGTGGAGAACAGGGAACCCTCATGTATTGTCAGTGGAAATGTAAACTGGTGCAACCACTATAGAAAACAATATGGAGGTTCCTCAAAAAGTTTATTTTTATTTTTATTTTTTAAAAAGTTTTTTATTTATTTTCGAGTGAGTGAGAGAGAGAGAGAGAGAGAGAGAGAGAGAGCATGTGAGACTGGGGGAGGGGCAGAGACAGAGGGGGAAGAGAATCCCAAGCAGGCTCTGAACAGACAGTACTCAACATGGGGCTTGATCTCATGAACTCTGAGATCATGACCTGAGCTGAAATCAAGAGTTGGATGCTTAACCAACTGAGTCACACAGGCACACCAAAAAGTTTAATAGGAATACTGGCAATTCTACTTCTGGGTATTTATTTGAAGAAAACATAAACATTCACTCAAAAAGATATATGCATCCTTATGTTCATTATGGCATTTTTTTTTTTACAATAGCCAAGATATGGATGCTACCTAAATGATCCAATGCTACTGGATATTTGCACAAAGAATACAAAAAACGCTAATTCAATACATGCACCCCTATGTTTATTGCAGCATTATTTGCAATAATCCAATTATGGAAGCTCTCTCTCTCTCTCTCTCTCAAAAATAAATAAGCTTTAAAAAAATTTAAAAAACCGGGGGGGGGTGCTGAAGTCAGAATAGGTCCTTTATACACTGTGTCTTATTTCATATTTTAAAGGTGGATAAGGCCAGAAACATAGGACAGTATCAGGTAAATGTAAATCAGGACGTTACAGGAATGTGTCTATGTTTATAACGCCTTTTACTCACATGTTTGAATTGTCCCACCCACAACTCAAAATAATGGTGACCAAAAATCACTGCTCATATTTTTAATTTCTACATGATTTATTCGGTTCTTTAAAAAGTGTATTATTTTGATATTACCTTGTTCCCTGTCCTGTCTTTGATTCCATGTTGTAGTTCTTTACCATTAAGCATATTTAGTTTGTATTCTTTGTAAGTTGTGTATCCAATAATAATAACTATAAGTTCGTAGGAGTCTAATGTACTATCTGGTGTTTCTGCTAATTGTCTCTCATGGTAACTTATTTCTTATGTGCAATTTTGGGTTGTGAGATTATATTTTGCTACACGTTGTCTTTGGGCATCCTGTAAGGCCTGGATTATGGTTGCATTTGCTTTGACAAGTGTCCCAGCATGGCAAGTCCACTTTAGATTAATTTTCAGTCTGGCATTTCTTGGATCACACATAGGTAGTATAATTTTGAACCTCAAATCTGTACGAAGAAAGGCCTGTAGCTACAAATTCTCAGGAGAAAATTTTTTCCCCACTTAGAGCCTAGGCTGAAATAGATAATTTCCTTCACTTTCTTTATCAGTGGAAAGACTTCCTTCCTGGCCTACCTTTTTACTAAGGCCTTGCCAATGTCCAAACTTTATATTGGGGTGCTCAATTCTAGTACCTCACTTTTGCAAGTCTAAGGTCGCTTCTCCTATCCCTAGTGTAGCTGTTATTAGCCAAGAACAGCAAATGCCTAACTGAGGTAGCTTCTGGTTTGCAACTGCTTTGTTTTGAGCCTCTGAAGACCTCTTCCTTTTTGTGTGTGTGTGTGATTAGAAGGATATTTGTTATCATATGTGTGTTTCGGTATTGGGAAGTTTTTCAGGATGTCTTGTCCCTGATATTTCCTTCAAATGAAAGCAAATCAAAATCCAATAGCACTGTTTTGAAGATGTTTAGAGAAGGCAGGCGTAGTGCACATGAGACCATGTGGATTAGGATCGTGAAAAATATTGGGCAACCCTAAGGAAATTGTGAATCAGTCCTTCTACACAGGAGCAATCTGAGTTGTCCATCTATGTTCAATCATTAGGTGGTATTTCCCAGGATCCTGAAGTTTATGGACAGTAAAATTTTTAAAAGTTATGAGGAACAGTCTAACAAAGGATATTAAGTTTATATTCTTTGAAGATGTTCCACAACAAAACCCCCAACCATATCTACTGACATCATCATTTCATTAAGGAAAGTATGTTTTAACACCAACACTCTAGGAAGGGTGAAATCCCAGAAATCTCATGCTATGTAGTAGCATGCCATCTGTCCATCTAGCTCCGTCTGTGTCTTCTCAGACAAGTCCAAACTGTATTCGTTCTACTTTGCAGGAAAGTGAAGGTGGGGATCTGAATTGTTTTGTAGTATTTTCTACTGAGGAGACAATAGAATCTTTTCCAAAACATTTGGAAAAGTAGTTCACTCAGGCATGGAATTATCATGGCTGCCCTAGGATGTCCTGGAAATGCAGATCATACTAACCCATTACAGTTTGCATCAGAGAAGGTCATGCCTAGGAAGTAGCTCTAGAGTTTATTGTTGGCTCCCTAGACATACCTAGTTTTCTGTGACTTGACCCAGATATTTATGATTAGGTGATTACATCAAAAACACAAAGTGGCTTTGTCACAGATCAGATCTCAGATCTATTAACATTCTGTTAGAGGCTCCATGAGGTCGGGAAACATATTGGTTAACATTTATTGACTGCCTCATATGTTTCAGGAAGGATAGTAAGATTTTTACACATGTGTGCCATTTAATCCTCAAATGCCCCTTGTTGATAGTTGCTATTATCTCTTCTTAATGATGGGAAGTTAAGACTTGATAACGTGGTAGTTTAAATAACTTCTACAAGAACACACACACACACACACACACACACACACAGATTGAGAGAGAGAGAGGCCAGCTTGCCTGCAGCAGCCTGGGTTGGCAGGGTGGTGGATAAGTGGGAGGAAGCCTTCTCTTAACTCTGCTCTTGCTATTCCCTTCTATGGGCAATCACTGCCTCACTTCCTTCCATGGCAGGAATCAGTAGCATTGGTCCATTTCCTAGAGCAAGAGTCTGCTGAGAGGTAACAGGGTAGGATTTAAGCCTTACTCTGGTGAGGATATGAAAGTGGGTGCTTGCTCCTGGCCACTCTTAAACATTCCCTCTTCTCTCTGGTACATGAGCTCACAAGAGAAAATAACTAGATGCCTGAGGAGTACAACTTACAAAAAGAAAGACAACTGTGGTGGCCACTGTTTACTTTCTGCAAAATTAATTCTTCCCTTGTTGCTAAGTTAGATAACATTTCCAAGTCTCCCTTTCAGTTAGGTGTGGCCTTGTGATTAAGTTTTCATCAATGGGATATAAGCAGAAATGATATATGCTGGGGTGCTGGGCATGCCTCCTACAGGCTTTCTTGGCCCCCCCCCCCCCCCCCCCCCCCCCGTGGTTAGAACCAGGACCATCATGATGGTGATCCCCTTTCAACAGTGCAGATGGTTCCAGTGAGCCCAGGGACAAACTAACAATACAAGAGAAGGAATCTGGTGTTCTGAATGGTCACATGGGCCGCAGCTGCCCCAGTGACAACTGCTTTCTTCAGGTCTGTTAAATGAGAAAAATAATGCCTATTTCCTTAAGACACTGTATCTTTGGATCCTCCTGTAACAGCAGTTTAACCTTATTCTAACTAATGTAGAAATAAATTGGGACAGGGGCGCCTGGGTGGCGCAGTCGGTTGGGCGTCCGACTTCAGCCAGGTCACGATCTCGCGGTCCGTGAGTTCGAGCCCCGCGTC
>NW_024412377.1:89161391-89179212 GCF_014898765.1 Herpailurus yagouaroundi
TCAGCCCAGAGCCCGACGCGGGGCTCGAACTCACGGACCGCGAGATCACGAGATCCCGCGAGATCGCGAGATCGTGACCTGGCTGAAGTCGGACGCTTAACCGACTGCGCCACCCAGGCGCCCCAGCTTATCTTTTTTTTTTATAGCACTATTTTTTGCGAGCAGAACTTTAAAATTTTGATGAAGTCTAGTTTGTCAATTTTTTTCTTTTATGGATTGGACTTTTGGTGTCATATCGAAGACTACCTTTTCCTATTCAAATTTTCTCCTAAAAGTTTTATAGTTTTGAATTTGACCTTTAGATCTGTGATTCTTCTTGGATTAATTTTTGTAAAAGGTGTGTCATTTAAGTTGAGCTTTCTATTTTGGCATATGAATGTCCAGTTATTCCAACACCAGTGTTGAAAAACTATCCTTTCTCCCTTGAATTTGCCCTTACACTTTTTATCAAAAATCATTGGGAAACATCTGTATTTCTGTCCTCCATTCTCTTGCGTTGATCTATATGTTTACTCCATCATCAGTATCATACTGTCTTACTTAGTATAGTTTTATGGTAAGCCTTAAAATTGGGTACTGTGGGTGATTCAACCTTACTCTTTTTGAAATTGTTTTGGCTGTTCTAGTTCTTTTACCTTCTCATATAAATTTTGCAATACACTTGTCTTTATATACAAAAAAATTCTGTTGGTATTTGGATTGGAATTGTGTTATATCTATACCTTAATTTGGGGGAGAATTGACATCTTTAGTATGTTGAGGCTTCTAGTCCATGAACACAGTATGTTCCTACATTTACAGATTTCATCTGTGCTTTGTAGTTTTCAGCATTGGTATATCTCCTCTGGATTCAAATGTAGAAGTCCTGATCCCCAGTTCCTCAGAATGTAACTTTGTTTGGAGACAGAGTCTTAAGAGAAGTCATCAAGTTAGAATGAGATCATTAGCATGGGTCTGAATTCACCATGACTTGGTGTCCTCAAAAAAAGAAGAAATTTGGAGATAGCACACACAGAGAATGCCAGGTAAGGTGAAGGCAGAGATTATTGTGATACAGAAGCCAAGCAACACCCATGATTGCCAGCAAACCACTAGAAGCTAGAAGAGAGGCATGCAACAGAGATCTCCCGCATGACCCTCAGAGGGAATCAACATTGCCCACACACTGATCTTGGACTTCTAGCCTCCAGAACTGTAAGACAATACATTTCTGTTGTTTAAGCCCCTTGCTTTGTGATGCTTTATTATGGCACCCCTAGGAAAACAAATACAAACATCAAATGTACATATTTTGTTAGATTTATATCTAAGCATTTCATTTTTTGAACTCTAAATTTCTAAAGTTTTAATTATCTCCTTGGTAAATGTTGAGTATTGCATTTGCCTCATACTAAGACAAGAATTTCTCAAATTTATCAGTATTGGTGATATTTCAACTAAAAATGCTTTTATTCAGGAGCACCTGGGTGGCTCGTTCAGTTAAGCATCCGACTCTTGGTTTTGGCTCAGGTCACGAATCACAAACTGCAAGATTGAGCCCCGTATTAGGCTCCACATTATCAATGCAGAGCCTGCTTGGGGTTTTCTCTCTTCCTTTCTCTCTGCTTCTCCTGCTCTCTCTCTCTCTCTCTCTCTCATCAATAAATAAACTTAACAAAAATAAAATAAAAATGCTATTATTTAAAGGGAAACTACAAATTTCAAGTCAGTTCTCTTGGGCCTTATCACTACTTACTTTTTTTTTTTTTTTTTTTTTTTACTTTCATTATTCTTTAACTCGCCAAATTAAATATCCCTGTGTACTATTTGGCAGCTTCATCTCATACTTGTGAAGGAATGCTTTGAATCAGATTCTGTCTTGACATTTAACAATTTATACAACATGTGTTTCTTGAAAGTTGAGCTAAACCACATACTCACTGAATCTTCCATACAGGCCAGCAGTCCTTAGAAAAAGATTTACATATGATGTAAAATTAAATTCGTTACATTTTTACTAAATTCATTTATTTTCAAAAAGAAGGCATTTGAAGGCCATGGCAATGAAGTCTCACAGTTTTTCTTTAACTTCTCTACTCCCCAGTGCCCTCACACCCATCACAATATGAGGCTAAAGGTGGCCTCGTATTACGTTTAAAAATCAAATCAATTTTCTCAATGTTTCCCTAATCCCCGACCAGGTCTTTGTCCCTGGGATGTCTTCCATGGTTGTTGTCTGGCTCTCCCTGATGGAGTAGGGGCCTCCAGGGTGAATCCCATTGATAGCACTCTGTGTTCCTGTGTATCATGAGATGCTTGAATGCACTTTGTGGTTCCTCTTTCCCAAACGGTAAGTACCTGCTGGCAGGGACTAAGTCTGCCTGCTCCCTGTGGGTCTTCAACCTTAGCCGGGTGCTCAGTCACCAAGCACTTAGCCCCAGTGTATGGCAGCACGTGCCCCACATCTATCTGTGCATTTAATGAATGAACAAAAGGGGGAAGAAAACGTAGCTAAGCTGAACAGTTTTCTCAAAAAAATTCCACGTTTACAACCATTTAATGTAGACAATTATCTTTTTTGGCATTTATAATCCATTTTACTGGAAGGCTAGGAAATCCAATGTATTTGATTTTACAGTTATAACCGAAGCTAATTATACCTTACCAGCCAAATTAGCTTTCAACACTTCATTCCAAGCTTACAATACTGGCCTGTTTGGGCATTCAGGTTTCAAATAAAATCTAAGCAGCCTGAACTTTCTTAGTGAGTTTATACCTAAACATGCCAGGAATTTCAAGGTCAAAGATTCTTTTGCCTTTGCTATAGGAAGCCTGACTTACTAGTAAGCATCCTGTGGCATGGAGGAGTCTCTGTTTTCCAAAATTGAAACACTATAAGGTTACATCTGAATGTTTCACATGTTGGGGAGATTCTATCAAGTAGACCTACGTTAATCTGGATAAGTGGTAACAGTGATGAATCTCACATACATGCAGAGGATTCCTGTGAGTAGTTTGGTATAAAAGACAGTCTGGCATAGTGGATGCAGTCTTGCCTTAGGGGTCTGGCAAGCAGGTTTGTATTGTCAGTTTCTTCACCTGGGCAAATCATCCTAAGGTCTCTCTTTACTTTCATTTTCTATTTTTATGATAGGTTTAATGGTTCCCACCTTGCAGAGGTCAGTAAGAATTAACTTCACGTAGTCCTAGGACTCCATAGAAAAGAATTATATATTTTCTTAGAAAATGATTTTTGTACTGGACTGCAATAAATAGAATCCAGGTCAACTTTATTTAATGCTTATCTCCTAGGACATTGGCAGATAGAAGGTTAGGACTCTAATGTGTTGAAGTATTCAGCATGGGCATAGGCTAATGTCCACCTAACTGTGGCTTCACAACTGAGTTTTTCTGTTTTATCTGGATAGTTGGAGTTGCTTAGACATAGTCTGTGAGTGCTCAGGAAACACTGACTTAAGATATTTGGTGCGTGAGTCATTCATCATCACATGTTCCTGAGAGGTAGGTAAGATATTGTCACCCTCACTCGCTCATTTCTATTTGATAAATGCTAATTGATATTATCTGACTTTCAAATGAGTTGTAGGAAGGTGGGTTTGTTACATCCCTTCTTATTAATTTCGGTTGAACAGTTCTTTTACCTAACCCTGATGAATAGCTAGTATCTGGTTGTCTTGTGTTTGCTTCATGCGTCACCACTGTTCAAAATAATATAAAGGAAAGCTGCCTTCCCTAAAGAGGGAGAGCAAAGGAAAACCTAACTCAGTATAAAAAAGATAACAGAAAAATGAATATAGGGACACCTGGGTGGCTCAGTTGGTTAAGCCTCTGACTTTGGCTTAGGCTGTGATCTCGTGGTCAGTGAGTTCGAGCCCTGCATTGGGCTCTGAGCTATCAGCACAGAGCCTGCTTCAAGTCCTCTGTCCCCCTCTTTCTGCCCTTCCCTCTCCCTCTCTTTCTCAAAAATTAAACATTTAATAAAAAAAAGAATGAATATAATGGTAATACAGAGATTCATAGATTCTTAAAAATCATAATAGTACCCTCAAAATAAAAGTTTTCTCTGGTGAGGAGTCTGAGGTCTTAGATATTTTCTATTAAAAATACATGTTAATGAAAATTTTCAAGTTAGTATTTAATTTTAAATATGGTCATTTTTTAAAGATTTTATTTTATTTTTTAAAAAATTTTTTAACGTTTATTTATTTTTGAGACAGAGACAGAGCATGAACGGGGGAGGGTGAGAGAGAGGGAGACACAGAATTGGAAGCAGGCTCCAGGCTCTGAACAGTCAGCACAGAGCCCGACGCAGGGCTCGAACTCCCGGACTGCGAGATCGTGACCTGAGCCGGTCAGACGCTTAACTGACTGAGCCACCCAGGCACCCCTAAAGATTTTATTTTTAAGTAATCTCTACACCCGGTGTGTGGCTCTAACTCAGAAACCTGAGATCAAGAGTCACATGCTCCACCAATTGAGCCAGTCAGATGCTCCTTAATTATGGTCATTTTTAAGTGAATAGGTACAAACACACAAAGTGAAACAATATGTTTTTGTATATGTGTAGATTGCTTGATGATTAGTAGACTAATAATGTTTTAAGAAAACAAATCTTCTCATCTTACAAATTTTTCCAGCATGTCAATCATTGAACTCAAAACCAGTTACTGGGTTTAAAAATTAAAAATATACTTTGTAGAGTAAATAATTCTCCTTCCTGTAACGGTTGTATGGCCTTAGTTTTTCAGACTTTTTCCTATTTTAGCAGCAAATCAATTGAAAATAGAGTAAATGTTGACAGTACAGAGCCAATTCACCATAATTATTTGTGATGAAGGAATTAACCTCAAGCTAGGCTACATTTTCATTTACTCATGACCCGTTTCAGGGACACTGATCACAGAAGGAAATGGAATTAGATTTTTTTTTTACCTGTATTTTTTGGTTGCACTTGAGGTCTTAGACTTATTAATGGCTCTCCTCCCTAAACTTTTTTTAAAAGGAAAGGAGTATCTGTTGTTTCCTAAGTTGTTCATTTTAGCCACTCTGACTGGTGTGAGGTGGTATCTCAATGTGGTTTTGATTTGTATTTCCCTGATGATGAATAATGTTGAGCATCTTTTCATGTGTGTTGGCCATCTGGATGTCTTCTTTGGAAACATGTCTATTCCTGTCTTCTGCCCATTTCTTCACTGGATTATTTGGTTTTCACGTGTTGAGTTTGGTTAAGTTCTTTACAGATTTTGGAAACTAACCCTTTATCCAATATATCATTTGCAAATATCTTTTCTCATTCCATCGCTTGACTTTTAGTTTGTTGATTATTTCTATTGCAGTGCAGATGATTTTTATCTTGATAGCTCATTTTTGCTTTTAATTCCCTTGTCTGTAGAGATATGTTGAGTAAGAAATTAATGGAATACTACCTGGCAATGAGAAAGAATGAAATTCTGCCATTTGCAATAATGTGGATGGAACTGGAGGGTATTATGCTAAGTGGAATATGTCAATCAGAGAAAGGCAGATATCCTATGTTTTCACTCGTATGTGGAAGTTGAGAAGCTTAACAGAAGACCATGGGGGAGGGGAAGGGGGAAGTTACAGAGAGGGAAGGAGGCAATCCATAAGAAACTCTTAAATACTGAGAACAAACTGAGGGTTGATGGGGGGACAAGGGGAGAGGGGAAATGGGTGATGGGCGTTGAGGAAGGCACTTGTTGGGATGAGCACTGGGTGTTCTATATAAGTGATGAATCATGGGAATCTACCCCCAAAACCAAGAGTACATTGTATACACTGTACGTTAGCCAAGTTGACAATTAATTATATTAAAAAAATAAAATACAGTAAAAGTACCCAGAAATTAAAAAAAAAAAAGTAAATAAAAGGAAAGGAAAGGAGTAGCTGTGTGGCCAATGGAAAAGATTGCAGAACACCTAGAGCTCTCTCTATGGAATAATTTGGGAGTTCAGATGGATGGAAGTCTTGACATGAAATTTGGTTTGGAAGGCACTCTCAAAATCACTCTCAAAATGCACTCTGTCAATCATTCTTTTCCACGAAGTCTACAACATTGTCTTATGGGAGCAGTGGAGTTTCGACAAAAAGAGTCAGTGACTTAAAAAAAAAAAAAGTTCATGCCAACAACATCACTAACATCAAATTGCCCTGCAGAGGAAGGTAAAAGAGTGAAAGCTGTGAGGAATGGAAGCACGGTGATCAGGTCATCACACTACCATTTTCTTCAGCTTCCTAAACTGTGATAAGTACCTGATCATAGCTGTGTCTCAATTTCTAGCCACTGAGCCAAGTTAGTACCACCTGGTGTGATTTGAAATGACCCCAAAAGAGCTGGTGATGTCTCATGTTAAATTGTGAAAGACATTCTATTTAGCAGGTATTATCCCTCTCCACGTCAAAAGGTTATTATTTTTTTCCCAGTTCATTTTGCCCCCTTCATTTCTGACATTAACTCAGAGTATCTTTGCTCATCAGAGGATCAGTTTCAGCTTTCTTCACTCCAGCTTTTGCCTTTAGCTTGGGATATAACAGTAAAGTTCTGTTCTTATAAAGGAGTTTGGTCCAATATATCATGTATTATCTGGCCAATTGATTTTTCAGGTGTATGGGTTATAGTAGAAACTGCCACTGGAGTTCTGTTGCTAAGACTTTTATTTTATGTCTGTCCATTAGTTCTCTTTCCAATCCTGATCCTGGAATTTCAATGGACAAGTGAAGGGAAGTAAAGAGCAGAGAGGGCAGATTATTGATAGGAGTTTCTATCAGCACTCTTTCCTAAATCCTATCTACTCAAGGGTATTATAATTTCAAGAGACACTAAAAGCTGCAGGACACCATTTTGTTCTATGGGCCAGTCTCGCTGACGATCAATGTGCTGATTGGCTAGAGTCCAGAAAGATGCCTTCCTTGACCCCTGCCCAATTCTGTGGACGTCAGGGGTACAGGTTGATACTAGAGAACTCCAGTCAGAAAACCTTAGGGAAGCTTCAGGAGAATTGGTTTGGCAACTTCCAGTCACTTTGTCTCTAGGCTAAGCAGCCTGGCTTTAGGAGTGCACAGTAGCACTAGAAAGGACAATATTTTAAAAATGTCATGGTTATCTGCTTTGGAGTCCAGTGAGGACTCTCATGTATTCTAAAGGACCCCCTACCCCACCACACACAAAAAAATTCCTAATTCAACTAAGACCTGAAGAATAAGCCTAAGAAGATGAAATAATCTGGTTTCTCCAGTCCATGACAGAGATTGGGAGATGACATAGGCTTTTAGGGGGAGACTGAGAGTCTTTGATGTTTCCATCAGTCAGGTTCCAAGTGTATGGTGACCTTTTAACATGCTCTTTATATACTTTTATAGCGATTTTGGCCTAGGGAAAAGACACATGCAAGTTCCTTTACTGCCTACCTAAAGAGTCGTACATTAAGGCTCTTCCTTTTTTTTTTTTTTTTCTTGACTTAAAACTAACCTGAGACTAAGGGAGGTGGTTGGCCAGCACCTGGCATTGCCTAGGTTACATCAAGAGAAAATAGATGAGAAAATGAGGAGAAATGAAAAGTATCAGAAAGTAAGAAATGTTGACTGCTTATTTCAAATCTATTATTCTGTAATCTAAACAGTTTCCCAGGTCAGTTTTCCCTTCTTTAATAGGGAGATGCCTCTTCCTATTCATGCTTCTTAATGAGAATATTGTGATATTTATCAATTGTTTATGAGGAAACAGAGTGGAGGATATTACATAAAATAGCACTATTATTTTTATTTATGTGTCTTTAAGTGGACGGTAGTTGTATGTTACTCAAAACTGTTTTTATGGAGTCCAGTCCAGCTGGTAGGGTAGGTTATACATAGATAATTTATCTCAGAGTGTCCTGTTGCTTTGTACTGGCACATTAATAGAAAAAGTTCTCTAATAGTCATTTTGGTGAACAATTATTTTAAGAGAAATGTCCTGGACATATTGTAGTCTTGTATTACAGAGTTGAAATTGAATGATTTCAACACAGTTGTCTTCAATGACAATATAAACCAGAGATAAGTTTTTATCTAATCAGTACAATATGTTTAATACATGGCCTACAGGTTGCGGGAACCAAGTAATATTTGTATGCAAATTATCTCAATTCTTAAGTGGAGGACATTGTAGAAGTTGTAATATAATACATTGGGTTTAGTTAAAAAAAAACAATTCTAACTTGTATAGTGCATGGAAGAGAGGAACTGGAAAAGAAAAAAAGACATTTTCAGTTAGGCTAATACTTTCTACCGTGCAAAGTAACGTGGATGTTTTAAAGAAGAATAAAACACTTATAAAATGATTCATAAAACTAGTATTGAAAAGATTGACAAAGAGTTTTTTTTCCCTCTGCTCCTTTCTCCAAAGGCTAACCTCCAAACAAAATCTTAGGCTGAGTTTTAAATGTCTGCTGCAGACAATTGCCACTTTCCAAGTACAGACTGCCAAGTGCACAAAGAGCAAAGTTTAGTCAAAGTTCATTTTCAGGTCATCCACCCTGGAACCATCAATCTGGGCAACCTCTGGGTAACCTCTTCTAAGCTTGTGGACTGGAGCGGGATCCTTTGCAGCCTCATTAGAGCATGCAACGATTAATTTGTGTTAAATAGGAAATTAAACAGTCATGTACAGTGTAGAGTGGAGGTCAGAAAGTGGATCTTGAGGTGCATTCACAACCTCTGTTTGGTAGTCCTCTCAGGCCTGCAGGGAGGTGGGTAGATTCAGAAGAGTAATAATTGTGCAGGACAAACATTACAAAACCTAAATGACAAAAAAGCGTACATAAATAGAGAAATTTGACTTGAGAACAAATCGCCAGTGTTTTAAATGTTGCTCAGACATGCTGTCTTTCAGAAGACTTAGGGTGAGAACTGAGGCAAAAATGACTTCACAAATCGGGTGTATTAACCCAGAAAACTCACTGTTGTCCTTGAACTTACTTCTGATTGTAGCCTAGACTGTATTCATGAACTAGAGATTCTGTCATGAGAAAATGAGAGGAAAGGTCTAATGTGGAGGTCTATTGAGTCAATGCTATTTGTGAATTCATGGTGAATTAAACCATTGTCTTCCAAGATACCATTCTGACATAATTAGATAAACTGAATGGTTAGCAGTAGCGATGTACACAGGAAATTTTGAAAAATATATAAAATGCTATTCATTTCTTAGCAATACAAGAATGCAACATTTCCAACTACTATCTTATTCCAAAACTGTTGTATCTATCTATGTCTATATCTATCTATATCTATATCTATGTCTATATCTATCTATATCTATATCTATATCTATATCTATATCTATATCTATATCTATATCTATCTATATCTATTTATCTATCTATATATCTATATCATCTATCTGGAATTTCACTATAATGAATTTCACTAGTTGGAAGTTAATTTTACATAGTAAAATAGAAATTTAAAAAACATGTCGTTCGATGTTATACGTGAGGATGTGATCAGATTTATAAAGGCTTTTAGTCTCTATGTTTTTTGATACACTTAGTACAGTATGTCTCTAATGACAAATTACAGATTAAGTAAAAGAGTATGCCATAACATGTGATAGATAATAAAAGTTAAATAATGAAATATAAATACCAGTGGTTGAAACAGGAATTGTTTAAAGTTACAATACTTTTATAAGAGTTATAAAACACTCCCCATTTCTTCTAATGAGAATCACATATTTTTCCCCCTCTGCCTCCATGAAACTTTATTCTTTCTTTCTTCTTGTACTTTCTTGTGTTAGGTTTTATGTGATGGTTTCTCCTTTAGTATGTTTGAAGTAAGTGATGAGTATAAATGCTACTTTAAGATCTCTAAGACAATTTCAATGTGATATAAAAAAAAATCTGGTTTTTAAGCAATGGTTACAGAGTCATAGTTACTATAATATTACCATAGTTTATTGCATATCTTCTTAATTGAGGAGAATACTGAATTTGAATTAGAAGTTAGTGGAAATAAATATTTAATTTTTCCTATTTAAATTCACACCGGCTTTTGTGAAGAATCTCTGTGATAGAGTATAAAGAAGGGAAGAAGGCAAGGATAGAATCATGAGGCATTCTAGTGTTTAAGGACTGAGTAGAGGTGATGGAAAAGAGGCTGAGAAGAAATGGCCAGGGTGGTAGAAAGGGAATTGAAAGAGTGATTAAGCTAAGGAATGGGAGCATCCAGATTTAAGGAAAGAGACCAAGAGAAATTAGTATTAAAAAGAGTCTGTAGGATTTGATCAACAGAAACCTTTGCTTGAATGATTTCTGACTTTTATGGCAGCCATTAGCCTTATATACGTTTGGGAGGAGTAAGTTATTTTTTTCCTCTGGCTCATCAGACCATCAAGTTTGGATTTGTAGAGCTTAGAGACCAAATCCTATAACACAAAAGATAACCTTGAGGCCTTTTCTGGCCATAAAAGTATCAGTCTCATAAAATGATTAAAAGTGATAATGTTCAGTCTATAAATTAATCAGGGGAAATGGGGACATAAATTTTAGCAACTTTGTGTCATGAGTTTGTGTAAAGGATTTTGTTAGAAGAAATAAAGATTTAAGACCACGTGACAAGTGAACTATGTTTCCAGATAAGGAGATGACTGGGCAAATGAATCCTTGTTTAATCACCTGTTCTATTTTTTATGATTTAATATATGAATCTCTTTTACATGATTGCATTTTAGATTTGATTGATTTTGGTTTTTAATTGTTAAATATGGAATTGATTAGACTTAGTTTTATGGGAATATAATTGGATGTAAATTAGGCTTTGGGTAAAATTTAAATTGAAAATATATTAGGAAAATTCCTTAACCTTTTTTTTTTTTTTTGCCTCAGTTTCTTCATTTGTAAAATTAAAGCATTGGACTAGATGACCTTGAAGGTCCTTATGAGGTCTAATAGTTGAAGACTACTGTCTTACGTAGAGGAAATAACTATGTAGTTAATCAAAGCCTTCATTTTTCAAGTGATTATTTTGGCTTCTGAAAGCCTATGAGAAATCCCTTCACTTATGACTATTTGTATCCATTCCCTAGACATTGTCCTCATGTAGATGGGGGCTGGTAATCACATCAGTCCTAACATGGAAAATGGGGTCTTTCTTTCCCATAGCCACACTTTAAACACGAAGGATGGCAGGTTCTAAGCAACCAGTGCTGTCTGACTTACCTACATTGAATTATTACAAAATCATATTCATTTTTAGAATTGCTCCAAATCTTGAGAAAATCCCTACCAGGTCACACACAAGACTAAGAGGCAGAGCTGCTTGCCTGCAGCCTGAAGCCATGCTGTGGAGTTCTTTCCTGTTGTCCCCACCCCCACAGTCAAAGCCAGCTGCCTTTCATGTTATTTAGTAAAGTTGTCAGAGTATGGCATATGCTATTTCCAGAACCTGAAGAGGCATACCAGGTGTCATTCTTAGTGACAGGAATTCCGAGATATAATAATTTGTGTTTTACTTTTGAAGGGATGCTCCGATATCCCGGATCGCTTGACCCCTTGAAACTTCACTGTTTGTAAGGTTTTTCCTGCACTCTCTGAAGCACATGTACAAGACTTCCCGCAGACTTGTCAGTTCTTGCTCGTCTGGTCTGATTAACATGATCTCATCAGTATAATGGGCCTTTGTGATGTTTGGTGTAATGTCTAGATGATCCAGGTGATTTCATTTGGACTATATTATGACAGAGGGTGCAGAGTCAACATAGCTCTAGGGTGAGACTAAATGCGTCTGATTGTCTATCTCATGTGAATATGAACTGCTTCTGATCCTCTTTCCTGATAGGAGTGGGAAAGATCACATTTGTCAGATAAACGGCTATATAGCTTATACCTGAGGCTATATTAATCTGCTGTAGTAAATATACCACATCTGGCACATAGTTGTAATTGATTAAGTTTGTGGTTATCAAATGTCACGTGCAGGATCCATCTGGCTTCGTAGAGTTCATTAGGGCTATGATGAATTTAAATAGGATATTATGGTGACCACTACCTCTGCTTTCTTTAGGGCTATACAGGCAGTACTAACCTTTGCCACCAGCACCAAGATGAAATACTTTTAGTTGTGAAAGGGAAATTGCAGAGGTTTATATCAGGCTTTCTCTACTGTGATAGCTTTTACCTTATATGTTAAGGACCAGTTGTAGAAGTTCCACAGACTACCCAGTATGTCCATTTCGATTATTGATCTGGAGACCAAGGCAATGACCACCATGGACTTAATGGACCTGCTGTAAGCCAGACTTGGGCCAGGACTGTACTTAATACCTGGCTCTTGTACATCTCTATTCTAATAGAGGGCCATGATGAGTCTTTGGGCCTCTGGTTCACT
This sequence comes from Herpailurus yagouaroundi, assembly GCF_014898765.1. NCBI lineage: Eukaryota > Metazoa > Chordata > Mammalia > Carnivora > Felidae > Herpailurus > Herpailurus yagouaroundi. The sequence continues at coordinate 89,173,773 of NW_024412377.1, forward strand.
GTTTATTAGTTAATTAATTTTATTTTAATTCCAGTATAGTTAACATATAATGTTATATTAGTTTCACGTATATGATATAGTGATTCAAAAATTGTATGAATTGCTTAGTTCTCATCAAAATGAGTGTACTCTTTAATCCCCATCACCTATTTCACTCATCCCCCTGATCCACCTTCTGTCCTGTAACCATCAGGACAGAAGTTCTCTGAAGTTGAGTCTGATTTTGGTTTGTCTCCTTTTTCTGTCCTTTGTTCATTTGTTTTTTTCTTAAATTCCACATAGGAATGAAATCATATGGTATTTGTCTTTCTCTGGCTGACTTATTTTGCTTAGCATTATACTCTCTAGTTCCATTCATGCTGTTGCAATTGGCAAGATTTCATTCCTTTTTATGGCTAAATAATATTCATTGTATATATATTCCAAATCTTCTTTATTCAGTCATCATTCAGTGAACATTTATGCTGCTTCCATAATTTGGCTATTGTAAATAATGCTGCAATGAACATAGAGGTGCATATATCTTTCCAATTAGTGTTCTTGTATTTAAAAAAAATTTTTTTTTCAATGTTTATTAATTTTTGAGAGGGAGGGAGAGAGAGAGAGAGAGAGCGAGTGCAAAGGAGGGGCAGAGAGAGAGGAAGACATAGAATCTGATGCAGGCTCCATGCTCGGAGCGGTCAGCACAGAGCCCAATGCAGGGCTCAAACCCATGAACTGTGAGATCATGACCTGAGCCGAAGTTGGACACTTAACTAACTGAGCCACCCAGACGCCCCAAGTGTTCTTGTATTCTTTGGGTAAATGCCCAGCATTGTGATTTCTGGATCATAAGGAAGTTCTGTTTTTAATATTTTGAGAAACCTCTGTATTGTTTTCTACAGAAGCTACACCAGTTTGCATTCCCACCATCAGCCAGGGTTCCTTTTTCTCCACATTCTCACCAACACTTGTTGTTTCTTGTGTTTTTGATTTTAGCCATTCTGACTGTTATGAGGTGATATATCATTGTAGTTTTGATTTGCATTTCTCTGATGATGAGTATTGTTGAACATCTTTTCATGTGTCTGTTGGTTATCTGAATGTCTTCTTTGGGGAAATGTCTGTCCCTGTCTTTTGTTCATTTTAATTGGATTATTTGTTTTTGAGGTGATGAGTTATATAAATTCTTTATATATTTTGGATACTAACTCTTTATCAGATATGTCATTTGGAAATATCTTTTCCTTTTCACTAGGTTGTCTTTCAGTTTTGTTGATTGTTTCCCTCACTGCGCAGAAGCTTTTTATTTTGATGTATTCCCAATAGTTTAATACTTGCTTTAATTTCCTTTGCCTGCGGTGATGTGTCTAGAAAAATGTTGCTGTGGCTGATGCCAGAGAAATTACTGACTGTGCTCTCTTCTAGGATTTTTATGGTTTCAGGTCTCACATTTAGGTCTTAAAAAATTTTTTTTGTTAATGTTTATTATTTATTTTTGAGAGAGAGAGGGAGAGAGAGACAGAGTGTGAGTGGGCAACAGGCAGAAAGAGAGGGAGACACAGAATCTGAAGCAGGCTCTAGGCTTTGAGCTATCAGCACAGGTCATACGTGGGGCTTGAACTCACAAACCGTAAGATCATGACATGAGCCAAAGTCAGATGCCGCCCAGGTGCCCCTCACATTTAGGTCTTTATTTTGAGTTTACTTTTGTGTTTGACATAAGAAAGTGGTCTAGCTTCATTCTTTTGCATATAGCTGACTAGTTTTCCCAACACATTTGTTGAATGTCTTTTTCCCATTGCATATTTTTGCCCCTTTGTTGAAGATTAATTAATCGTATAAATGTGAATTTGTTTCTGGGCTTTGTATCCTGTTCTATTGATCGATGTATCTATTTTTGTGCCAGTACCATACTGTTTTGATTACTACAGTTTGTAGTATAACCTGAAATCTGGAATTGTGATACCTCCAGATTTTTTTTCTTTTTCAGAATTGCTTTGAATGTTTAGGGTCTTCTGTGGTTCCATACACATTTTAGAATTGTTTGTTCTAATTCTGTGAAAAATACTCTTAGCGTTTTGGTAAGGATTGCATTAAATGTATCGATTGCTTTGGGTGGTATCGACATTTTAACAGTATTCGTTCTTCCAATCGATGAGCATGGAATATCTTTCCATTTGTTAGTGCTGTCTTCAATTTCTTTCATCGTTGTTTTATAGTTTTCAGAATATAGGTCTTTCACCTTCTTGGTTGTTTATTCCTAGCTATTTTGTTATTTTTGGTGCAATTATAAATGGGATTGTTTTAATTTTACTTTTTTTTTTGTAAATGGGATTGTTTTCTTAATTTCTTTTTCTGCTGTTTTATTTTTATTGTATAGATATGCACTGAATTCTATACATTGATTTTGTATCCTATGACCTTACTGAATTCATTGATCAGTTCTAGTAGTTTTTTTGTGGGGTCTTTAGGGTTTTCTATGTATAGTATTATCATTTGCAAATAGTGAAAGTTTTACTTCTTCCTTACCAATTTGAATGCCTTTTATTATTATTTTTTTGTCTAATTTCTGTGGTTAGGACTTCCAGTATAATGTGAATAAACATGGGAAGAGTCGACATCTTTGTCCTGTTCCTGACCTTAGCAGAAAAGCTCTCAATTTTTCAGCATTGAGTATGATGTTAGCTGTAGATTTTTCATATATGGGCTTTATTATATTGAGGTGTATTCCTTCTAAACTTACTTTATTGAGAGTTTTTATCATGAATGGATATTGTACTTTGTCACATGCTTTTTCTGAATCTGTTTAAATTATTATATGATTTTTATCCTTTCTCTCATTGATGCCATGTGCCATGTTGATTGATTTGCAAATATTGAGTAAATTGGGAATAAATATAATTTCATCCTGGTGAATGATTTTTTCAATGTATTATTGAATTCCATTTGCTAATATTTTGTTGGGGATTTCTGCATCTGTGCTAATCAGAGATATCAGCCTGTAGTTCTTTTTTTGTAATATTTATTTTTTGATATCAGGGTAAGGCAGTCCTTATAGAATGAATTTGTAAGTTTTCCTTCCTCTCCTATTTTTTGGAATAGTTTGAGAAGAATAAGTATTACCTCTTCTTGTTAATGTTATTTTAGATCCCGCGTTCAAGAGACCTCAAAAAGTATTGGTGTTTGTCTTTATCAACTTTATGGTTATCTGAGTAAATGGCTATAGGCCCTTTTAAGCAAGAACTACCATATATATTTGCTGTGCTGTTGCAAAGTTCTTTTTCCTAGGGACTCACTAACTCTTTCAGTCACTGGATTTTAGGTATAAGAACAAGATCAGGTTTGCAAAGTGGGCTTTTTACAGGGGCACCTGCCTTAAACCTCTTAATTATCCATCCTTGATTTCTTTCTGTTGTATAAATTAAGAAATATACTTGTTGGCTGTCCATCTTTTCCCCTTAGGAATCCTATCCTCTTTGAATCATCTCCATAGCTGCTGGTGAGCAATTACCCACTCATAATGATAATAGCCCCTAGCATGCTTCTGATGGTTCAGCATCATTACTCTTTGGCCTCCATTTCTATTCTTATTATCCCTACTGTACTCTATCATGTCTACTGCTTTCTGTAATAGCATCTCCTACCATTAGCCTGGGCCTATAGAGATGAGCCACCACTGAGTTTATCAATGATTCTGGTACACTTCAGCCAGTACATTCCTTAATATGTTCTCTAAGCTCTCCCATAGAATGTAGTACACTGATGGGTTTCCAACCATATGTAGTCCATCTACTGTAGAATGCCCATTTCCCTGAACTCGTTCATCCTTTCTTCCACATCTGTCATTTCTACTTCACTTTGTATGGATCATAGCCTTTTTTAGACTTTCAAGAGTCATACAGGAGCATGTTTGGATTGTTACCAGGTCCTTACCAAGGTGTTAACTCCTGTGTCATGGAGAGTATTTCCACATCAACAGATTTTCCCTTTTGCAAATGTATGCTTTATACATCCTTGATCCAGCACCATCAGGGTCTAGTCCTACTTTCCTGGCTCCTACTGGTAAGTATTTTCTAGGTCCTGTAATTTCTTCAGTATATTTTGCTTTTTCTCCCTCAATAGACCCAGAACTTTCTTGGCCAGTGTATGTCATGTCTTCACCCTAACAATGGGTTTGGTAGCTAGGGAAGGAAGTGGGGGTTGATCCTGAGGAGAACACCTATTCTTTTTCAAGGCAAAGGCCCTGCATCATCTGCAAGGAAGGATGGAATACTAGCTCCATACACAGGTTCAGAGGTTTCAGTGAAACTTAAGGATTCTAAATTTTTGAGTGTATCAACCCAAATGTTCCCCTTCCATGTTTCATGGTTCTATTCCTTCCTCATCAGAGTCCTGAACTTGAAACAGCAGACCTATTGAGGCTGAGAAATACAGCATTTTCTGGAAATATTCCGTATCACAATTAAATATTGTGTTTGCCACTCAGCTTTTCCTGCCCTTTGGCTGCAAAAATGTAGAGCCCCATTGTATGCTGCTAAGGAGGCCCTCTGGCTTCCACATTTTGCCTTAAACTAATGATTAGTTATCTTTAGCCTTTCATTATAATCGCCATTGCTCAATCCTCCAGACTTCTCAAATACCCGAGATACTGCTTATACCAATGCATTCCCTTCCACCAGTTTGTGATTACTGAGAGTTATAACAATGGAACTGCTATAGCATCCCGGAGACTATCAGTAATCTACCTAGGCCCAGTGACAGGGTCCACGTTACCAGCTAGCTGGCCAATGGGTGATCGAGTTACAAAATGTTTTTCTAGATTCTACTTCCCAGGATTGCTCTTGGTATAGTCTCAGATAAAATTCCCTGGAAAGAAGATGCTGAGATAGACTTGTGTATTCAGGAAGCGTATGGGGCAGTGTTCTTGGGCATGAGATAGGTAAAGGAGTAAAGGAAGCAGTATTGGGCAAAAGGAGAGATTGAATTGTGATGCAGTTACAAGAAAGGCTTCAGCTAATCATATGAGGGGCTCCAGAGCTGGGATGGCTCTAAGAGCTGTCCTAGTTTGAGACAGGGAGGCCAAATATTTGTATTCCCACATAAACCAGTCACTAAATGAAGGTAACCCTTAAAGACGGAGTGAAACTTAGGGCAGGTGGTTTCCTTCCATCATAGGCCATTTACAGAAGGAAACTGACTGTAAGCAGTCATCAGCCAACATCTGGCCAGTAGGGAAATAAATGTCAGGGTCCTGCTTGGGGATCTTGGCAGTACACCACAACATTTGCTACAGATGTCATGGAAAGTGGTGCTTTAGCATTCTTTTTTTTTTTTTTAATTTATATATGAAATTTATTGTCAAATTGGTTTCCATACAACACCCAGTGCTCATCCCAAAAGGTGCCCTCCTCAATACCCATCACCCACCCTCTCCTCCCTCCCACCCCCCATCAACCCT
>NW_024412377.1:89199212-89222943 GCF_014898765.1 Herpailurus yagouaroundi
ACTGGTTCTCTTTGGGATTTTGGCTGGGGGATGGGCGGGGGAGATGGTGCTGGCGAGCGCCTTTGTTCCCCACAAAACTGAGCTCTGTCGTCAGGGGGCTCAGCAGGTCTCCTTCCCTTTGTCCTCCAGCCTTCCCGCTTTCTGAGCAGAGCTGTTAACTTATGACCTCCCAGACGCTAAGTCGCGCTTGCTGTCGGAACACAGTCCGTCAGGCCCCTCCGCTTTTTTGCAAGCCAGACTCGGGGGCTCTGCTTGGCCGGCGAGCCGCCCATCCGCCCTGGCTCCCTCCCGCCAGTCCGTGGAGCGCGCACCGCCTCGCCGCCCTTCCTACCCTCTTCCGTGGGCCTCTCGTCTGCGCTTGGCTCCGGAGACTCCGTTCTGCTAATCCTCTGGCGGTTTTCTGGGTTATTTAGGCAGGTGTAGGTGGAATCTAAGTGATCAGCAGGACGCGTGGTGAGCCCAGCCTCCTCCTACTCTGCCATCTTCCCTCTCGAAACCCCACTTGTCCCTTTTGTAACACAGAGACAATGCTGACACTATTTATTTATATATTTATTTAAATGTTCATTTAAATTTATTTTTGAGAGAGAGAGAGAGGGATAGAGTGAGAGGGGGAGGGACTGAAAGAGGGGGACACAGGATCCAAAGTAGGCTCCATGCTGACAGCAGAGAGTCTGATGTGGCGCTTGAACTCATGAACCGTGAGATCATGACCTGGGCTGAAGTTGAGCACTTAACCAACTGAGCCACTGAGGTTCTCCAATGCTGACACTTTTAGCATAAACTTTGTTTTAATGTTCATTCAGCTTAGACTCCACTTAAAAGTACTTTAAAGTCGTATTATAGACTTCTTTGGCAGATAACATGGCTGAGTAGATGTTCAGAGAACACTTCTTTAAAAAGAACATTTAAAATACTGGCTAAAATATAAAAAACATAATTTTAAATGCATGGGTAATTTGTGAGCTGAAAGGAAAATCTCCAGAGACCAAAATGAGAAAGCGTAAATCTAGGTATATAAGCAAATACCCAATGTAGGTATTGGGCATTTGCTGGGAGGGGAGAGAAGGGAAAGAAAGAGTATTTGCATTGCCCAGGTAGCCTACCTGCATTTGTTCACCTTACATGCATGTGAAAAAGGCAGCAAAGCTTGAGGCCTTCCTAGGTGGCATGATCACATCAGAGACACTGCACAAAGTCTCTACTGCTGTCAGAGACCACTAGAGCGACCTGATGGCTAACATTGAGGATCATCTGTTCTAGCTTTTCTTTCTACTTCTTTATTCATCTCTTGGTGACACCAGTCCATTGTGCCTGCCACACTCAGGGAACATGTATTAAGATCTCTGAAACGTCACTGAGTGAGGGGCTGGTGTCTCCTACCCTTCCCCCCAAGATATTTCTTCATCATATGCAAAGATCAATTCCATACAGCTAAAGGATTTCAGTGTGAAAGGCAAGACTTCAATACTTTTAGAAGTAAATATGTAATTTCTGCATAGGAATGGATTCTTAATACATCAAAATCATAAAACATGAAAAAAAAAGGGGATAAATATGATGACATTCATTTATCAAAAGATTTCCCCAAACAGAGGAAATGTCAAGTCACAAACTGGGAGAAACTATTTGCAACATATATAATCAATAAAGGATAGTATCCAGATCATTAAAAAAAACTTCAATAAGAAAAGGTAAACAATCTGCTAGAGAAGAAGGTAAAAGACATTAACAGGCATTTCACAGAAGAGGAAAAATAAATAACCAATAAACTTATGAAAAGATGTTCAACTTTATTAGTAATCAGGGATATCCTAAGTTAAACCACAGTGAGATGCATTTTGCTCCCATTATATTGGTAAAATTTAAAGTATTAGAATATCACAATTTGGTGAAGATGTAATAAGTTACGTGATCATTTTAGAAAAATCCTTGGCATGATCTAATGAAGTCGATATACTTCATACACTCCTTCACAACTTCTACAACCCATCAGTTTTTACATATACTTTACAATATTTTATTTTATTTTATTTTATTTTATTTTATTTATTTTTTTACAGTATTTTATAGCTATAATTCCTGATGTGCTTGGAACAGTCTGATTTATACCACTTCTCCTAGGGTAATTTATTTTCCCTAGGATAATTTTTAATAGCATCTCTTTGCTTTCCCCAGATTTCTCTAGTACTTAAAACACATACATGATTATTTAATGAATCCCTATTATTAGAAATTAGATTTTGGATATTTTTTACTCATTTTATACCTTCATTTTTTTTTGCCTTCTAAAAAAGTGTAGTCAGTATGAGCCAGTTAAATTCAACTTTTAGATTGCTCCGCCATTGATAGGGTACACATGGCTCTCTGTGGGATCTGTTCAAGTCAGGGTGAAGTTAGGAACCCCCTGAGAGACAGTAGCACCTAATGGCTGACATTAAGGATGGTCTGTTCTAGCTATTCTTTCTACTTCTTTATTCATCTCCTGGTGATCATATAAATCTTTTTCTGTTCCTTTCAACATCCTAAAATAACATTTTTTTCCTTGAGAGGTATATATTTGTTTTCAGATTTCCTTAGAAATATTTTAAGAGAGAAATACCCTTAGAGAACAGTATCTCAATCTCTAAATCATTAAAAAATGTTCTTCAGAATTTCCTGAAAATTTTCTACCTATCCCCTCACAAAACTAATCCTTCTTTTCATGACACAAAGAATTCTTGAAACAAGTACACAAAAAGTGATAGTAGTCTTGTTACTTTTTGTTATGTTTTTATGTCTTTTATTTTTTATTTTCCTTAAAGTCTCTGTGTATTTTAAATTATTAGTATTGCAGTAGCTGTTCCCATATTTTTTCCCATGAATGCATGGTTTTTTTTTCAGCCTTCACCTATAGAGATTCTGCTCAAATGTAACCTAATGTTATATGAAGAAATGCATTCTGAGTTAGTAAATGGGGGATTGACAACAATTCTAAATAATGCCACCTTGTAGTATTTTAGGGCAATGACAACCATCCCATCTTAATAATTCATAATGTGTTCAGGTTGTCCAAGTAAACCCCATTTAAGCATGATACTTTATCTTTACTAAACTCCTTTTATAGTCCCTTCCATCTTTCCATCCTCAGATACTGACCAAGTCTACAATTTGCTATTGATAGAAAGATGTGTTAATGATATACAGTTTCTCAGCGCTTGATATCCCCCACTATAAGTTATCTGTATTTTAGAAAGCACATTATTTTCCCATGTCCTAAGACATTTTAGAAAATAGAAACCATGGCTTTGTGTTAATGACAGAGGTAGAAATGTACAGTATACGTACTGTGTCAGTATGTATTGTCCTAGCAGTTTAAGCTAGTTCTAAGAGTATTAGAACCATTATATCTCTCAATGCCTTAATTTTATGGTATGAAGTTCAGCTGAACTAAATCCAACTGACTGGATTGCTTAGTCACATACAATTCTACCATAAAATAAAGAAAATTCTATTTGTGGACCATATAAAACTCTAACAGGTTGGAAGAATACCTTCAACCTAAAGAGATTCCTAACCCAATGGTAGAGCTGTCAGAATTGTTCAGTTTAGGAGGTCTTGGAAGTTTGTGTAAAGATTATGATTTTATTGATAATTTTTCCCATGTCATAACCTAAGGTAAATAGGGGCTTTTTTTTTGTTTGTTTTAAAGAAATACAAGGATACTCTTTATGTCTTCATTGGAAAAATAATTTGTTTGACAGCAATATTAACACTTACTTGAAAAACCCTGAGTTTGTTGCAAAAGAATTTCATAGCATTAGGTTTGAAGGCTTTTCACCCCTCCTTTTTTGTGTGAAGAGAGGAAATAAAATCATTCTCAATGACACTTCAAAATGTAAATTACCCAGTTTAAAAATGATCAAGGACAGAGGAAAACATGTTGAAGAGCACTATGTCTTGAATCACATTTCTAAGGACATGACATCAGTGACATGATTGTTTACCTTTTGTGTTATTAGACTATGATGGGAAATAACCGCTGAATTCTGACTGAAATAAATCATCAAAAGATTATGTTTCCCATATCAAACTGTCAACTCAAACATCTTATTTATCTCTTGGTTCTTCCTTTGGGAGGCCAAATATGGGTGAATGCCAGTGTGATGGGATAAGACTTGGACTATTCTCACCTGCAAGATTAAGTAGTGTTGCTTTTTCTGCGAATTACAAGATAGCTGCAAATAACTTATACTTCGTTTTCCCCCTCACCTTTACTGAGATATACTTGATGCATAATATTGTTTAACTTTAAGGTGTACAGTGTAATGATATATGTATGTATTGTGAAATGGTTATTACAATGTTAGTTAACACATCTATAGCTCACATGATTACATTTGTGTGTGTGTGTGGTGAGAACTTTTAAGATCTACTCTTCTGGTAGGCCTGCCTGGGTAGCTCAGTTGATTAAGTGTCCAACTCTTAATCCAACTGATTAATCCAACTTAATCCAACTCTGTTCAACTGGTCTCGCCTCAGGTCATAACTTCACAGTTTGTGGTACAGAGCCCTGTGTTGGGCTCTATGCTGATAGTGCAGAGCCTGCTTGGGATTTTTCTCTTTCCTTGTCTCTCCCTGCCTTTTCTCTACTTGTCTCTCAAAATAAATAAATTAAACTTTAAAAAAAATGTGTAAAAAAAAATCTCCTTTAATAGCAACTTTCAAATATACAATACATTATTGTTAACTGTAGTCACCATGTTGTATATTACATTCCCAGAACTTGTTCATCTTATAAATAGAAGTTTGTACACTTTAACGATCTTCACCCATTTACACTCCCCAAATGCCTGCTCCCAACCATGCCCCAGGCAACCACAAATCTATTATCTGTTTCTAGGACTTTAAGAAAAATGTTTTAAGTTTATTTATTTATTTTTGAGAGAGACAGAAACAGTGTGAGTGGGGGAGGGACAGAGAGACAGGAAGAGAGAGAAATCCCAAGCAGACTCCACGCTGTTAGCATAGAGCTTGATGTGGGGCTCGAACTCATGAAACTGTGAGATCATGACCTAAGCATAAACCAAGAGTCATACATTTAACTGACTGAGCCACCCAGGTGCCCTGGACTTCCCCCCCCCCCCCGATTCTGCATATAAGTGAGATAATTTACTATTTGTTTTTGTCTGACTTATTTCACTTAGCCTAACACCCTCAATTTTTGCATCTATAATTAATTTTCTTTTTAACAAATACTTAAGTGTTGTGGGAATACCATTCTGATATTAATAGTTTCCTTTGATTCCTTTCCCATTCATTCAGCCTGTTAGTTTGAGTACTTAGGGGTAATTAAAAAGGAACGCTAACTCAGTTGGTCAGAGCATGGTGTGAAAAGGGAACTCTAGAAAAAATACCTGATGTGGAGGTGTTTACAATGAAGCCAAAGAGAGTAGGGACAATCACAATATCAAAATTTGATTATTAATACAATTGAGGAAAAACAGTTATGAAAATGACAGACTTCTCCTTGCCATACATTGGTCAGGCTATCAGGAAGGATATAATGGGCCCCTAAAGTGTGCACTAGGACTGAATTTGGTCTTGAGTAGTTTACCTGACCAGGTCATCTTTCTTTCTATGGAGGCATCTCCCAGTAAGAGGAGAGAATGGACTGCAGGCCTCTTCTTCTTTCTTCCTATCCTGCTTTTGCTTCCTATCCTATAACTTTTAAATTTAATTAGCATCTTAAAACTCACCAAAAAGGAAACTTAAAATTTAAATGGTCTTATTGGCAAATTCTATGAAATATTTAAAGAAAAATAATGCCAATCTTACACAACATCTTCCAGAGAATTAAAAAAGGACCACATTCCAAAGTGTTTAAGAGGCCAGCATAACCTGAACACCAAACTTGAGAAGATTAGTATAAAGCAAATATTAGACCAATCTTACTCCTGAACATAGATACCAAAATTCTAAAAACAATGTTAGCAAATTGAAACTGGCAATATATAAAAAGGATATTATATCATAATTAAATAGATATTAGCCATTAATGCAAGATTGGTTTAATATTTGCAGATCCACTAGTGTAATTTATCACATTAACAGAATAAAAGAGAAAAATAGATAAAGAAATTTGCTAAAATTAAAAATCCACTCATGATAAAAACCTTTAACAAACTAGGAATAGAGGGGAACTTCCTTAATCTGGTTATGGACATCTACAAAAAGTCTCTAACAAGCCTCATACTTAAAACTGTTGAAAGGTTTCCTCTGAGCTTGGAATGACATTGTTTTGTAGCCGAGAAAAATTAAAAGCTACAATGATTTAAAACAAAGAAATTAAACTGTTGTTTTCTTAGACAATATTATCACATGCATTAAAGATCCAAAATAGACTACAGAAAAGTCAGGTAACTAATAAGTAAGTTTAGCAAGTTTTCTGGGTATAAGGTCAACATACCAATTTTTGTAAATTTCTATGTAACAGAATACAATTAGAAAACAAAGTAGTAGTAAAAGTGACTATTTTTAGTAGCACTAAACCAGAAAATCCCTAGATATAAATCTAATGAAGGATATATGAGACATCTACACACAAATCTATAAAACATGATTGATAGAAATTAAAGACAATTTTGTTGTTGTTAAAGTTAACAGGCTTGTTCTAAAATTTATATGGAAATGCAAAGGGCTAAGAATATCCAAAGTACTCTTTTTTATGAAATGTTTTAATGTTTATTCATTTTTGAGAGACAGAGAGAGAGACAGAGTATGAGTGGGGGAAGAGTAGAGAGAGAGGGATACACAGAATCTGAAGCAGGCTCCAGGCTCCAGGCTCCAAGCTGTCAGCACAGAGCCCAATGTGGGGCTTGAACTCACAAACCATAAGATCACGCATGACCTGAGCCGAAGTCATATGCTTAACCTACTGAGCCACAGGCTCCCCTTAAGTACTGTTAAAGCAGCAGAAACACATGGACAACATGTACTACTGAATATCTGGCCTAAAAGCCACAGTAACAGAGAATTCTGAACTAGGTGCACACAAACACGAACACTTGATTTATGATAAAGGTTTTAGTATAGAAGTGTAGTGAAGAGATGGTCTTTTCAATAGATGGTGCTGAGTCAACTGGATATTCATATGGGAAAGAATAAAACTCAACTCCTATCTTACTCCATTTTTAAGTCCAGTTGAATAGTAAAGCTAAATATAAATAATAAACTAATAAAATTTCTAGAAGATAATATAAAAGGACATCTTCATGAGCTTGTCATGAGGAAAGATTTCTCAGTAGGAGGAAAAAAGTATTAATCGTGAGTGAAAATATTAATAAATTAGACTAAATTAAAATTAAGAAATTCTAAAAAAAATTTTTTTTTGATGTTTATTCATTTTTGAGAGACAGGGAGTGAGAGACTGAGCCAGGGAGGACAGAGAGAGAGGGAGACATAGAAACCGAAGCAGGCTCCAGGCTCCGAGCTGTCAGCACGGAGCCGGATGCAGGACTCCAACTCATGAACCGTGAGATCATGACCTGAGCCGAAGTTGGACGCTTAACTGACTGGGCCACCTAGGTGCCCCTAAAATTAAGACATTCTGATCATAAGAAGACACTGAAAAGAAAGTGAAAGGGCAAATCACATAGTAGAAGATATTTGCAATACTTGAAGTTGACAAAGGTCTCATTCTCAAATATAGAAAGAGTTTCTACAAATCAGTTAAGAAGACATAGATAATCCAATAAAAAAATGGACTCCTTTTTAACAACTGATATTTTATTTTTGTTTTTAAAAATTTTTATGATTGAAGTTGACATACAATGTTATATTAATTTCAAGTATACAATATATACGTACATTAACATACAACTGATTCAACATATCTGTTCAGTTTGCATTGCTCACCACAATAAATTAATTATCATGTCACCATACACTGTGAAAATATAATATTATTGACTGTATTCTCTCTACTGTACTTTTCATCCCTGTGACCTACTTGTTTTATAACTGGAAGTTTGTATCTCTTTAATCCTTTTCACCTTTTCGGTCCTTCCCCCCTGTCAGCCTCCCTTCTGGTAACCACCTGTTTGTTCCCTGTATTTATGAGTTTGTTCCTGTTTTGCGTTTGCTTATTTATTTGTTTTGTTATTTAGATTCCACATATAAGTGCAATCACATGGTATTTTCCTTTCTCTGTTTGACTTATTTCACTTAGCATAATACTTTTTAAGTCCATCCATGTGGTTGCAAATGGCATGATCTCATCCTTTTTTTTTTTAATTTATGTATTTATTTTGAGGCAGAGAGAGATCATGAGCAGGGGAGGGGCAGAGAGAGAGAGGGAGAGAGAGAATCCCAAGCAGGCTCTGCACTGTTAGTGCAGGACCCGATGTGGGGCTCGAATTCAGGAACTGTGAGATCATGACCTGACCCAAAGCCAAGAATTGGACACTTAACTGACTGAGCCACCCCGGGGCCCCATGATCTCAATATTTTTTGGCTAATATTCTGTTACTTACATATACCACATCTTCTTTGTTCATTCATTAATCCGTGAACCCTTAGGTTGCTTCCACATCTTGGCTATTTTAAATAAAGCTGCAAAAGACATAGGGGAGCCTGTATCTGTTCAAATCAGTGTTTTCATTTTCTTTGGGTAAATACCCAACTAGTGGAATTACTGGATTGTATGGCAAACTTTTATTTTTAAGTTTTTGAGGAAACTCTATTCTATTTTCCACAATGATCGCACCAGTTTGCATTACTGCCAACAGTGCACAAGGATTCCATTTTTTTTTTCACATCCTTGCCAGCACTTGTTATTTCTTGCCTTTTTGATGCTAGCCATAAAAAGTGACTGCTGTGAGATGATATCTCATTATGTTTTGGGTTTGCATTTCTCTGATGATTAGTTATGTTAAGCATCTTTTCATGTGTCTGTTGGCCATCTGTATGTTTTCTTTGGAAAAATGTCTTTTCAAGTCTTCCTGCCCATTTTTAAATTGTATTATTTGTTTTTGTTTTGTTTTTTTTTTGTGTGTGTTCAATTGTATAAGTTCTTTATATACTTTAGATATTAACCCTTTCTCGGATATATTATTTGCAAAGATCTTCTTCCATTGGCAGTTGCCTTTTTACTTTGTTGATGACTTCCTTTGCTGTGCAAGAGTTTTTTTTTATTTTGGGGGTAGTCCCAAAAGTTTGTTTTTGCTTTTGTTTCCCTTGCCTGAAGAGAAATATCCATAAAAATATTGCTAAGGCTGATGTCCAAGAGATGACTGCCTGTGTTTTCTTTCAGAAGTTTTGTAGTTTCTTGTCTCACATTTGGGTCTTTTAACAATTAACTCTTGAAGAGACACTTCACAAAAGATGTTCTTCAAATTGTCAATAAACATATGGAAAGGTGCTCAACTTTTTAATTCATCAGAAAAATGCAGACTAAATCTACTCTGAGGTAGCACTATATATTCCATAAAATAGCTAAAATTTACAAACACAGGTGACTTTATACCCTGCTGATTTGAATTTAAGTTGATAAAACCTACTCTGAGAAACTATTTAACATTATTTACCAAAGTTGTGCATACCCCTAACTCATGACCTCATAATCCTACTTTTATGAATAAGGTCAATATATATTGACACAGAAATACAGGTATAAGAATGTTCATGGTACCATTGTTTGTAATTGCTACATGCTAGAAATGCCTGACAATAGTAAGATGGGTAAATAAATTATACATATTTATGCATTTAAACACAATACCACAACAAACGTAAATGAAATTCAATTGTATGCAACAACATGAATTGATTTCAAAAGAAGAAAGACCCAAAGGAATATATATTGTTGATTTCATTTATGTAAAGATTGAATATAAGTAAACTAATGGTGTTCAAATTCAGGATAGTGGTTATTCTTGGGGAGGAGGGAGACATAAGTGACTTTTTCTTCCTATACCTGATAGATGTTTACATGGGTGTGTTCACTTTGTGACAATATGGATTCATATGTACGTATGTATGTTATCCGGAATATGAATCCCTTCTCTCTAGTTTCACTGTTAGCCCCCTGGTCCAAGCCACATCATTACCATCATTTCTCACATGACCTGTAGCAATATTTTGTTGATATTTTTTTCTGCATTTATTCTTGATCCTCTTTAATATGTTCTTGACACAGTAACCAGAAGATTCCCTTTAAAATTAAGTCAAGTTATATCACCCTGCTGCTCAAAATCCTGCAGTGGTTCCATGTTTCATACAGTGTAAAGGCCAAAGTCCTTACACTCACCTACAAGCTTACATGGTCTGATTCTCAGTTATCTTTGTGTTGTTATCTCCTGCTCCTCCCTGCCAGGTTACCCACCACCCTGTCTGCCCACTACCTTACCGGGCCCACACTGGCCTTCTCACAGTTCCTGGAACATACTAGCATGCCCCTTTCTTAGAGCCTTTGCAGTATTGTTCCACTAGTCTGGCCGGCTCTTTCTTGAGATAGCTGGGCTAACTTATTTCTTCCAAGTCTCTTTAAGATGTTACTTTTTCATGACGTCTATCTACACTCACCTATCTACACTCACCACCTATTTAAAATAGTAACTTGGCCCACCCCTATTAGTGCTTCTAGTTCCCTTTACCTTGCCTTCATTCTTATTTTTATATAACAGTTATATCTAACATACTACATTATGCCTTTATTTTTTTTTATTTTAATTTTTTAATTTACATCCAAGTTAGTTAGCATATAGTGCAATAATGATTTCAGGAGTAGATTCCAGTGATTCATCTCCTGTGTATAACATGCAATGCTCATCCCAACAAGTGTCCTCCCTAATGTCCCTTACTCATTTAGCCCATCCTCCCATCCACAATCCCTCCAGCAACCCTCAGTTTATTTTCTATGAGTCTCTTATATCTTGTCCCCCTCCCTCTTTTTATATTATTTTGCTTCCATTCCCTTATATTCATCTGTTTTGTATCTTAAATTCCACCTATCAGTGAAGTCTTGATATTTGTCTTTCTCTAATTTTGCTTATATTATTATTGATTCTTATTATTAATTTTCTCACCTTGCTAGAAATAGAACAACACATTTATAATCTGTCACTTCCTTCAGGGATTCTTGTTTCATTCACTGATACATCTTAAGAACTTAGAATATTGTAGGTGCTCAGTAAATATTTGAATGAATTTATTGAATGTCTAACGTGTGACAAATTTCTGTTGGGCATTAGGGGTGTTGTGTTGAACAAAACCAGAAATAGTTTCTGCTATCATAGAGCATTTGCCAATTTGAGAGACAGTTATCACATGAAAACATAAACAAATGTTTAGTTGCAAAGTGTGATAAGGGTTTAGGGTGTTTTGAGAATGTATAATTTAGGAATGTATTTTGGTCTGAAGGTGAGTCAGAGAAGATGTCCCAGAGAAAGTGATGTTTGAGTTGAGATATGATGAAGATAAATAAATGATTCTAACTTCTTAGGCCTGGGATGGGGTCCAGATATGGATATTTTTAAGAAAACTCTGCAGGTATTTCTAATGTACAGGCAGCATGCAGAACCACCCTATATTGGGGCCTTCCAGATGAAATGTGTATGCAAATCACTTGGCAATCTTGCTGAAGTTTAGATTCTGACTCACAAGGTCAAGTATGGGCCCTGAGATTTCCTAGATGGTGCTGATGTTCTTTGGATTATATACTAAGAATCAAGACTAGGGACGTCTACATGGCTCAGTCAGTTAAGCACTGGACTTGGGCTCAGGTCATGATCTCATGGTTCATGAGTTGGAACCCTGGTTATGATCTTACAGTTTGTGAGTTTGAGCCCCACATCAAGCTCTGCACTGACAATGTGGAGCCTACTTCAGATTGTCTCCCTCTTTCTCTGCCCTTCTCCCACTTGTGCGTGTTCTCTCTCTCTTTCTCAAATTGAAAAAAAATGGGGCGGGGGGCGCCGGGGTGGCTCAGTTGGTTAGGCAACTGACTTCGGCTCAGGTCATGATCTCATGGTTTGTGAGTTTGAGCCCCATGTCAGGCTCTGCACTGACAGCTCAGAGCCTGGAGCCTGCTTCGGATTTTGTGTCTCCCTCTCTCTGCTCTTCCCCTGCTCACATGCTGTCTCTCTCTCAAAAATAAATAAAGATTAAAAAAAAATTAAAAAGAAGAAGAAGAAGGAGGAGGAGGAGGAGGAGGAGGAGGAGGAGGAGGAGGAAAAGAATCAAGGCTATATAGCATTGGCTCCAAATTATCTCATGAAGACACAGGGCTTTCTAAATTATAGGCTGATTTGGAATCCTCTCTCCTTGCATCAGCTATGTGGATTATACATCCTGAGAAACTAAATATTTCAGCTCATCGACATGGGTTGTGTAGCTGCCTCATGAATTTGTATTATGCAGGCTTTGTTTACATGTTTTATGTGTATATTTCTGCATGTGTGTGTGTGTGTTTTTCTTCTCCCCTATGGGGTGGGTCCTCCCAAAGGGCAAGGATTGTGTTCAAGTCATCTTTGTGTCCTCTGTCAGATCCACTGTGACCATGGCAAATACTCAGTTTCTATTGAATAGTACTGACTCTATCTAGGCAAATCCTTTTATTTCCATATTGTATGTATGAGGGTGATTTAAATTATCCTTTGAAATGAACCATTCATTTTCACCTTGCCATGAATACAAATGATATTTACCATATGCCTGGTCAAACATATTTTCATGAGAAAAAGTAAAGGCAATAATAAATAGCAATAATAGAAAATAGCAGTAATACACAGTAATAAAAAAAATTCGTATTTTCAGCTCATTGTCAGAGTAGTTTTAAAAATTATGGGGAGATGGGGCACCTGGGTAGCTCAGTTGGTTAAGTGTCCAACCCTTGATTTAAGCTCAGGTCATGGTCTCACAGTTGTTTGAGGGAGCCCCGAGTTGGGCTCTGTACTGGGAGTGGATTCTCTCTCCCTCTGCCCCTCCCCAGCTTTCTCTCTCTTTCTCTTTCCCTCTTGAAACAAAACAAAACAAAACTATGGGGGAAAGTTGAGTTTTCAAAAATAGAACACTGTTTCAACGTTATTTAACGGAGTTATACCAGAAAAAGCATGGTTACTTCTTCCTTCCGTTCTCCCTTTCTTTCTCTCCTTCTTTCCCTCTTCCTTCGTCTCTTCCTTCCTTCCTTGTTTCTTTTCTTTTCTTTTCTTTTCTTTTCTTTTCTTTTCTTTTCTTTTCTTTTCTTTTCCTTTCCTTTCCTTTCCTTTCCTTTCCTTTCCTTTCTTTTTTCCCTTTCTTTCTTTCTTTCTTTCTTTCTTTCTTTCTTTATTTCTTTCTTTCTTTCAGATATGCCCTATTCCACAGGTTTGTTGCATGCTTTTTAAGAGCAGGGATCTTGATAGCTAATTTTTTAACTTGTATTTATTTAGCACTTATTATTGGGGCTTGAGTTTACAGAGATATTAAAGGCCTTTGGTAACGATTAGGAAAAGGGTCAAGGGTATATCTGAATGTTGATGCTTACTTTAGATGGAAGGGATAATGCTCCACTTAGATGGCTCACCCATATTGGCCAAAGCAGTATACACTGATTATCTATTTAAGTCAAAAGTTCAATGAACTGATAGTTTAAATTTTTTTTTTCAACGTTTATTTATTTTTGGGACAGAGAGAGACAGAGCATGAAAGGGGGGAGGAGCAGAGAGAGAGGGAGACACAGAATCGGAAACAGGCTCCAGGATCTGAGCCATCAGCCCAGAGCCTGATGCGGGGCTCGAACTCACGGACCACGAGATCGTGACCTGGCTGAAGTCGGATGCTTAACCGACTGCGCCACCCAGGCGCCCCAATGAACTGATAGTTTAAAATGAAAACAACAACAAAGGTAATACTTACTGAGTGCTATTCTAGGCACTTTACATGTATTAAGTCATTCAGAAGGCAATTATTGGGGTGCTTGGGTGGCTCAGTCAGTTAAGCGTCCAACTTCGGCTCAGGTCATGATCTCACAGTTTGTGAGTTTGAGCCCCACGTCGGGCTCTGTGCTGACAGCTCAGAGCCTGGAGCCTCTTAGGATTCTGTGTCTCCCTCTCTCTCTGCCCCTCCCCTGCACATGCTCTGTCTCTCTCTGTCTCAAAAATAAATAAAACATTAAAAAAAAGAAGGCAATTATTATTATTAGCTCAATTTTATAAACTAGGCCCTGAGGGTCAGAAAGGCTAAAACTGAAAATTATCTCTTCCTTGGAGTGGAGCTTATTTGAGATACCACATTAAAATTAGAATATTTCAGAGATGCAATGGAATAGAGCAACAAAAAATATCATAGCTCTGGAATCAGACAGATTCACACAAGAATCTTGGCTCTGTCACTGATTTCCTATAATCCTCGGTGAATCACTTACCCTCTTAGGATTGTAGTTTTCTCATTTACAAGATGGGCAACATCACATGTACTACTTATTTTACTTATACTACTTCTACCCACCTTGCCTAGGAAGTAGATATAAGGAGCAAATGACCTATGGACTCATCACCTCATAGGCACCCATCTGTCACTGACAAAATCAGGTTATGCAATAATCTTTCCTATGTCCGTTCTGCCTCCTTAATTCCCTCCCTTCCTAAATAATTATCATTTGTGATGCACCTGTTTCATACCAAATGCTTTATGTACATAAACTAAGCTGTTATTTATTTCCTTTCTTCTATCTTTTATTTATTTCCAGTTATTTTTTTCTAGTTTTCCAGTAAAAGAGGTGTTGGTAACCCTAAATTACAGAGGAATTAAGCAGGAGTCTGGTCCAGCCATGCACAAGTGCTTGGACCATATGCTTTAAGTGGTAAAAAGCTAGCACAAAAAAATCATAAGCATGGGAGTTACATGTTCATTTACGTGTTTTAGTTCTATCACTTACGGACAGTAAGGAGAAGGGATTTGGAGAGGGTATTATTAAAGTTGGGATGACCAGTTGGAAGGGAACAATAACAACTACAGTCACAACAGCTGTAGTTTTTATGTGTGTCAGAAACAGTGTTATCCATGCATAATCTCACATCAACTCTAGGAGGAATCAATATTTTTGTTTGTTTGTTTAAAGTTTATTTATTTTGAGAGAGAGAGAGCATGAGCAGGGGAGGGGCAGAGAAAGAGGGAGAAAGAGAATCCCAAGCAGGCTCCACGCTGTCAGCACAGACCCTGATGTGGGGCTCGAACCCACTACCCATGAGATCATGACCTGAACTGAAATCAAGAATCATTTGCTTAACAGCCTGAGCCATCCAGGTGCCCTGAGGAATCAGTACTTTAACCCCATTTTCCATATGATTAAATTGAGGACCATGGACATGAAATAACTAACCTTGCATAATTTTGAATTGACATCCAAATGTTTCTTCACTTGTTTAAATAGATTCAAATATGCAGTTTCTCATATATTGCAAAATTGAAAGTTCAAAATAAATAGTTGATAGCCATTATAATGCATTTATGCATTGTATAAATGTAGATGAACTTCACAAACATGATGAGTAAAAGACAGCAGAAGAGAAGCGTATAGTGTATGATTCCATTTCTAAAGTGCAAAAATAAGCACATCTTTGCTAGAATGTTGGAAGCAAGGATAGTGGTTAACTTTGGGGATGTAGGAATTGGGGGAGAACCATGTGTTTCTGGGGTACTAGTAATGTTGTTTTTCTTGATCTGGGTGCCGTTTTACATGTTTATTTGGTGAAAATTTATTGAGCTACACTTAAGATTTTTATGCTTTTCCGAAGATAGGCTGAATAGACACTGTATTTATATTAAAAGCAAGTAAATAAAAAATTCACAAATAAGCTCCTCTTTAATTTTATTTTTATATCATTTCTTATATTACTTGAGCCTTTATTTCTATTCCATTTTCCTCATAGGAGTTTTACTTATTTTGTAAATATAATGCTCTAAGTCTTAAAAAATGTTTTCGTTAGGGTTGAGTTATCCTCAAGATTTTATTAGTATACAATTGGCAATATACAAATATATTATGAATTTTTACATAAAATTATTAAACATTAGAAATAAATTTTATTAGAAGTGCATCTTAAAATTAGATGGATAGTCTTTTCTTTGGAGAACAATTGGAATAAAAGACGGTTCAATATCTATTCTCTTCCCACTAAGCATGGTGCAGATTGTAAGGCCTGAACAGGAGTGAAAGGAATTAGTTTATTTTTAAAATAATCTGTCACAATTATTTGAATTTATTCTGAATCAGATACCAAAGACCCCAGCAATATATCACCAAAGTTACAGTTAATAATCTGTAATCATGATAGGTTCATCTTTAGTTTTGTTGAGAGCAGAGAATTGGGAAAGAATTTGTACAATTGTCCTTATTTACTTAGTCACAGAATTTCTGGTGAGCATTTCCATTCCATTTCACTGAGACTCATGAAGCTACTGTTAACTATACTTGTTTCTCTTTCATTTAGAGGCACTTTAAAAAAACATTTGATAGGGGCTCCTGGGTGGCTCAGTCCTTAGGCATCTGACTTCCGCTTAGGTTATGATCTCACAGTTCATGGGTTTGAGCCCCGCCCTGCCGCATTGGGCCCCTTGCTGCCAGCTCAGAGACTGGAGCGTGCTTCGGATTCTGTGTCTCCCTCCCTGTCTGCCCCTCTCCCATTTGCACTCTGTCTCTAGCTCTCAAAAATGAATAAATGTTAAAACATTTTCTTTTTAAATACAAAAAAAATCTGATATATTCAGAAACTTCTGGGAACATTGAAACATTGTTACTTTCAGTATTTCTTTGCCAATACAAGAAATTGCATTTATTGTATCACATGCTTTAAATATTTTTTCATCAAAACTTTGAAACTACACATTTAAGTCATTCAAATTAAGGAAGATATCTGTCAAATAACCAAATAGGCAGGCCAGTTTTCATTATTGAACCAATCAGGTAAATTAGACTTACTTTCTCTCAGATAAATCGGACTGAGTTTATCATTTCAAATAAATGTGCTAATATACACTGCCTGACATTTTACTTCTCAATGCCGATTTTAGGTCAGGCAAGGCACAAAGCCTTACTGGGAGTCTCTTGCCTAAATGGAAAAGGTTCCATTGCTTTCAATATTTCTTACCTATACATCTAGCTTTATTTTGTTAGGCTCTTCTTTACAGTGATACTTTTTTTGGGGGTGGGTGGTAAATAGTTGGGTGATGAAAGAGATGAAGTTCTTTTTCTCTATTTTTATTTTTTTTAATTTACACCCAAGTTAGTTAGCATATAGTGCAACAGTGATTTCAGGAGTAGATTCCTTATTGCCCCTTACCCATTTAGCCCAACCCCCCCAACCCCTTCAACAACCCTCTGTTTGTTCTCCATATTTAAGAGTCTCTTATGTTTTGTCCCCCTCCCTGTTTTTATATTATTTTTGCTTCCCTTCCCTTGTGTTCATCTGTTCTGTGTCTTAAAGTCCTCATATGAATGAAGTCATATGATATTTATTTTTCTCTGACTAATTTCGCATAACACCCTCTAGTTCCATTCACGTAGTTGCAAATGGCAAGATTTCATTCTTTTTGATTGCTGAGTAATACTCCATTGTAATATATACCACACATTCTTTGTCCATTCAACCATTGATGGACATTTGGGCTCTTGCCATACTTTTGCTATTGTTGATAGTGCTGCTGTAAACATTGGGGTGCATGTGTCCCTTCAAAACGTATCCCTTGGAAAAATACCTAGTAGTGCAATTGCTGGGTCATAGGGTAGTTCTATTTTTAATTTTTTGAGGAACCTCTCTACTGTTTTCCAGAGTGATTGCACCAGTTTGCATCCCTACCAGCAATGCAAAAGAGATCCTCTCTTTCTACATCCTTGCCAGCATCTGTTGTTGCCTGAGTTGTTAATGTTAGCCATTCTGACAGGTGTGAGGTGGTATCTCATTTTGGTTTTGATTTGTATTTCCCTGATGATGAGTGATGTTGAGCCTTTTTTCATGTGTTGGTTGGCCATCTGGATGTCTTCTTTGGACAAGTGTCTATTCATGTCTTTTGCCCATTTCTTCACTGGATTATTATTTTTTTGGGGGGTGTTGAGTTTTATAAATTCTTTATGGATTTTGGATACTAACCCTTTATCTAATGTGTCGTTTGCAAATATCTTCTCCCATTCCATTGGTTGCCTTTTAGTTTTGCTGATTGTTTCCTTCACTGTGCAGAAGTTTTTATTTTGATGAGGTCCCAACAGTTCATTTTTGTTTTTGTGTCCCTTTCCTCCAGAAATGTGTTGAGTAAGAAGTTGCTGCGGCCAAGGTCAAAGAAGTTTTTGCCTGCTTTCTCCTTGAGGATTTGGATGGCTTCTTGTCTTACATTTAGGTCTTTCATCCATTTTGAGTTTATTTTTGTGTATGGTGTAAGAAAGGGGTCCAGGTCCATTTTTCTGCAAATTGCTGTCCAATTTTCCCAGCACTACTTGCTAAAGAGACTGTCTTTATTCCATTGGATATTCTTTCCTGCTTTGTCAAAAATTAGTTAGTATATGTTTGTAGGTCCATTTCTGGGTTCTCTATTCTGTTCCATTGATCTGAGTGTCTGTTTTTGTGCCAGTACCATACTTTCCTGATGATTACAGCTTTGTAACATAGCTTGAAGTCCAGCTTGTGATGCCTCTAGCTTTGGTTTTCTTTTTCAAGATTTCTTTGGCTATTCAGAGTCTTTCCTGGTTCCACACAAATTTTGGTTTATTTGTTCTAACTCTGTGAAGAATGCTGGTGTTACTTTGATAGGGATTGCATTGAATATGTAGATTGCTTTGGGTAGTATTGACATTTTGACAATATTTTTTCTTCCTATCCAAGAGGATGGAATCTTTTTCCATTTTTTTGTGTCTTCTTTAATTTCTTTCATAAGCTTTCTATCATTTTCAGTGTATAGATTTTTCACCTCTTTGGTTAGATTTATTCCTAGGTATTTTATGGTTTTTTGTGCAACTGTAAATGGGATCGTTTCCTTGATTTCTCTTTCTGTCACTTCATTGTTGGTGTATAGGAATGCAACGAATTTCTGTGCATTGATTACATATACTGCCACTTTGCTGAATTGATGGATCAGTTGTAGAAATCTTTTGGTAGAATATTTTGGGTTTTCCATATAGAGTATCATGTCATCTGCAAGGAGTGAAAGTTTGACTTCCTCCTGGCCGATTTGGATGCCTTTTATTTCTTTGTGTTGTCTGGTTGTAGAGGCTAAGACTTCCAATACTATGTTGAATAACAGTGGTGAGAGTGGGCATCCCTGTTGTGTTCCTGACCTTAAGGGGAAAGCTCTCAGTTTTTCCCCATTGAGGATGATATTAGCGTTGGGTCATTCATATATGGCTTTTATGATCTAAATGTTTGATCCTTCTATCCCTAGTTTCTTGAGGGTTTTTACCAAGAAAGGATGCTGTATTTTGTTAAGTACTTTCTCTGCATCTATTGAGAGGATCATATGGTTCTTGTCCTTTCTTTTATTGATATGATGAATCACGTTAATTGTTTTGTGGATATTGAACCAGCCCTGCATCCCAGGTATAAATCCCACTTGGTCGTGGTGAATAATTTTTTTAATGTATTGTTGGAGCTGGTTGGCTAATATCTTGTTGAAGATTTTGCATCCATGTTCATCAGAGAAATTGGTTTATAGTTCTCCTTTTTAATGGGGTCTCTGTCTGGTTTTGGAATGAAGGTAATGCTGGCTTCATACAAAGAGTTTGGAAGTTTTCCTTCTGTTTCTACTTTTTGGAACAGTGTCAAGAGAATAGGTATTAACTCTTCCTTAAATGTTTGGTAGAATTCCCCTGGAAAGCCATCTGGCCCTGGACTCTTGTTTTTTGGGAGATTTTGATTACTAACTCGATTTCTTTAGTGGTTATGGGTCTGTTCAAATTCTCTATTTCTTCCTTTTTCAGTTTTGGTAGTGCATACGTTTCTAGGAATTTGTCCATTTCTTCAGATTGTCCATTTTTTTGGCATATAATTGCTCATAATATTCTTATTCTTGTTTTTATTTCTGCTGTGTTGGTTGTGATCTCTCCTCTTTCATTCTTGATTTTATTTATTTGGGCCTTTTTCTTTTTGATCAAAGTGGCTAGTGGTTTATCAATTTTGTTAATTCTTTAAAAAATAAGCTTCTCGGGGCGCCTGGGTGGCGCAGTCGGTTAAGCGTCCGACTTCAGCCAGGTCACGATCTCGCGGTCCGTGAGTTCGAGCCCCGCGTCGGGCTCTGGGCTGATGGCTCAGAGCCTGGAGCCTGTTTCTGATTCCGTGTCTCCCTCTCTCTCTGCCCCTCCCCGTTCATGCTCTGTCTCTCTCTGTCCCAAAAATAAATAAAAGTTGAAAAAAAATTAAAAAAAAAATTAAAAAAAAAAAACAAAAACAAGCTTCTGGTTTTATTGACCTGTTCCACTGTTTTTTTGTTTTGTTTTGTTTTTGGTTTCAATATCATTGATTTCTTCTCTAATCTTTATTATTTCCTGTCTTCTGCTGTTTTGGGGTTTTATTTGCTGTTCTTTTTTTAGCTCTTTAAGGTGTAGGGTTAGATTGTGTATGTGAGATCTTTCTTCCTTCTTTAGGAAGGCCTGCATTGCTATATACTTGCCTCTTGAAACGTCCTTTGCTGAGTCCCAGAAGTTTTGGGCTGTGGTGTTATCATTTTCATTGGCTTCCATGTACTTTTTAATTTCCTCTTTAACTTCTTGGTTAGTCTATCCATCTTTGGTAGGGTAGTCTTTTTTTTTTTTTTCAACGTTTTTTATTTATTTTTGGACAGAGAGAGACAGAGCATGAACGGGGGAGGGGCAGAGAGAGAGGGAGACACAGAATCGGAAACAGGCTCCAGGCTCCGAGCCATCAGTCCAGAGCCCGACGCGGGGCTCGAACTCACGGACCGCGAGATCGTGACCTGGCTGAAGTCGGACGCTTAACCGACTGCGCCACCCAGGCGCCCCAGTAGGGTAGTCTTTAGTCTCCAAGTATTTGTTATCTTTCCACATTTTTTCTTGTGGTTGATTTTGAGTTTCATAGTGTTGTGGTCTGAAAATATGCATGGTATGGTCTCGATCTTTTTGTACTAGGGCTGATTTGTGTCCCAGTATATGGTCTATTCTGGAGAATATTCCATGTGCACTAGAGAAGAATGTATATTCTGCTGCTTTAGGATGAAATGTTGTGAATATATCTGTTAAGTCCATCTGGTCCACTGTGTCATTCAAAGCAGTTTTTTCCTTGTTGATTTTCTGGTTAGATGATCTGTCCATTGTTGTAAGTGGGGTGTTGAAGTCCCCTACTATTATGGTATTTTTTTCAGTGATTTTATTTCTGTTTGTGATTAATTGATTTATATTTGGGTACTTCCACATTTGGAGCATAAATGTTTTTAAATGTTAGGTCTTCTTGGTGAATAGACCCCTTAATTATCCCTTCTTCATCTCTTGTTACAGTTTTTGTTTTAAAGTCTAGATTGTCTATGGGGCGCCTGGGTGGCGCAGTCGGTTAAGCGTCCGACTTCAGCCAGGTCACGATCTCGCGGTCCGTGAGTTCGAGCCCCGCGTCAGGCTCTGGGCTGATGGCTCGGAGCCTGGAGCCTGTTTCGGATTCTGTATCTCCCTCTCTCTCTGCCCCTCCCCCGTTCATGCTCTGTCTCTCTCTGTCCCAAAAATAAATAAAACACGTTGAAAATAAAGGCTAAAGGCTATTCACTAACAGGATTTCTCCCTGTTCATTTAAAAAAAAAAATAAATAAAGTCTAGATTGTCTGATATAAGAATGTCTACTCCAACTTTCTTTTGTCCACCATTAGCATGATAGATGCTTCTCCATCCCCTAACTTTCTTTTTTTTAAAAAAAAAATTTTTTTTAACGTTTATTTTTGAGACAGAGAGAGACAGAGCATGAATGGGGGAGGGGCAGAGAGAGAGGGGGGACACAGAATCGGAAGCAGGCTCCAGGCTCTGAGCCATCAGCCCACGCCTGACGCGGGGCTTGAACTCACGAACCGTGAGATCGTGACCTGAGCCGAAGTCGGACGCTCAACCGACTGAGCCACCCAGGCGCCCCTCCTAACTTTCAATCTGAAGGTGTCTTTAGGTCTAAAGTGGGTGTCTTGTAAACAGCATATAGATGGATCTTGTTTTCTTTTCCATTTCTGTTACCCTATGTCTTTTGATTGGAGCATTTAGTCCATTGACATTTAGAGTGAGTACTGAAAGTTATGAATTTATTACCATTATGTTTCTTGTAGATTTGGAGTGTCTGGTAGTGTTCTCTCGTTCTTTCTAGTCTTTGTTGGTTTTGGTCGTCCTTCCTTCCTTCCTTCCTTCCTTCCTTCCTTCCTTCTTTCCTGTCTTTAATCCCCTCAGAGTCCCCCTTAAAATTACTTGCAGGGCTGGTTTTGTGGTCATAGACTCCTTTAATTTTTGTTTGTCTGGGGAACTTGTAATCTCTACTTCTATTTAGAATGAAAGCCTTGCTGTCTGTTAAGTCGTGCTCTTTTGCCTTAGTCTCCCTCTTTTTTTGTGCTCCATTATTCTCCATAAGTTTGTCCTCTATATTGCTGTTTCGCTGCTCTGCCTCATACACCCTTGCCACTATGGCATCTATTTGAGATTGCAGGTCAGTTATAGCATTTTTATTTCATCCTGACTAGCTTTTACTTTTTTTTTTTTATCTCTGCAGAAAGGTATTCTAATCTATTTTGGACCCCAGCTAGTATTCTTATTATCGTGATTCTAAATTCTGGTTCAGAGATCAAGCTCGTATCTGTGTTAGTTAAGTCCCTGGCTGTCGTTCCTTCCTGCTCTTTCTTTTGGGATGAATTCCTTCATTTCATCATTTTGAAGGAAGAAAAAGAATTAATGAGGTTAAAAAAATTAAAATTAAAAAATTGAACACACACACACACACACAGAATCAAATAAATGAAACTAGATCCCAGGTGTGTTTTGGTCTGGGTGTTGAAAGGGGCTTGACAGATTAGAGGAAAAAAGGAGAAACAGCAGCAACAAAAAAGGAAAAATGTTTGAAAATTTGAAAAATTGAATACAATCAAATCAAATCAAATGATGGAAGTAACTCTAAGAGGAAGATGGCGGCGTAGGAGGACGCTGGGCTCACCGCGCGTCCTGCTGATCACTTAGATTCCACCTACACCTGCCTAAATAACCCAGAAAACCACCAGAGGGTTAGCAGAACGGAGTCGCCGGAGCCAAGCGCAGACGAGAGGCCCACGGAAGAGGGTAGGAAGGGCGGCGAGGCGGTGCCTGCTCCACGGACTGGCAGGAGGGAGCCGGGGCGGAGGGGCGGCGCGCCGGCCAAGCAGAGCCCCCGAGTCTGGCTTGCCAAAAGCAGAGGGGCCTGACGGACTGTGTTCCGACAGCAAGCGCGACTTAGCGTCTGGGAGGTCATAAGTTAACAGCTCTGCTCAGAAAGCGGGAAGGCTGGAGGACAAAGGGAAGGAGAGCTGCTGAGCCCCCTGATGACAGAGCTCAGTTTGGTGGGGAACAAAGGTGCTCGCCAGCGTCATCTCCCCCGCCCATCCGCCAACCAAAATCCCAAAGAGAACCAGTTCCTGCCAGGGAACTTGCTCTCTCCGCGCAAACACCCAACTCTGCGCTTCTGCGGAGCCAAAACTCTGGCAGCGGATCTGACTACCTCCTGCTGCCTCAGGGCAGGTCACCCCACCCCACAGTGAATCCCGCCCCTAGGAGAGGGAAAGAGAA